>NC_083227.1:151606841-151976247 GCF_032191835.1 Heteronotia binoei
TTTTAACGGAACAGGTTCTTCTACTCTGGCTGCTTTTCATTAATACCTCTCCAGCAGATCCTTAAGATGACCGAATTGGTTTCATGGGGTTCTGATCACAAGGTTGGCACCCACTGGAGATCCAAAACAGCTAAGGAAGTACTTAAAGCACCCCAAACTACCCTACTCTGAGGCTACCTCTCCTTGCTCAGGGATGATCTCACTTCCACTGGCTTTGAAATACGATCTGTTTGCTTTGCCTTTGTTCTGAGCAGTTGAACCAAATATGCTACTAAACATTTGTGTCTTTATTAATGTTTCCTAAACAGTGGTGCTGGCAATGAGGCTCAGCTTTATATCTAGCAAGCATAGTTTGTACATGCTGCGCCACAAGACCTGGCTCCTTCCCAGGCTCCTTAAGCAAACCTGAAGTGATAGACCAAATCAGAACTCTTTGCACCTTTGCCAGTAAGAAATGTGTAGAGTGGAATCTACACACTGAGCAGAATAACAAAGGCTTAAATGGACTCAAGCCTTACCGCAGGACATTTGAGAAATATGATCTTCAAGAATGCAAATAAAAGCATACCTAGCCTGATTTCCTTGGCCTTACTTTCATCATCACCATGATGTGTCAAGTAGAGGGACTTCACAGGGATGAGCTTCATTCTTTTAAGTTCCCAGAAATTGGTAGATTGGGGAAAACAGCTGCATATAGAACAATAGTGGTCCATAGAACTGTATAGCCAGATGGTATCTAGCACTCTTGCTTGCTTCCCCATTTGATCCGTATAATCTGCATAATGGCCCTCTTTAGAGAAGTACAAACAGAGAAAGGCATGATGCATTAGAAGGAGACAAGCAGAGAATACCTGAGGCTCCTGGCTCAGATCCCAGGTGACAATCCCAGGCAGTTTGGACAGAGTCCTAAACGCAATGGACAAAGTGGAATTGTCAGAAAGGTTCCGGAGCTGCGTTCCTGTGAGCTCCAGCTCTGCCAAGTCCCTTGAGGGGAAAGACAATGGCTCAGGGGTAGAACATCTGGTTTGCATGCAGAAGATTCAGTCCCCAGTGTTTGCAGTTAAAAGAGGATAGATAATAGGTTATATGGTTATGTGTAGGCCTCGGATTCAGCTGGAGCTCAAAGGGGCACAGCTCCGGAACCTTCCTGACAATTCCACCTCCTCCTTCCCACGTTGTCCATTGAATAGTAGGTGCAGTTGCATAGCAATCCCTGGATGAGCTCCACCACCTTTTTTTCTACAAAACGACCCCTGGGTATGTGAAAGCACTCTACCTGTGATCCTGGGAAGCCGCTGCCAGTCAGAATTAAGCTATAACAAGCAGGAACCTGCAAGAAACCTGTGGGGCAGCTATCCCATTCCCCTACCTTTGTTTTCTCCCCCTACCCTGACACCACTTTTCTTATTTTCTCTCTCCTCCATGCATGTCACTTCCTCTTTCTCTCTGCACCCACCCCATCACTGTCATACTTCTGCCTCCCCACCTCATCACTCTTTCTACCCCACCCCATCACTCTTTCTGCTTCTCCCCCCCACACACACCCACAGCAGAAGTGACGGCAGTACCTCCAAGAATCACAATGGATCTCCCGCCTACAGAAATCAGTCCCCCTTAGTGTTGGTTTGGGGAGGGAAGCATCCTCAGCAGGGTATAATGCTATAGACGTCACCCTCCAAAGCAGCCATTTTCTCCAGGGGAACCAGTCTCTATCATCTGGAGAGCAGTTGTAATTTTGGGAAATCTCCAGTCTTCACCTGGAGGTTGGCGATGGTAGTTCCGAGGATGAAATGTCTGCTTTGGAGGGTGGAGACTATGGCATTATACTGTCTGATGTCCCTCCCCAAGCTCCACCCCTCAAATCTCTGGGAATTTCCCAACCTGGAGTTGGCAACCCTATTTCCTTCCCACCTATCTTGAACTGCCCTTCTGCCTTCAGAACCTCTCCTCCGCAGCCTCCGCCTAGAAAAACTTCAGCCTTTCACCACAGTAAGGACCAGAGTGGCTTACATTATTCTCTCCTCTTTTTTTATCTGCACAACAGCCCTGTGAGGTAAGTTAGGCTGAAAGTATGTGACTGGCCCAAAATAACTCAGCCAGCTTCTACAGCAAGATGGGAATCTGAACCTGGATCCTGCAGACCCTATGCTGAAGCTCTAATCACTGCACCACACTTGTTTTCATAGGGTGGTTGTTGTTGAACAGTAGCAAGCAGCCAGGCCTAGTTGAGGCATGCAAGTCAGGTGGTTATCAAATCACTCAGAGGGTGCTGCCAGGCCAAGGGTTGCCAACTCCAAGGTGGGACCTAGAGATCCCCCCACAATTACAACTAAATTCAAGACAACAGAGATCTGCTCCTCTGGAGAAAATGGCTGCTTTGGAGAGTAGACTCTGTGGCATTATATCCAGCTGAAGCCTCTCCCCAAACCCTGCCCTCCTTAGCCTCCACCCCAAAATCTCTAGGAATTTCCCAACCGGGAGCTGGCAATAGGCTTCCCAACCCTCCCGCCCTGGCGGGGGACCCCAGGATTTCCAGCCTCTTCTCCCGCTCCCCAAAAAAAACGGAAGCAGGGGAGGGGGGAAACGGCGCCAAGGAGCATGGCGAGCTGCCCCATCCCAGAGCGGACGACGCCGCGCCGCTGCTGCCCCCCTCCCCGCCCACCGCAGCTGCTCCTCCGAGATGGGCCCAGGCTGAGCCCATCTCGGAGGAGCAGCCACGGCGAGCGGAGAAGGGGCGGCAGCTGTGCAGCAGCATCGCCCGCCCCGCCTCCGAGGCAAAACCAGAGAAGGGGAGGGCGGAGGCAGGCCAGGAGCATGGCGAGCCGCGAATCCGGGCCCTTCTAGGACCTGGACTCGCGGCTCGCCATGCCCCCGGCCCGCCTCCACCCCCCCTCTGATTCCACCGCAGCTGCTCCTCCGAGATGGGCCCAGCCTGAGCCCATCTCAGAGGAGCAGCCACGACGAGCCATTTCCCCCCCTCCCCCCTAGCTCCACCCCAGTGTCTCCTGGCTCCACCCCCAAAGTCCCCAGATATTTCTGGAGTTGGACTTGGCAACCCTAGCTGGCAATCCTTGCTGGCCTAGCCCCAAGGATCTGTCCCTCAATGGCCAAAATAGGCCTGGAAAGGGCCCTACCCCCCTTCCCCTGATCCAGATCACTTCTAAATGTAAAAACTGAAATCTCTAAGACACTGTAAGAGCAAGCAGTATGTTTAATTGGACATGTGGAATAACCGCCAATTTTTTAAAAAAGAGTTCATTCAAGTTACTAGTTCTCAGGGCAGTTTCTACAAATAATGCTTTGCCATCCCTGAGGGATTCTGGGTGCTTATTTGAAATCTCCTTCTGTAAGCCAAAATGCCCTCAAAAGAGGTTGGGGAATTGACAGGTGGGCACCTTTGGCTTAAAAAGGACCTAGAATCTATGTATACAGGATTCCATTTCCAGAAATTATTGCTAAATTTACCAAGGACACTAATTAAGTAAAACAACTATGATTTTATTATGGAAAAATATAGAACACACACATACAAGATTATAGACTCATATAACATACATACAGTCCTAATAAAAATAGAGAGAAATGCATAGAGGTGACATAAGGATGGACAAACAGGGTGATAATTACCGATTGTAGTCTTCAAGGAAGGCTCCAATGGTGACAAACGGGGAAGGGGACCCTCAACTGGCCAAGAATCGGGGATGTATCTAAACAGCAGGAAAGGGGTACTGCTAGATGCACACCTGTGGGGAGTTGGGACTGTGGTTATAAGGACTACCTTGAGCCCTTAGGAGGTAGGAGGTACAGGGGCGGATGACAGGTGGTCAGCTGGTACATGACCTCAGAAAAAGGGGAGGCTCCACAATGACCATAAGGGCTGGACTTATGCGGTAGCCAATAGCCAGTTTATTGGGGGCACCGGATTGGATGCCCATACCTGGCCAATGAGCAGACCTGGCCCTGGTTACCTGATTGGGCTTCCAGGTAACAATGGGCCAAAGAGGGAGGCTCCAGGATGACCATTAAGGGAAAGAATGGGTGAAATTATTGAGGTGGAAGTGATTAAAAGGCTATCAGAACTTATCTAAAAGGTGACAATAGATGGCCAAATTGCTACCTAAGGTAACACCCGATCTATACAAAGGAACTTGGCTCTGGGTGAAGATGTTCTTCCTCCTCTTCATTCCTCTACTGGCACCAGTCTTTGTCTTGGGTTCTGTTGGACAAAGGTTTTTGGCAGTCTGACAGGATCCATGCCTAAGATAAGCTTGATTGCCTTATGCATAGGTGACATTTGTTGAGTACGTGAGCCTCTTGCTTCGCTGTCATGGAGTCTGGCACTGCAGGAAGATAGTTGCTGATGATGTTAGCCTACCAATATGGATTCTATGGTCAAGGAATCTGCTTGCCCGGACAGTTCCTGGTGGCGCAACTTCTTCCGCTGCAACGGCCGAGATAGTGCATACATGGAGCGGCTGGAAACCCATCTGTCCTCCTGGTTAGCATTCTTCCAGAGATAGAGTGCTGCTGCAATGCTGTGGCTGTTAGTACTCACGTAAGTCCCTTACAGTCTGGTAGACAAAACCCACGTTTTTCCTGGCAGATGTGTGTGAGTTGAGTCTCCAGGCACCCTGGCCACCTAACGGGTGACTACGATGTTCTGAAATTAGGGGTCTTTGTCTCACACTTCCCCCCACCCTTGTGATTCTTTTGAGGAAACTCCCGAGAAGCATAATCTTGATTATATACTTAATGGAATCACTCAGAAACTTAATGAATGGTGGTGGTAAATGCTAACCTCGTCCATCCTTCCTTTGGGGTTGTTTTTTTAAAATAACCTGTTATTGTGTCCACAAAATAAACAACCCCATGTGCAGAATCTGCAACTGCAAATTAGGCACATCTGCAACGAGGCCAGAGGGCATACAAACAAAGTTAGAAATAGCAACATCCATGAAAACACGCTGTGTCTGCTCAGACTCAGACCAACAGGGTCATTGTCTCTCAAGCAGATGCTTGATCCTTGTAGCTACCAGCTTCACAGGAAAATTGTAACAGATCCTGTAGGAATCCTCCTTCCCAATCATTGTCATCTTCACAAATTGACAGAATTTCCCATATTCAATTTACGGCTGGTCTTATGCTTATAAGAAACTGGTTGTATTGCATGAATGCCCCTTGTGTTCAGAGATGCCTAATTCCTATGGGTATCAGAGGTGCCTACCTCCTATGGGTAGGAGGGCCAAACTCCCTGCCCATGTGACATTTAGGATCCATCTATCAGTTCTGATGGGGAAAGGGGGTTTATTGGTAATGAGTATGTTGCATAGAGGTTAGAGTTTTGGGATTAGGATTTTGGAGACCCAGGTTCGAATGTGCACTCTGCTATGGAAGCTTGCTGGGAGACCTTGGTCCAGCCATTCATTCCCAGCGTAACCTCCCTCACAGGGTTCAAGTGGAAGAGAAGAGAGCCGTGTTTGTAAGATGCTTTGGGTTTCTATTCAGGAGAAAAGTGGGATAAAAATAAATTAGTAGTAAGAACCAGTTGTTAGAAACTGTCTTCTCTAGTGTCTGTGCACCTTCTCACATACCACTTTCCAAAATTCCTTCAACGGCATCCCTTGCAGGTCCCAGATCCCCACTTAAATAACCATCCTTCCTTCCCAGCTGCTATTGCTTGCCCTCATTCATCCTGCCAGTTTAAGCATCCGAGTAATCTAGTTCTCCAGTGACCAGCATCCTTCCACTTGGGAGCAAATACAGGCACCATTGCAGATTCTGTCTGCCTTGGTTGTTTAAATTGAATGGGGGAGGGACGGTGGCTCAGAGGTAGAGCATCTGCTTGGTAAGCAGAAGGTCCCAGGTTCAAACCCTGGCATCTCCAAAAAAGGGTCCAGGCAAATAGGTGTGAAAAAGCCTCAGCTTGAGACCCTGGAGAGCCGCTGCCAGTCTGAGAAGACAATACTGACTTTGATGGACCCAGGGTCTGAGTCAATATACGGCAGCTTCATATGTAGGAGGGACGGTGGCTCAGTGGTAGAGCATCTGCTTGGCAAGCAGAAGGTCCCAGGTTCAATCCCCGGCATCTCCAAAAAAGGGTCCAGGCAAGTAGGTGTGAAAAACCTCAGCTGGAGACCCCGGAGAGCCGCTGCCAGTGTGAAGAGACAATACTGACTTTGATGGACCAAAGGTCTGATTCAGTATAAGGCAGCTTCATATGTTCATATATATGGGGAAGAGATTGACCTTGAGCAGGGCTTTTTTTGAATAGGAACACAGTTCCGTTTGGCTTGGTGATGGGGGTGTGGCCTAATATGCAAATAGGTTCTTGTTGGGCTTTTTCTACAAAAAGCCCTATGTGAAACGATGGTGATGTCAGGGGTGTGCGGCCTAATATGCAGATGAGTTCCTGCTGGGCTTTCTCTACCAAAAAAACTCTGAGTTACAGTAGCTGTCATTGGTAGGTAAATTCCTTTGCCCTAATATGGGCATGGCTTCCTAGCCCTCAGAATCAGTAATTTGGATAGATTATTGAATGCGTGCTGCAAGATGTATTGGAGATTCAAAAGAGGCTAATAAGGCCTCTATGCCTTCCCTCTGTTGGCCTTTATATATGATATTGAATTCCAGGGCTTCTTTTGTAGCAGGAACTCCTTTGCATATTAGGCCCCTGATATAGCCCAACCCTCCAAGAGTTTACAGGACTCTTATTCTAGGGCCTACTGTAAGCTCCAGGAGGATTGGCTACATCAGGGGTATGTGACCTAATATGCAAAGGAGTTAGGGTTGCCAAGTCCAAGTCTAGAAATATCTGGGGACTTTGGGGGTGGAGCCAGAAGACACTGGGGTGCGGCTAGGAGCAAGGGTGTGACAAGCACAATTGAACTCCTTCCCTCCACCCTCCCCTTCTTCGATTCCACCCCAGAGGCGGAGCGGGCAACACCGCCGCGCTGCTGCCGCCTCTTCCCCGCCCACCGCAGCCGCTGCTCCGAGATGGGCCCAGCCTGAGCCCATCTCGGAGGAGCAGCCACGGAGCAGCCAAGGCAAAACCAGAGAAGGGGAGGGGAGGGTGGAGGCAGGCCAGGAGCACGGCGAGCCGCGAGTCCGGGTCCTAGAAGGACCCGGACTTGCGGCCGACCACGCTCCTGGCCCGCCCTCACCCCCCCTGACTCCACCTCAGAGGTGGAGCGGGCGATGCCGCCGCGCCGCCCCCTCCCCGCCCCATCCCAGCTGCTCCTCCGAGATGGGCCCAGCCTGAGCCCATCTTGGAGGAGCAGCCACGGTGAAGCGGAGAAGAGGCGGCAGCCGCGCAGTGGCATTGCCCGCTCCGAGATGGGGCGGCTCGCCACGCTCCTTGGCGCCATTCCCCCCCCCCCCGCTTCCGTTTTTTGGGGGAGCGGGGGAAGAGGCTGGAAATCCTGGAGTCCCCCGCCAGGGCGGGAGGGGTGGGAAGCCTAAAAGAAGTTCCTGCTAAAAAAAAAAAAGCCCTGCTGAATTCTATAGTGTGGGGCTTGGATTTATGAAATCTATGCTCTTGAAATAACAGGGCTAATCCACTGGGAGTGAGAAATTTTTAGTGGTAATTAAGCACAAGACCCATTCTGTCTTATTGAATGGCCCAATTAAAATGCTGCTGCAGCCATCTTGGCCTACTGGGGTGGTGATAATTTAGGACAGATCTCAGTTTCACTATGTATTTAGCTGTATTCTTTAGAGCTGCCAGGTCTGACTCAAGAAATACCTGAGGATTTTGGGGGTGGAGCCAGGACCAAGGGTGTGACAAATATGACAGGCATGACTGAACAGATAAAAGGAAGTACTTCTTCACCCAAAGAGTGATTAACACATGAAATTCACTGCCACAGGAAGTGGTGGCAGCTATAAGCGTAGATGGTTTTAAGAGGAGATTGGATTAACATATGGAGCAGAGGTCCACGTGGCTATTAGCCACAAGGTATAGATGGACCTCTCTGACTGGGGCAAGTGATGCTCTGTATTCTTGGTGCTCGGGGGGTAGGTGGAAACAGTGGGAGGGCTTCTAGTGTCCTGGCCTCCAGATGGCACCTTTTTTTTTTTTTGGGCCACTGTGTAACAGAGTGTTGGACTGGATGGGCCATTGGCCTGATCCAACATGGCTTCTCTTATGTTCTTATGAACTCCAAAGGGAGTTCTGGCAATCACAGTTAAAGGGACCGCACACCTTTTAAGTGCCTTCCCTCCATTTGGAAATAATGGAGGATGGGGCACATTTTTGGGGGGGGGCTCATAGAATTGGACCCCTTGGTCCAATCTTTTAAAAACTTCAGCTGGGGTGGGGTGCGGTATTTTGCGAAGAGGTACTGGATGCTAAGCTGAAATTTGGTGCCTCTAAGAACAACGCCCCCCCCCGAACCCCAGATACCCACAGATCGAGTCTCCATAGGTTATAATAGAGTGCCTAGCAGACATTTCCCTGAAGTGGGGGGAAGGCCTCCAAACTGGGAGATCCCCTGCCCCCACCTGGGGATTGGCAGTTTTAGTTCTCAGATTGTTTCTAAGAATATCTATCCATCCTTCTTCCTCTGCAGAGCTTTGTCGGTGATCATTGATCCTTATTTTGGGTCGCTAAAACTGGAAACACTTCTGAACCTAAGTTAGGCACACCAGAATAAACTAAAACCAGGACGAAGACAAGGACTTTACTACCCTCCCCACATTGATGGGCTGGTGTAAGACCCTTATATGAGTACAGCATTCTAAGTAGGGTTTGGCTCCCTTTATACTTCAGGCTTATCTGAGGTATATTTTAGGCTTATCTGCTTGGGAATTGATAAACTGGAATCAAACGTTTTGAACATACTCTGTTTTCAAAGGGAATATTTACTATTTGGTCAAGATCTCCAAGACTGACATATGCATGAAGAACAGGTTCATGCTTCCTTATGGTAATACTGAGGGGTCAGCAGCTCCAGTTAATTTGTTAGGAACCCTTTTTGCGAACTGGTGATGAGGGTTTTTTGTTTTGTTTGTTTTGTTTTTGTTTGGCCATTTGCAGGCTGCCAGGAAATGGCAGAATTAAGATTTTTTTTCTCCTGGAATTCTTTAGGTTTTGGCACTTGTAAGGTGGCTCCATACTTTTATTTTTCCTGCATAAATTACCCATTAGGGAAAAGGTATAGCTCAAGCTGTCTCCATTACCTGTCTCATGATAACAAAATATCCTCTTTAGCGGGTGGATCCAAGAGAGGGTAGGGTTTGGGGCGGGAGCTCAACATGATACAATGCCATAGAGTCCACCTTTCAAAGCAGCCATATTCTCCAGGTGAGCTGATTTATGTTGGCTGGAGATCAGTTGTAAAAGCGGGAGATCTCGAGGCGGGCAACCCTATCTTAAGCTACTTACTGTGTGTAGACAAAATATCACACTACTGCTGTGGAGATGGGGCTGTCATATGTATAGAGCCTGTGTAGTGTAATGGTTAGATTCCCAGACCAGGACTGGAGAGATCGAGGTTCAAATCTCTGCTCAACATGAAACTCTCTTGGTGATTTTGAGTCAGCCATTCTCTCTCAGCCTAACATACTTCACAAGCAGTGTTCCCTCTAAGATGAGTTAGCGTGAGCTAGCTCACAGATTTTTAGCCTCCAGCTCACACATTTTTTGTCTTAGCTCAGAAAGAATGACCCCAGAGCACACTAATTTATGCAGTAGCTCACAACTTTAATGCTAGTAGCTCACGATTTTAATGCCAGTAGCTCACAAAGTAGAATTTTTGTACACAAGACTCTGCAGCTTAGAGGGAACATTGTTCCCAAGTGTTGTTGCAAGGATAAAACGGAAGGAGGGAGAGTTAAGTACACTGTCCTGAGCTTCCTGGGAATGGACAGGATAGAAATGTTACAAATAAAAAGAGAGATAAGGGGTGGGGGGCGGGGGGCGGGGTTATGTGCACCCACTAAAGGGATATCTAGATAGAAAGACAAAACAGATGAGCTAGACATAATGGTGGAAACCTTAGAGTACCTTTTCCCCATTTTTAATCCCCACCCCCTTAGATGCGTTGGTTTTATGTTCCTTTTTGAAGGTTGAATTTTCAAGGTTATGAAATAACAATATTAATCATCCCAATTTTACACTGATTAAAGGCTCATGAGGCATTGAAGTTCTGTTGTTTTACAGTGCATTTATCATGATGGGATTCCACACACACACACCCCCTTTAACTGAACTGAGGCATGCTGGTCTTTGATCTCCAAGACTGACATATGCATGAAGAACAGGTTCATGCTTCCATATGGTAATACTGAGGGGTCAGCAGCTCCAGTTAATTTGTTAGGAACCCTTATTGTGAGCTGGTGATGAGGATTTTTTGGTCAAAGAGAAGGAATATCACTGGGTTCTGGAGTGAAACTGCATGACTGCCAATCCCCAGCTGGGGGCAGGGAATCCCTTGGTTTAAAGGCTCTCCCCTTGCTTCAGGATTATCAGAAAACGAGGAGGGGGATGTCCACTGGCCACTCCATTATACCTTGTGGAGACTGGTTCCCATAGGGTATAATAGAGAATCAATCTGTGGGTATCTGGGGCTTGAGGAAGGCTGTTTTTTGAGGTAGAAGCAAAAAAAAAATTCAGCATAGTATTCAGTGCGTCGCCTTAAAAAAAATCCCCATGCTTCAAAAAGATTGGACCAGGGGGTCCAATTCTATCAGCCTCAGAAGAAGCTGCCTTGTCATCTATTATTCCAATGGAGGGAAGGTATTTAAAAGGAAGGGGTCCCTTTAAATGTGATGGCCAGAACTCCCTTCAGTGTTTTGTTGTCCTTGTCACAGCCTTGCTCCTGGCTCCATCCCCAAAGTTCCCAGATATTTCTTGAGTCGGAGCTCGCAACCCTACTGCCAGAACAAAGGTCATCTATACCCAATGCAGACTATCCCTGGGGTACATGACTTCTGCATCTCTATCTGACAAGGCTGCTGTTGGATACAGGACAACTGAATCCTCATGGGGGAACCCCATATTAGATATTGTGGTGGATCTTCTAGAGCATTTTCATGGATGGAAAGATTTCTACCCACAGAATATACTTTCTTACTACAACCTCTTTGCACGGTGTCCTGAATCATCTGCATTTAACAAAATATTTTGTTTAATGTAGCGAAATGTTCTTCTGAGGATAAAATGGAGTTGGAGAGAACTATGTACACTTCTCTGAGATCTTCACAGGAAGGGTGTGGTAAAAATATACCAGATGGATACTAACAGGACTTTTATACTGCTGATCTTGATTTTGAGAAATCATTAACTTAATTTTAAAAAGATATGGAGGCTTCCGGTTTTGGTCATGGAGGATTGAGCTGCTCTTCAGCAGACGGGCAGATCAGAACCTGGGCAGAGAAGGTGACTTCAACACCTGCTACCTACCCCAGGTAGGGAGGGGGCCAAGAAATGCTTGTGAAGTTCTGATGGGATTTACTTTGGCTGACGAGGGACTCCAGTGGGGTTTCTTTTTGGCTTTGAAGAGTCCCCCGAGCAGGATTGCATTCCATCGTCTACAGAGGATCTCTGAGGCCATTAATTGGCTTAAATCCCCCAAGATACAAAGCTTCTATGAGACTGATTAACAGCTGTTTAAATGGGGAGGGAAGCCGGGGGACTGCCTTTGCTGTCTCCCCACCTTGTGGGGAGACTGCAAAGGCAGGCGATCTGCCTCCCCCCCCCCATGCGAACACCCCGTCGGGTGTTTGAATGGGAAGGGGAGCCCGGGGGGCTGCCTTTGCTGTCTCCCCGCCTCACAACCCGGTATTGAGGCGTCCGTGACCCAGTGCCGGGTGGTGACCTGGCAAATGAGAAATGCTGCTATATCTGATTCCATTTGGTGTGCTGACCCATCTGTTGCAACCGGCAATCCAGAAATTAAAAAGGTGTGTGAAGAGACTCTGTGCAATAACAAATCTTGCCTGTAGGGTTTTGACATACTGGCCCAACCATCCCTCATTTTGTTCTCAAAAGTATTCTTCTAGAAAAACTGGCTGCTTACCAAATGCTACTGTATTTCAGTTCTTTTGAATCTTCCAAGTGCTTTATATAAATTAGATTTATACAATACTGGAAATAACCATTTGGGATGGAAGCCAGCTATGAAAGTAGGCTTGCCATCTGAATGAAGCCTAACTTCACTCAGGGAAACTGGGATAAGCAAATGGATCTGATATTTTATTTTGTTCTATTTTCAGAAAGGGTCTCTAAACACCGTTAGTTGTTATCATGCCTTAAGCCTTGTTTTCCTGCGGCTACTGGCTCTGTACAACCAACACAAGTGAATGCATAAGATAAGAACATACACATGCACATATATATTAAAAGTGCAGCTATAGAAATAATATTACAATGGACTCCCCTTTGAGGAAGCGGAGAGGCTGGTAAATTCCTCCCAGTCTGATAAACTAAAACCACAAACAATTCTGGGAGAGCAATGTTTCTTTTCAATGGAAGGTTTCCTAGGAAGTTATGGCTTGTCTAGGGGCTTTTCCTTTTTTAAAAAAATCCAAATTATGAATGGATCAGGCCTATGTGAGAATTGTAGAATGCTTGATGGAACAGCTTCTGTACCATATTAGCTAGGATAATATGTACCCAAGGGCCTTGACTGCTGAGACAACAGGTGTCTGTATTATCCATAAATTACATACAGAGTGAATCACTGAATAGACCTCTTGGAGAGGCCTGCAAGTTTGATTTGAATGGATTTCAGGGTTGCCAATCCCTAGGTGGGGGCAGGGGATCCCCCCGGTTTGGAGGCCCTCCCCCCGTTTCAGGGTCATCAGAAAGGGAAATGTCTGCTGGGCACTCCATTATTCCCTATGGAGAGCGATTCCCATAGGGTATAATGGTGAATTAATCTGCGGGTATCTGGGGCTCTGGAGGAGCTGTTTTTTAGAGGTAGGGGGACTAAATCTGCAGCAGAGCATCCAGGGCCTCTCTTCAAAACACTCTCCAAGTTTCAAAATATTGGACCAGGGGGTCCAATTCTATGAGCCCCTATCCTTCATTATTTCCAATGAAGGTAAGGCTTTTAAAAGATGTGCGGTCCCTTTAACTATGATAGCCAGAACTCCCTTTGGAGTTCAATTATGCTTGTCACAACCTTGCTCCTGGCTCCACCCCCAAAGTCTCTTGGCTTCACCCCCAAAGTCTCTTGGCTTCACCCCCAAAGTCACCAGATATTTCTTGAATTAGACTTGGCAACCCTAATGTATTTAAAGGTGGAACCTAGGATTACCACTTCTGGGTTGGGAGTACCTGGAGATTTTGGGGTTAGAGTTTGGGGAGGAAGGGACTTCAACAGGATGTGATGCCATAGAGTCCACTTGGTGCCATGAATCTGTTCTCATTAACCTAGTGCTCACCTTGGAGCATAAGCAGCATTCACAGAATGCTGGTGAGCATGTTCAGAGTGCTAGTACCTCACTAGTGAATAAATCACAAAATGCTTCCTCATACAAGAATACCTGGCCCACTTCCCCCTCCCCTTGGAAAAGAGCAGTTACAAAGCTCACCTTGGAGCATAAGCAGCATTGACGGAACACAGGTGAGCATGTTCAGAGTGCTAGTACCTCACTAGTGAATAAATCACAAAATGCTTCCTCATACAATAATACCTGGCCCACTTCCCCCTCCCCTTGGAAAAGAGCAGTTACAAAGCTCACCTTGGAGCATAAGCAGCATTGACAGAACACAGGTGAGCATGTTCAGAGTGCTAGTACCTCACTAGTGAATAAATCACAAAATGCTTCCTCATACAAGAATACCTGGCCCACTTCCCCCTCCCCTTGGAAAAGAGCAGTTATAAAGCTAAAGCCTATTTGATTTTTTTTTTTAAAAAAAGGAAACACCAAACATTTCCTGCCCTTCTTTGCCCGCCCATTTCTAGAATACACTTGAAGCGGTGGGTGGCATATAAGTCATTTGCTTCAAACAAAATGACTGCAGTTCTTTAATCAAGAAAAGCAGCAATGTTCTAAGAGGATATGATATTGCAGGGGCCTGTTTGAATTGTAAGTTCACCTGATCTTTTCTAGGAAATTTACCTATTTTTCAAAATTAATTTGTCAGCGAATACTCCTCGCACAGCTATGTATAAGGATACCTTTTTTAAAGGTTCTTGAAAGATTGCAGATTTTCCTGCCTGGTTCTATTTAATAATTTTCCTAGGAAATTATTTTTATGGCAGTTTTTGACTTGTTCTGTCCTCAGTCCACACACAGAGGTTTGGGGGCGCATTTGTACCCTCAATAGCCTCTTCCCTTAAAAATTCCTCTAAAGCATTACTTTCTTTTCTGCGTATGTTTTTGAATGACAGTGGAGCTGAGGGGGAAGGCCCTCTGTGGCTTTCTTTTGCTTTTGTCCTTCATAAGCCTCCATTTTAGGAGAGCTGATTGTCTTGGGGCCTGAGCAACAAGCAACAGGAAGTGCTTTGTATTAAACTACAAACAATGGCTATTCCCTACTTCCCCTCCCCTTTTGTCCTTCACCTGGACCTGGAAGGAAGCTCTTGTAATGAGGAAGGAAGGACTGGGCGTTGAAGCTGCAGTGGCTGTTATGAGGCTTCCATAGCCAGAGTTAAGAGAACCAGGATGCAGAGTTAGGGTTGCCAAGTCCAGTTTAAGAAATATCTGGGGACTTTGGGGGGGGGGGGGGGGTGGAGCCAGGAGACTTTGGGGGTGGAGCCAGGAGACATTAGGGGTAGAGCCAAGATCAAGGCTGTGACAAGCATAATTGAACTCCAAAGGGAGTTCTGGCCCTCACATTAAAAGGGACAGCACACCTTTTCAATGCCTTCCTTCCATAGGAAATGAAGGATAGGGGCACCTTCTTTTGGGGCTCATAGAATTGCACCCCCTGGTCCAATCTTTTTGAAACTTAGGGGGTATTTTGGGGAGAGGCACTAAATGGTATACTGAAAATTTGGTGCCTCTACCCCAAAAAACAGCCCCCCCCAGAGCCCCAGATACTCGCAGATGAATTCTCCATGATTTTCTATGGGAATAAATCTCCATAGGGAATAACAGAGTTCCCAGCAGACATTTCCCCCCTCCCCCCACTTTCTGACGACGCTGTAGCGGGGGGAGGGCCTCCAAATCAGGGGATCCCCTGCCCCCACCTGGGGATTGGCAACCCTATGCAGAGTAGATGAGAGTACTCTAAATCCATGGATGGAGAGATGATCACATAATGTGCCTTCCCCAGTCCAATCTTCTGTACATCTTTCCTCAGAACTCGACTCCACCAAGATTAGCAAAAGGAGATGGTAGCTCCATATTTCAGCAGATATGGAATTTACACCATAATTTTTTCAATGTTGCATTTTACTGCTGGACTAGGAAAGGTTCTTGTGTGCCTAGCATTCCTGTTTCAAGCGCTTTAAACATGACATGAAGAAAAGGAATGTGTTCCATATTTCCTGAAATGTGGAGAGAACATAGGGTTGCCGAGTCTAATTCAAGAAATATCTGGGGACTTTGGGGGTGGAGTCAGGAGACATGGAGGTGGAGCCAAAAGCAAGGTTGTGACAAGCATAATTGAACTCCAAAAGTAGTTCTGGCCATCAAATTTAAGGTACTGCACATCTTTTAAATGCCTTCCCTCCATTGGAAATAATGAAGGATAGGGGCACCTTTTTTGGGGGGGGCTCATAGAACTGGATCGCCTGGTCCAATCTTTTCAAAACTTGGAGGGTGTTTTGAAGAGAGGCATCGGATGCTATGCGGCAAATTCAGTGCCTCTACCTCAAAAAAAGCCCCCCCCCCCCGAGCCCCAGCTACCCACAGATCAATTCTCCAGTATACCCTATAGGAATCAGTCTCCATGCAGGGGTGGCCAATGGTATCTCTCCAGATGTTTTTTTGCCTACAACTCCCATCAGCCCCAGCCATTGGCCATGCTGACTGGGGCTGATGGGAGTTGTAGGCAAAAAAACTTCTGGAGAGCTACCGTTGGCCACCCCTGTGGGAATAATGGAGTGCGCAGCAGACGTTTCCCTCCCCTTCTCCCACTTTCTGATGACCCTGAAGCAGAGGGATGGCCTCGGGGGGATCCCTTGCCCCCACCTGGGGATTGGCAACCCTAAGAGAACAATATTTTGCATCTCCATATTTCCTGCTGGTCTAGTTTTGTTTGTTGGGATTTTTTTTTTATAGGATTTGAACTTCAGTGTGAAAACAGGAAGCAAACAAGGTATAGCCGACTGCTGCATAAACACAGGATCATCTTACAAATCTGAAAGTAGATAAGAATCATAGAGTTGAAAGGGACCTCTAGGGTCATCTAGTCCAACCCCCTGCACAATGCAGGAAATCCACAAATATCTCCCCACCACCACCCCTAGTTCTCCCTGCTCCATGCCCAGAAGATGCCCTCCCAAAAAAAACCTCAAGGATCCCTTGCCAAACCAGCCTGGAGAAAATTGCTTCCTGACCCAAAGTGGCGATCAGCACTTCCCTGGGCATGTAGAGAAAGGGCCACGAGAACTAAGCACTGTTGCAACCCTTCTGCCCTCCCCGTCATGAACTGCCTAAGTTCACAGAATCAGCATCACTATCAGATGGCCATCTAGCCTCTGTTTGAAAACCTCCAAAGAAGGAGATCTCATCACTTCCTGAGGAAGCCTGTTCCACTGAAGGAACCACTTTAGCTGTCAGGAAGTCCTTCCTAATGTTAAGCCAAAAACACTTTGGATATGAATTTCAACCTGTTGTTTCTGGTCCAGCCTTTTAGGCAGGGCTGCCCCAAGGCTGTCTGGCATTCCTAGGCATCCCTCCTGCACTGATAACGTCACAGAGTCACATGGAGGTGCCCAATTCTGCATCCCCAGAAGGACAGTGTCCTAGGCAGTCACCTAGTTTACCTAGTGATGGAGCTGGCCCTGTTTCCGGGGCAACCGCAAACAATTCTGTACCATCCTCTATATGACAGTCCTTCAAGTACTTAAAGGTGGTGATCATATCATGTCTCAGTCGTCTCCTCAACAAGCTAAACATACTCAGCTCTTTCAACCTTTCCTGATAGGACTTACTCTCCAGACCACTCACCATTTTTGTTGTTTTCTCTGGACACGGTCCAGCTTGTCTGTATCCTTCTTAAATTGTGGTTCCCCAAACTGAACACAGTAGTCTAGGCAGGGCTTTTTTTTTTTTTGAGCAGGAATGCAGGTCAGGTTGGTTGGTGTCAGGGCGTATGGCCTAATATGCAAATGAGTTCCTGCTGGGGGTTTTCTACAAAAAAAGCCTTGTGTGAAACACTGGTCATGTCAGGGGGTGTGGCCTAATAGGCAAATTAGTTCCTGCTGGGTTTTTTTTTCTTTCAAAAGAAAAAAAGTCCTGACTCTAGGTGAATTCTAACCAGAGCACGGTAAAGTGATACCATCGCTTCGTGTGATGTGGACGCAATACTTCTGTTGATACAGCCCAAAATCACATTTGCCTTTCTAGCTGCCACATCACACTGCTGCCTCATATTCAGTGGTAAGGTCCACTAAGCCCCTAGGTCCTTTGATTTGCACATACTATTGCCAAGACGAGTAACATTTGATATTTCCTACCTAAATACAGAGCTTTACATTGATCCCTATTAAAATTCATTTTATTTGTTTTAGCCCAGTTTTCCAGCCTGTCACCGATAAG
Organism: Heteronotia binoei; assembly: GCF_032191835.1. Classification (NCBI taxonomy): domain Eukaryota; kingdom Metazoa; phylum Chordata; class Lepidosauria; order Squamata; family Gekkonidae; genus Heteronotia; species Heteronotia binoei. The sequence continues at coordinate 151,624,500 of NC_083227.1, forward strand.
AGTGAATGCAGGTGCTTACCCAGTGAACCAGCACACTGGTGCAGGCTTGCCTTTGAGTAGGGAAGAGAGGTGACTAAGGTAGCCACTACTCCTCTTTTTTCCTCACTTCAGCAGAGTTGAAGGGAAATAATGTGCAGGGTATGCTAGCACCTCTTTTCTTTAAAAGGCAGAAAGGGGGAGGAGGAGGAGGAGTCTTAAATAACAGACTGTTTAAGGACATGTGTGTGCACTTTTAAAAAAGAAGGCCCGCTTGGCAGCCCAAATAGAAGATAACTATTCATTAATATGGTAAGAAACAGAGGGAACCCCATATGGCCATGTCATCTGGAAGACTGCTTTTTCAAGTGTCTTATCTTGACCATATACACCTGTTCAGATCCCCTCTCACCCCTACCCCTTCTATAAGCAGATGCTTTGATGTGGAGTCCAGTTCCCCTTAAGGGAAGCAAAGTTGTCTTTTGATGTTTCAGTTTACTTTTTTTCCAGCGTGGGACATTGCCTTTGTGGCTTCACAGCCATAGCTGATTACTCTGTTAAGACTAATATTGTTTATTGACATACAGGCTTCTTGCATCCTTGAGGGAGAACTCCAGCTGTTTACTCTTGGAACTTTAGCTTCCCCCTTCCAAACATCAGGGCCATTTGGTGATCCTTTTAATGCCACCTTCCTCTGGGCTTCTGGAGAGCATCTGACTCTTCGACATCCTGAAGAAAAAAAGAGAGAGAAATCCTCAAAAGGAAGGCTTGTAGACATAGCTTGTTATGAAATTGAGGTCTGCATGCATAGATAATAAGAATGCTTGCAGCAGGTCCATATAGAAATAAGTCATTATTCAAAGAGCTTCCACCGAGGAAACTATCCTTAGGATTGCAGCCATAACACCCCTGTAAGGAAGCATTATGGATTGGATATAGGAGTGCCCTTCATCGTGCAGAAAGTGTCTTCTGCTCACACAAGGGTTATTTTATACTTCATAATGCGTTTTGCCTGAGAAGCGTCTAAATGCAAAAATGGTTCTTCCTTGTGCACAAGTACTTTGTTTTCCGTATATTCCGATTACTTTAGATTCAACCTATTGTGCCTATTCAGACATGAAAAATAGCATCTCTTCTTCTGAGACGTTCTGTTCTTTTAGGGATATTGTTATACAATGGCTGTATGGTAAAGCAAGTTTGTGTATGTGTGTTCCGCCATTTTAATCGCTGAAAGTTCTGGTTGTAAAATGAAAACAATCTGTCCGAGCATTCTGAAATTTTACAGACAGGAGTATAGTCTGTTTATATTTTAGGGGGGGAAGCACAATGGCCGAGTAGTAGGACATTTAAAAAATTTCCTTTGATTTTGAAGGTGCTGAAAGTATTTGAGATCTCTCTCTCTCTCTCATTCTCGCTCTCGGTCTCTCCCCCCCCCCCACTCCCCGCCACATGTAAAACATGCCTTCAGTTTCTCCTTGTACTAGTTAACACTGTTAAAAATTCACAAATATTCCAGGCTGAAAATATGTTGTTCATAAAGTTATGTTTACGTTATTCCTGTTTACATTATTCTCCGAACAAGAGCAAGTTAGGGGAGCGTTTGTAGTTTGGAACTGAAGTTACACTATAAGATGCTTTCCAAAAAAAAAGAAAGAAAGAAAATGATGTTTAATTTGCATCAGCAGAAACTAGTTAGCTGAGGAGACAGATCCTCTGTGTGTGAGAGAGAGCAGCCGAACCAGATGTGCGCTGGGAATTCCATGTTCTGGGCTCTAACGCTCGGTTCAGGTAGGTCGAAGCCCCAGTTTGGACCAGGATTGTCTGATGGAGGACACTAGAATTTAAAAAGACAAGAACATCATCCATGTAGTAACTTCTATTAAGATCAACCCAGTGATGGATAAGTGTGCAAATGTTTGCGTTCCACAGAGTGTGCATATTATCAGGCCAGATGTTACAAGATTTAAAAGTGTGTGGGGGGGAGCAAGTTATTGTGCTATTAAGACCCTCTCATGCCAAGGTAATGGTAGAATTTCTGGCAAGCAAAGAATATTCGGGTTTCAGATTGCTGCCACCAATGTTCCCTCTAAGCTGCAGAGTCTTGTGAGCAAAAATTCTACTTTATGAGCTACTGGTATTCAAGTTGAGAGCTACTGGCATTAAAGTTGTGAGCTACTGCATAAACTAGTGTTCTGAGTTCTCTGGGGTCATCCTTCCTGAGCTAAGACAAAAATGTGTGAGCTGGAGGCTAAAAATCTGTGAGCTAGCTCACACTAACTCAGCTTAGAGGGAACACTGGCTGCCACCCAGGAACTGTGATTTACGCCTTCCCCCTCCCCAGTGTCATTTTTCTAATCTGAAAAGGTGCTTTGGAGCCAATATTTGCCTCATTGTGGAAAATATAACACATGCCTGATAACTGAGTTTTACAATTGCTGAGAGCTCCAGTAATGGCACATGACTAGTTTGGACTTGGGAGAAGACCATATTTTCTCTGCACTCCTTCTCCTCCCCTCTGCTAGGGTTCCCAGCCTACCCTGGGGGTGGCATTTTCCCCAATTTCAGGGCCTCCAACGCACCAGTGCAGGAGGATAGCCCCACCTCCAAAGAGCTCCATCAGCACCTGACATGCCTGGCACAATGACATCATTCGGAAGTGATGCAATTGCACTGGGCACGTCATGCAGGGACTCTCTAGCATTTGGGTAAAAACTCTGGCATCATAGAGTTTTTTGCCAACGTGCTAGAGCATCCCTGCATGATGTGTCCAGCGCAATTACAGCACTTCTGGGCGATGTCATCGAGCCACACGTGCTTTGTGCATGCGAGGACAGTCCCCCCACTGGCAGTCAGTAAGACCTGGTGGCAACCTTACCCTCTGCTTTGCAGTGTAGAAGTGGGGATGCCAGGAAGACTAAATTCTGCTCCTGTTACATTCTCCAGTTAATTTTGGACATCTTTAATCGGGCCTGATTGTTTCTATGATATTCTGATCAATTGGCAATAATAACGTCAGGCAAATTAGCGTGACTGGTTCCATATTTCAGATAGGGGATTGGGGAGGAAGCTTCCTAAGGTCTCTCTCTCTCTCTCTCAGCTTGGCTTCGCGAACGAAGATTTAAGAAGGGTGCAGTAGTCCACGTCTGCCGCAGGCTCGCTGGTGGCTGACAAGACCAATGCGGGACAGGCAGGTCCGGCCACAGTGGCTGCAGGGAAAAGTCTGATTTGGGGTTGGTGCTGTAGCAGTGCGATTCTTCCTCAATCTCCTTCCTAAGGTCACTTATCAAGTTACTGGCTGTTTCTTGGCTTCTCCCTCCCCCTCTCCTTGCTGTTTTTCCAAGCCAAAATAACCCAGAAAGGGGAGTTATTTGGCTCATTTTGGATCTGCATATGGGACTGTTTTGGCTCTGGGAAATGGCAAAAGGGGAGGCAAGAGCCCTCCCCCCCATGGCAGCCCTGAATAAATCAGGGCTCCTGTGGTCCTTTTAAGAAAACAGCTCCCTTCAGCTGTTGTATGGCTGCAGGAAAAGCAAGCTGGGTCCACTTTTATATAACGAATTACCTATTCATATTGAAATAATGTTCATCTATCTGTTTTATCTTCATGGATTTCCCTTCCAGATTGCAGCACTGTTCTAGATCTTATGCAAATAGCCAATATAATCCAATTGGGATATTTCCAGTATTTCCAGTATTCAGTGTTTAAAATAATCATACAATATATTGCATCCTGGTAATAATAATAATAATAAAATACTTGACTGTGTGGTTAGACGACATGCCACATTATTAACCATAGTGAAAAGATAAGGGTTACCTCTGTTTCAAAGGTAGTCACATGTTGGAGAGGCAACACTTTGTGACCATCTGAACTCTAGGTAGGGGAAAAGAACTCCATATGCTCAAACAAATTTGTTGCAGCAAATGGGAGCAAATAGAATAACATTGGACTTCAGAGTCTCCCCACTTCAGGGATAATGGGAAGAAAATAGAATGGGGTTCCTGCCTCTCCAGTTCAGTAACCCAGGAAATTGGAAATAGGAAGTTGCATTTGGCCCTCTGCCCAGAGAAACAGCATGCATTTGCATGTGCTAACAGAGCAGGTGGAAGAAAGTGGAGCTGGTCAGAAGGTAGGCTTCCCAATCCCCAGGTCCCAGAGGGGGATCCCCCGGTTTTACAGGCTTCCCCCCTCCCCCAGCCAGCAGGCCGGCAGGGGAAGCCCCGCCCCCAGAGCCATCATGCACCTCCATGAACAATTCAAATAGGGAATGATGGGGAATTGATCCACGGGTATCGGGGGCTTTGGGGGGGGGCTGTTTTTTGAGATAGAGGCACCAAATTTTCAATATAGCATCTAGTGCCTCTCCCCAAAATTCCCCCCAAGTTTCAAAAAGATTGGACCAAGGGGTCCAATTCTATGAGCCCCAAAAGAAGGTGCCCCTATCCTTCATTATTTCCTATGGAAGGAAGGCATTTAAAAATTTGTGCAGTCCCTTTAAATGTGATGGCCAGAACTCTCTTGAAGTTCAATTATGCTTGTCACACCCTTGCTCTCGGCTCTGCCCCCAATGTCTCCTGGCTCCACCCCCAAAGACCCTGGCTCCACCCCCAAAGTCCCCAGATATTTCTTAAATTGGACTTGGCAACCCTATCAGAAGGAGACAAAAGGGTCATGTGGGTTGGTGGAAAACCAGGCACAACTTTTACTGTTTGTTTCCATATATTTTGGCATTGCACCATCAAGGGCTAACAAGATATTTCTGTAAAGCTACCTGCTGACAAGGTTTACTCCCCCCCTCATGTAACCTAACCATGCCAATGCCCGCCCACCGTGGGCTGGTCAGATAGCTCTTGCCTTCAAGGACCCTATAGGCTCTCTTAGGCATCATTCAAGAACTCCCACCCCTGCTTATCCCTAATGAAATTTCCCTCAGAAATTTAGTCGATCCAGGGCAGTTTTAGTTTGGTGCTGGAAATGGCATGGTTGGGAACCCTAGCATTGCAGATGTGATTTTTCAGTGGCAATAAGACAGCTGCAGGAGAATTGAATCTAAGAGGATAGTTGAAATGGCAGAGGGAAGAGAAGGTGGCCAGATTAAGGTGCTCAGCCAAAAGCCAACTTGGTTCCTGAGACCTAACCAAGTCAAGTCAAGCATTAATTCTCCTCGCTCAGTGGTGTTCTTAGCTCAGCAATCTGGTGCCCAGTGTTGGATCACAGGCCCCTTAGATTAGCGGTTCTTTTTCCTTTTTAACTGCTGAGTATGCATTTAATGAGGCAGCCTAAAGGATAGAAGGTAAAACAAAAGACCTTTCAGAGTCTCTTGATTCCCTGGATACTGTATACCAAGTCTCGAGCTATCCATCAGGAATGCATTGTATGACTTCACTGGCTTGCAATTTTTTTTTTTATTTTTTTATTTTAGAAAACAAGCCTGCCTTATCAGACATGGCAACTTTTAAAAATCCATTTGGGATATTTTTGCTTCTTTGCCCACAGCTTTTGGTGTCTGTTCTGACAATCGCTAAGCAAGCCATGCCTTTTCATCAACTTCCAGGTTGCTGTTTCCACTTGAACTCATTAAGCCGCCTTATGCTGAATCAGACCATAGGTCTATCAAGATCAGTACTGTCTACTCAGATGGGCACTGGCCCTCAGGGTTTTAGGTGCAGGTTTTTTCACATCACCTTCTGGGGAGTGGATGTGGTTCAGTGGTAGAGTATGTTCTCAGCCTGCACAAGGTCCCAGGTTCAATGCCTGGCATCTTCAGTTAAAAGGATCAGCGTTAGTTGATGTAAAAGAGAGATCCTGAGACTCAACAGAGCTGTTGCTAGTCTAGGGTTGCCAAGTCCAATTCAAGAAATATCTGGGGACTTCGGGGATGGAGCCAGGAGACTTTGGGGGTGGAGCCAGGAACAAGGGTGTGACAAGCATCATTGAACTCCAAGAGAGTTCTGGCCATCACATTTAAAGGGACAGCACACCTTTTCCTTCCTTCCATAGGAAATAATGGAGAGGGGCACCTTTTTGGGGGCTCATAGAATTGGACCCCCTGATCCAGTCGTTTTGAAACTTGGGGGTACTTTGGAGAAAGGCACTAGATACTATACTAAAAATTTGGTGCCTCTACCTCAAAAAACAGCTCCCCCAGAGCCCCCGAAGCCTCCAGATCAATTCCCCATTATACCCTATGAGAATCGATCTCCACATAGGGAATAATGAAGTGCTCAGCAAACGTTTCCCTCCCCCCCCCCCACCCCGTTTCTGGCGACTCTGAAGCAAGGGATTGGCCTCTCTACTCACGAGTTGTTGCCAGCTTCTTCACAGCAACACAGTCACACCATCCCAAGAGGAAACCTTTCAATCGGAGACTGAAGCCTTCGGAGGTGCAAAGGCACATGGTCCTCTGGGGGCGGGAAGGAGCCTGGGAAAGTGGAAGAACCCCCGCTGGAACCTGGGGATTGGCAAACCTATGCCAGTCTGAGTAGATAATGCTGACCTTGATGAACCACTGGTCTGATTCAGTATAAGGCAGCTTCACATGTGATATTACCTTATCCTTTCAACTGGAGATGTTGAGGACTGAACCTCGAACCTGCTCTGCTGTTGAGCTACAGTCCCTCTCCTTTTATTTTCATGCCAGTAAGAAGCTGAAAAGGCTGCTGAGCAAATGTGACTGTACAAGAGGTCTCTCACTGCTCCAATTTCTCTTTCTCTCTCGCCCCCTCCCCTCCCCTAGTTGGACAGTTTAAGCCAGGTCTGGGAAAATCCCAACAGGACTGTTGTTGGCTTTTTTTCCAAATTCAATGCTAAAATCTAGGAATTGGAAATACTTTCCCTTCACTATGCAAGGCCTAAAATATGGTTCCATGTCCAAAACCATTTGATTTAGAAAGCTAGGGAAATTTGAAGAACTAGCATTTCTAGCATGATATACAAAGCTCAGTGGCGTGTTATCAAAGATTTCAGGTTTTCACGGCTGGTAACATCATTAGGGTTTGTAGAATCTTTCGGGCTCAAGTGCCGTGTTCTACTGGAGAAAGTTTTCCTTCCAGACGTTTCGTTCTCTCGGCTGCGGAGAACATCCTCAGTGGCGTTGCAGCCGGAGCAGGCGCTCTGACCTTCTTGGCTGCTGTGCATTGAGTGGGGCCAGGGCTGCTGGAGAGCTGCTATTTCTAGGCTGGAGGGGGTGTGGTGAAAGGGCAATTGGTTTGTGGATGTGCCCATTGTTTGTGGATGTGCCCTTCCAGGAAGCCCCACCAAACAATGGGCACATCCACAAACCAATTGCCCTTTCACCACACCCCCTCCAGCCTAGAAATAGCAGCTCTCCAGCACCCCTGGCCCCACTCAATGCACAGCAGCCAAGAAGGTCAGAGCGCCTGCTCCGGCTGCAACGCCACTGAGGATGTTCTCCGCAGCCGAGAACGAAACTTCTGGAAGGAAAACTTTCTCCAGTAGAACACGGCACTTGAGCCCGAAAGATTCTCAAACCCTAAAGCTCAGTGGGCTTAGACTGATGGAACTCTGCATAGGATTGCTCTGTGTAGAAGACTGGGAGTTGAACCAGATCTCTGGTTCAGATCTCTCTGCCATGAATTCCGTGGCTTTAATCAAACAGCCGGCCTCTTCGCCTCAGTTCACTGTATGCGGAAAGGAAATAAGGATACTGCCTTACATTTCTGCATCTTTCATCTCCGGAGTCCAGTTCTGGAACTTTGCAGTAGAAAAGTCTGGTGGTCATGAGGTCGCAACAAAACCTCTCCCCCTGTAGTTCATACTTTTAAAAGGTATAGGGTTGTCAGTGAATGGATAAATACATATGTAGCGCTTTTAAAAGGCGAGCTTGGAACATGGCGGGAAGGGCAAGACTGACAGCTGAGCTTGCATTGTTTTCTGCTGGTATGTACATTTGTCATTTCACTTCCAAAGCTGGGAACACAAGGTGGCAGAAGGAACATCTGAATCAAGGGTTGCCAATCCCCAGGTGGGGGCAGGGGATCCCCCGCTTCGGAGGTCCTCCCCCCCCCCCCCCGCTTCAGGGTCATCAGAAAGCGGGGGGAGGTGAGGGAAATATCTTCTGGGAACTCTATTATTCCCTATGGAGATTTATTCCCATAGAAAATCATGAATTGATCCGCGGGTATCTGGGGCTCTGTGGGGGGGCTGTTTTATGGGGTAGATGCACCAAATTTTCAGTATAGCATCTAGTGCCTCTCTCCAAAATACCCCCCAAGTTTCCAAAAGATTGGACCAGGGGGTCCAATTCTGTGAGCCCCAAAAGAAGGTGCCCCTATCCTTCATTATTTCTTATAGAAGGAAGGAATTGAAAAGAAGAAGAAGAAGAAGATATTGGATTTATATCCCGCCCTTCACTCCGAAGAGTCTCAGAGCGGCTCACAATCTCCTTTACCTTCCTCCCCCACAACAGACACCCTGTGAGGTAGATGAAGATATTGGATTTATATCCCACCCTCCACTCCGAAGAGTCTCAGAGCGGCTCACAATCTCCTTTACCTTCCTCCTCCCACAACAGACACCCTGTGAGGTAGATGAAGATATTGGATTTATATCCCACCCTCCACTCCGAAGAGTCTCAGAGCGGCTCACAATCTCCTTTACCTTCCTCCCCCACAACAGTCACCTTGTGAGGTGTGCCATCCCTTTAATTGAGATGGCCAGAACTCCCTTTGGAGTTCAATGATGCTTGTCACAGCCTTGATCTTGGCTCCACCCCTACTACCTCCTGGCTCCACCCCCAAAGTCCCCAGATATTTCTTGAATTGGACTTGGCAACCCTATCTGAATCTAATGAAAGTTTCTTTACCTTCCGATTGTGTAGTGGAATCATTCTGAATGTTCTGATTCTCAGTACGAACGTGAACCATTTTTGTTGCTAGTCCTTAGCTGGGATGATATATCTGGTTGATTCTAAGCACATAGTCAAGGCGAAGGGAGGCACCTCTAAATTCAATACATTGTTAGAACAGGGGTAGTCAAATCGGGGCCAGCTTCAGGGTGTCTGGCACCGGAGGCAAGGCCCCACCCCACCCCACCACCTGCACCCTTCTTCCCCCACCCTCGCCCCCAGCAAGGGCAACGATGAGCGCCACGGCAGCACCTCACAGCACACTCGCTGCCCATCCGCCATTGCTCAGCCTCCCGGGGCTATGCTTTCGGAAGCACAGCCCCAGGAGACTAAGCAATGGCAGTCAGGTAGCGCATGTGCTCTGAGGCGCAGGAGCTGTGCTGTGCTCATCTATTTCCCTTGCTGAGGAGGCGAGGGTGGGGGGGGGGAGGGCCGGCCACAGGCGAAACTGCAGCTCAGGACCCAAATGTGGCTTTTTCACACACACTGTGTGGCTCTTGAAGCCCCCTTGCCCTGTCAGTTGGCTTGGAGAAGGCATTTCTCTCTTTAAATACGTCTCCAAGCCAAGCCAGCTCTTGACTTGGGGAATGCATTTAAAGTTAAAGTTGCTTTCTTTCCACTTCTCCTTGCCCTTTCGATTTGCCTGCCTGCCTTCTTTCCTTCCTTTCGACTCTCAACCATCTGATGTTCATGCCTTGCGGCTCTTAAACATCTGACATTGATTCTATGTGGCTTTTATGTTAAGCAAGTTTGGCCACTCCTGTGTTAGAACATAGCAATGTCTTATGCCCAAAGGAGGAGGAGGAAGATCTTCAAGGGGCAGCAAGCTCTAGCTAAACAGGACTATAGGGGAAGCACATTCTTTCTACAGGGGCTTTTCCTTCTCTGTCTGCAGAACGTTATGCTTAGGCTTTCTTTCTAGAACAGTGTATGGACTGCAATCATCTGTAGCTGATATAACAGCTGTGTTTAACTCTTCTCTTTCGTATCCAGTTGGTTTGTTCCACAATAAAGCTTTTCTTACTGCTTTATCAGTTCAGTGACCTGACTGCTGCATAGGTACTTTGCCAATGCCTTATGTGTTCACATGTAATTGAAAAGAAGAAGAAGAAGAAGAAGAAGAAGAAGAAGAAGAAGAAGAAGAAGAAGAAGAAGAAGAAGAAGAAGAAGAAGAAGAAGAAGAAGATATGGATTTATATCCCGCCCTCCACTCCGAAGAGTCTCAGAGCGGCTCACAATCTCCTTTCCCTTCCTCCCCCACAACAGACACCCTGTGAGGTGGGTGGGGCTGGAGAGGGCTCTCACAGCAGCTGCCCTTTCAAGGACAACCTCTCCCAGAGCTATGGCTGATCCAAGGCCATTCCAGCAGGTGCAAGTGGAGGAGTGGGGAATCAAACCCGGTTCTCCCAGATAAGAGTCCGCACACTTAACCACTACACCAACCCGGCTCTCCAGTTTGAATAGAGTTGCTTTCCTACAGACATCCAGAGGATTTCCCTTTCAGAAGGTATATATATTTAGGTCAGCCCAAGATATGGCTTATGGAGTACCTGGGGTCATTGTGGGGCTTAACGTGATGCAGGGACAAGAGACTTACGGAAATATAAAGTAAACTGTCCCATACTTTGCTGGCTAGCTATGCCTCCTCCGCTGAAAGGCAATTTGAAATCAAAACTTGGCAGCTCTTGGTGAGGCCCTTCCTTGGAGGTGGCCACATCCCTTAGCTGGGGTCTCGCTGCTCTGGCTCTACCTAAACTGGATTTCTAATATTTAGTTTGGCCCTGGTGGGAGAGGAGGAAACAGAAGGCTTGCGGAGATAAAAGTGCGTCAGCGGAGGCAGCAGGAACAGGCTTGTGATGGTTGCATCCTGGACACACTGTGAGCTGGGGTTCGAAACGTGTTCCCAATGACAGGAGACCAGGAGTCTTTAGATCCAAATGTGGGGTAGTGGGAGCTAATCGGGAAGGAGTGGAGGGGACCTGGCTCTCCTTTGAATGCTACCTTCAGTCCTGAGCTGGGAAACTTGGTCCTGAGAACTGATAAGCTACTAATTCAGGCCCCTTCACATGTGTGTCCAGTAGCATCCAACTAAATTCTTATACCGTAGGAAGGTGCACGTGAATAATGTAGCCATGTCTGCAGCAGGAAGAGTAGCGCCAGAGGCAATAAATTCAGCGGTTATTCCTACCATTCTGAGCACTCGTGTAGAGGCAGCAATATTTGTTGAAACAGAGGCATTTACCGCTTGGCAGAATTCTCCTCTCTCCTTCCCATGCAAATTGCTGTTATTCCAAAAGCCACTAAAGTTTTCTGCTTGGCCTTTTCTCTGGAATGAGGAGGGAAGGGTACTCATGTGAACTCCTTAGGGAAAGCCAAAAGTGGCTGCCGTTCATCTCAGTATTTCTGGAGGTTTATTTTGGTTCCCAGGATAGTCTAGACTTTAGGGAGATGTGCTTGAGCTCCATTTTGGAGAGGCCTGTATTCCTTCTCCTCGGGAATAATGTGAAGGCATTGTGCTGTATGACTGGATAACTCCATAGGGTGTCAGTTTGCTTGCTGCTCACAAGACAAATTGAGGACTGTAGTCTTTTGTTCTCTTAATGCAACCATAGGAATGTGCAGTGTGTCTGCACACCCCTCTTTACTAGACAACCCCATCAGTCAGCACATTGGAATTCCCATTGTGGCCAGCACTTAAGAGCTTGCTCCCTTATCCCCGCGGTGAGAGTTCTTCTTTTAAAACCTAGAGCTTTCTGGGAGACCTATTTTAGTCAGATTGTGAATCATAGCAAAGATAGTCTAGCTTGTGCACGAGATCACCACACAGTGGATCTAGGCTTATGTCTACCTTGGCACTCAGCAGCCCTGATTTGGAGATTACCTCTGTTTGACTTCCAGCTGCCAGTGCCATATCCCATATGTTAAAGTATCACCAACAGAACACTGCAAGGATCTGCTTGTTCTATGCCACTGTGTGAGCCACATTTAAAAGAAGTTTTTGTCCGCGGTGTGAAGTAAAGAAGAAGAAGATGATGATATTGGATTTATATCCCGCCCTCCACTCCGAAGAGTCTCAGAGCAGCTCACAATCTCCTTTACCTTCCTCCCCCACAACAGACACCCTGTGAGGTAGATGAAGATATTGGATTTATATGCCGCCCTCCACTCCAAAGAGTCTCAGAGCAGCTCACAGTCTCCTTCACCTTCCTCCCCCACAACAGACACCCTGTGAGGTAGATGAAGATATTGGATTTATATCCCGCCCTTCACTCCGAAGAGTCTCAGAGCGGCTCACAATCTCCTTTACCTTCCTCCCCCACAACAGACACCTTGTGAGGTAGATGAAGATATTGGATTTATATGCCGCCCTCCACTCCAAAGAGTCTCAGAGCGGCTCACAGTCTCCTTTCCCTTCCTCCCCCACAACAGACACCCTGTGAGGTGGGTGGGGCTGGAGAGGGCTCTCCCAGCAGCTGCCCTTTCAAGGACAACCTCTGCCAGAGCTATGGCTGACCCAAGGCCATTCCAGCAGGTGCAAGTGGAGGAGTGGGGAATCAAAACCGGTTCTCCCAGATAAGAGTCCGCACACTTAACCACTACACCAAACCGGCTTTCCACACCAAACCGGCTCTCCGTAAAAACAAACATTCATGTATAGTATTGCACATGAGGAATTATTGTGTGTGACTGGAATTCAATAGAGAATGGGCCCTTCTAAGGCTCTTCTAATTTAGCATTTTGTGTTGCTGCGTAAGTGTTGACAGAATGACTTTTTAGAAGACTTAACATATCCTCCTCTTATTTGAGGTTGTATAGGAAGGTAGGAGTGCCAGATCCAAGTTGGGAAACTTTTGGAGACCTGCCAGTGGAGCCTTGGTAGGGTTGCCAATCCCCAGGTGGGGGCAGGGGATCCCCCGGTTTGGAGGCCCTTCCCCCGCTTCAGGGTCATCAGAAAGTGGGGGGAGGGGAGGGAAATGTCTGCTGGGAACTCTATTATTCACTATGGAGATTTATTCCCATAGAAAATCATGGAGAATTGATCTGTGGGTATCTGGGGCTCTAGGGGGGGCTGTTTTTTGGGGTAGAGGCACCAAATTTTCAGTATAACATCTAGTGCCTCTCCCCAAAATACCCCCGAAGTTTCAAAAAGATTGGACCAGGGGGTCCAATTCTATGAGCCCCCAAAGAAGGTGCCCCTATCCTTCATTATTTCCTATGGAAGGAAGGAATTGAAAAGGTGTACTGTCCCTTTAAATGTGATGGCCGGAACTCCCTTTGGAGTTCAGTCATGCTTGTCACAGCCTTGATCTTGGCTCCACCCCTAATGTCTCCTGGCTCCACCCCCAAAGTCCCCAGATATTTCTTAAATTGGACTTGGCAACCCTAAGCCTGGTGAGGAAAAGGACTTAAGTGGGGTACAATGTCATAGAGTCCAAAGCATCCATTTTCTCCAAACTGATCTCTCTAGTTTGGTGGGGGTAGGAAATTATCGTATGGCATTTTGCATAGGACAGACAGGAGAGCCTTACATTGCTGTGCAGCTGCAAGTTCTAGCTTTTAGCATTGTGCAGTGGTGAGCTAGACTTGTTTGTAGGGGCTGAGAGAGCTGTGACTGGCCCAAGGTCACCCAGCTGGCTCCATGTGGAGAAGTGGGGAATCGAGCCTGGTTCTCTAACACTCTTAATGACTACACCAAACTGACTCTGCTTGTAGTTAGTAGTCTGCAATTCCAGGGGATCTCCAGGTACCACCTATAGGCTGCATCCTTCCTTAATTTCTAGTTATTAAAATTAGGGAGGTCCTCCCACCCCTGGAAAGCTCAGAGTGCATCTGATTTAGCTTCTTTTTTTTTTTAAACATAAAATACACAAACTCTTTTAGGTGTCCTCTGCTGTGACTCGAATAGGAGTGGAGCTGTATCTGCTGAGTTTTGTGGCTCCTTTGCACAGTTTTGCACAGAAGATCACTGCCGCATCGCTTAGGCTTGAAGGAGAGGGGGAGGAAGAAAGGGACAACTTGGCACTACATCCCGTGGAAATTAAAGGGTCAGGTCAGGCTTTACACGGTAAGCAGGGATGTCACGTGCGCACAGGTATTTATAGTATATAAGCACCATCAGTTGCAAAGAGGGAGGCATATGTCACCAAACCAGCTAGGAACATGTGGTAGGGAGGATTATGGCTTTTGCATCCTGTTCTTTCTTTAAAGGGAGGGACAGTGGCTCAGTGGTAGAGCATCTGCTTGGTAAGCACAAGGTCCCAGGTTCAATCCCCGGCATCTCCAATTGAAAAGGGTCCAGGCAAGCAGGCGTGAAAAACCTCAGCTTGAGACCCTGGAGTCTGCCAGTCTGAGTAGACAATACTGACTTTGATGGACCAATCAGAATTCAGTAGAAGGCAGCTTCATATGTTCATATGGCCCATTCCATAAGAAGTATATCATAATCCAGTATGTTTGGTTAAACGGCCTTCAGTTTTATAGGAAATAAATGTGCCTTGTCCCACCCTGCATGCATATCTCAGATGTGAAATAACATGAGGCAAAGGATCCTTGACTGCTCAATGTGGTATCCATCACTGTCGCCAGTTTAGCAGGCCCTAGGTGTATTATATGCAATTCGACTATATTCAGGCATTCTGCACATGCGGCGGCTATGCTCATCCCTTAATTTTCAAATATGTCTTAATGCTGCTTTGAAATGTTTCTTTTTAAAAAAATGCACTATATTTTTACTCAGCTGGATGTGCTAAGTTCTAGTCTGTACATTCAGTACAAATGCGGTGGTAGCTGGTTGTACGTGAGGATGCCAAGCCTCCAGATGGGACCTGAGGATGCCCTGGAATTACAGCTCATCTCCAGACTACAGCAATCAGCTCCCCTGGAGAAAATGCACGCTTTGAAGGCTGACATTGTACCCCGCTGGCATCCCTGTCCTCCCCAGGTGCTACCCCCAGATCTCCAGAAGTTTCTGGAAGGATCTGGCAATCCTACCACACTATCCCCCACCAATGGCTGCGGGGGGGGGGGGGGGGACCTGACAACCCTAATTGTACCACTTCAAATTGGAAGCGGTGGCGTCTCAGATTTAAGGTTTAGGATTGTCAGCTTCTAGGTAGGATCTGGAGATCTCCTGGAATTACAACGGATATCCTGATGAAAGAGATCAGTTCCCCTCGAGCATATGGATGCTATGGAGGGTAGATTCCTTGACATTATACCCCACTATAAGGTCCCACGCTTCTGCAAGCTCCACCTCCCCAGATCTCCAGGAATTTCTCAAGCTGGAATTGGCAACCCTATTAAGGCTCTTCCATGTACAAAATTCACTGCACATTTAAAATCAGCAGATCAAAGAGAAAAGAGTCTGTCCTAGCTCTATGCGTGTGATGTGCTAGCTCTCTACTTGCAGGGGATTATTAATTGTGAGAGAATTTTGGATTCTGTATCTGCCATCTGAAACGATGCAGTCCCTTCTTCCACCTCCGCATTCTATCTTCTGCTACATCTGTAGACAGGGCCTCATTGTAGGGGCATGAATGGAAGATTAGGGTTGCCAACTTTGGGCTGGGAAATTCTTGGAGATTTGGGGGTGGATCCTAGCAAGGGCAGAGTGGATCCTAGCAAGGGCAGATTATGGGGAACTGGAGGACCTCAGTGGGGTACATCATAGATTCTATATCATCCAAAGCAGCCATTTTATCTAGGGGAATCAATCTCCATGGGCTGGAGATCTCCAGGCCCCCCCTGGAGGGTGGCAAACCTAGAGATAGTACAGGATTCAAAATCTGGAGGCAAAAACTGTGAAAGGCATAGATACAGTGAGAACAAAAGGAAGGAAAATTGAGGGAAGGGGGAGCATCTTTCGTTGGAGATTAATCTATATGAATGTGTGACCAACTGGCTTGTTAAACACAAACATTGTTTTTCACCTGATAAAATGGAGGAGAAAGCATCACCCTGAGGACAGGCAGACTGTGTTAAGATGCTTTGTTTGCTGATAGTAACTGGAGATGTAAAGAGGTGACATGTTAGTCTGTCTGTAGCAGTTCCTCCACCTCAACACACATATACATTAAGAAAAGAGCCCAGGTTGCAACAGAGGGTGGTTTTAGAGTGAACTGGGTAGGATGACTGTATGTTATGCATTAGAACAAATTTGTATGAAAACTGGCCAATGTAGGATGCTTTATTACTCCTGTCAGGGTAACAAAGCAATCGGGCCTGAATCCCAGCATCCTGAAAGTGGTAACCTCCTGTTTTGGCTCTCGCCTTCTTTCATTTCATTTTGTTTCACTTCTCTTCTGTGAATTTGCTAAGATCTATTTAGCTAATCTGTGAAGCATTTGGTATAATAAGCATCTGGACACGGTTACAGTTCCCGTCGTGTCAAGGAAATAGATGGCTATCTTGCTGCTGAACTATTGAAATATTCAGGAGTGGATCGCCTATAATGCATTGAGAGTTCATTAGGCAAGCAGCCAGTGGCTTATTAGGTTGGAGTGGATAATATATATAATGCCATCCATCTCAGCGCAGCTAGGGGTATATGCCTTGGAGAGGAGAGATTGTGCTCAGCAGAGATTCCTCACCTTGGAGCTCACAGGAGTTTCCTTCAAGCTGACTCCTGCCTGTGTTCTTTGCCACAATGTGCAGAACAGCTGGAGTCTAGAAAACCCAGCAGCTGAAATAAAAAAATTAAAACAAAAAGCAAGCAATTTCCTAGCCCCTTGGGTTGCAAAGACTGGCTTGGAAGATGCACAAGCAATGCCTGGTGAAATCTCTGAAGCCTGAGAGAGAGCTCAAAACATTGCCAGTGATATGAGAGCAGGACTTGTGCCTCCAGCTATTTGTCCCCTGTGATTAGCAGAAGCAGAATAAATGATACAAAATTATGGACTGTGTAATCTGCCTTGAGTCTTAGCGAGAAGGGTGGACTGTGAATAACAAAAAATACAAATGAGCAAGTATGCTTCACTACCATATTTTATACAGGTCACAAAATTTGAGTTCTGCTCGTGTATGACTCTTGCCTTACTCTCTAAAGCGACTCCTGTTAGGACTAGTTTTCAAAATGGTGATCATTTTCTCTTTTTGACTAATTGTGCTTGATCTCACCAGCATTGGGTTGCCAGGTCTGACTCAAGAAATATCTGGGGACTTTGGGGGGTGGAGCCAGGAAACTTTGGGTGTGGAGCCAGGAACAAGGGTGTGACGAGCACTATTGAACCCCAAGGAGAATTCTGGCCATCACATTTAAAGGGAATGCATGCCTTTGAAATGCCTTCCCTCCATTTGGAAATAAGGCTAGGACGGGGCACCTTCTTTCAGGGGTCATAGAATTGGACCCTCTAATCCAGGGGTCCCCAGCCTTTTGAGGCCTGTGGAATTATGACACATGGATGCAGTCACAAAATGGCTATGACAAAATGGCTGCTGCAGCCTTCAATCAGACAGTGCAATCCAGTCCAGTCTTTTTAAAACTTGGGGGATGTTTTAAGGAGAGGCACCAGATGCTATGCTAAAAATTTGGTACCTCTATCTCAAAAAACAGGGCCCCCCCACCAGCCCCAGATACCCACAGATCAATTTTCCATTATACCCTATGGGAATTAGTATTCATAAATATAATGGAGTGCCCAGCAGACATCTTCCCCCCCCACACACTGCTTTCTGATAACCCTGAAGTGGGGGGAGGGTCTCCAAACCAGGGGGTCCTCTGCCCCCAACTGGGGATTGGTAACTCTAAACCAGCAGCAGCCATAGCAAACGTACTGGTGCCTGATGAAGAAGGGGTATGGAGACTATGTTGGGTTTTTGATGCAATTTCACTTCCTGTTGTCATGAGTTAATTAAGTGTTTGTATATGCATGCTGATGTTTAGCCAGTGAGTAGGTAGAGCCAATGCGAATGTGTGCACGTACTTCCCGCCAAGGCTAGGTGTCAATATGCATAGTGACCATTGAGGGAGAGCCCTAATAGGCTAATCCATATATTTGGGTGGTGGTCTGAGGGAAACCATTTGGTCAGTTTTATTGCCCTTTGTGTTAAGCCCGTAGATCTCCATGCAGTTGAAGTTAGGACTCGAGAGAGTCAAGATGTAGCCTAGAAGCTAGATAGGATATTGAATCCTTCTTTGTTTTCTAGAAATCCCAGTCATACCTTTTCCTCGTTAGTAAAGTAAACTACTTTGTATCTTAAGCTAAACCGTGTGCCTGGCTGTTATTCGTGGTTCTCTCCATGTTACTCTGCTAATCGTATATCTAAACCCCAACAGACTACCTTCCAAGCAGATTTATCAAGATGGGTAGCCATGTTAGTCTGTCTGTAGCGGAGAAGGAGGAGAAAGAGAAGTAGTAGTAGTAGTATACCCTGCCCTTCTCTCTGAATCAGAGTCTCAGAGCAGCTTACGATCTCCTTAATCTCTTTCCCCCACAACAGACACCCTGTGAGGTGAGTGGGGCGGAGAGGGCTCTCCCAGAAGCCGCTCTTTCAAGGACAAACTCCTACAAAAGCTATGGCTGCTGACCCAAGGCCATTCCAGCAGGTGCAAGTGGAGGAGTGGGGAATCAAACCCGGTTCTCCCAGATAAGAGTCCGCGCACTTAACCACTACACAAGACTGGCTCTCAGTAGACAAACATTCTGTGAGGTGGGTGAAGCTGGAGAGGACTCTCACAGCAGCTGCCCTTTCAAGGACAACCTCTGCCAGAGCTATGGCTGACCCAAGGCCATGCCAGCAGGTGCAAGTGGAGGAGTGGGGAATCAAACCCAGTTCTCCCAGATAAGAGTCCGTGCACTTAACCACTACACAAGACTGGCTCTCAGTAGACAAACATTCTGTGAGGTGGCTGGGGCTGGAGAGGGCTCTCCCAGCAGCTGCCCTTTCAAGGACAACCTCTGCCAGAGCTATGGCTGACCCAAGGCCATTCCAGCAGCTGCAAGTGGAGGAGTGGGGAATCAGATTCTCCCAGATAAGAGTCTCCCAGATAAGAGTCTCCCAGATAAGAGTCTGCACACTTAACCACCACACCAAACTGGCTCTCCAGTCCAGTGATACCTTAAAGACTAACAAAAGTTGTAGTAGGGTATGGGCTTTTATGAGTCACTGTTCACTTCTTCCGATACAGCTAGACTGTGACTCCATCTGTCCTTTATATTGGAAAACGGAGTAATTGCAGATGCCAAATATTGGCAGGCAAATGACAGCGGCAGGTGTGATACACAGAGAGGCCGTAGGCCTAGAGGAATCGACATTGTCAATTGGCATCTGAAATCACTCAACTTTCCATTCCAATATAAAGGACAGATGGACTCACATCTAGCTGCGTCTGAAGAAGCGAGGAGTGACTCACAAAAGCTCATACCCAACCACAAATTTTGTTAGTCTTCAAAGACATTTGCTCTTTTCTCCTGCCTTCCAAGCAGAAAGGTATTTCTAAAGCACAAAGGGAGTGACAAATTTCCCCAGTTCTAAGGGTGAGGCAGGCCTCGTAAGCAACACCTACGTTTGGATCGAGACATCAAGTTAAAACAAGCTGAACAGAGGTGCTCGCTTCAGAAACTAATTGCTAAGCTTCTTTCTGCTTGTTCTTCATCTGAAGCCCGTTCTTTCTCCAACCTACGCAAACAGGACACTTATAAGGTGTGCAGTTTTATGTTGGGTAGCTATATTATGACGTAACCTGCATGTTGTCGCTATTGGATATGTCATGGAACAAGCAACATTTGTTGAATTTAAGGGAGGTAGTTAACCAGCAAAGGATTGGTTGCCCAACAGCTGAAATTTGTATTGAATGTACACTGCAGCCAGGTTTAGCTGAACACAGCAAAGAAGAGAAATCACTGCTCCGCGAAACAAAGAGCGGTTCTTGACGTCACTGCTTGTTGGAGAGACTAGTACACTTTGACTTTTTTGATGTGAGCTCAGACCAAAGCCATTTCTTTCTCTGTCATTCATTCAAAGGCTTCCTTCCATAGACTGCACTTTCTCTCTCTCTCTCTCTCGGCTTGACTTCGCGAACGAAGATTTAAGAAAGGTGCAGTAGTCCACGTCTGTTGCAGGCTCGCTGGTGGCTGACCAATGCGGGACAGGCAGGTCCGGCCACAGTGGCTGCAGGGAAAAGTCTGATTTGGGGTTGGTGCTGTAGCAGTACTATTCTTCCTCGATCTCCTTTTGTCCTCAAGAGCAGCTATGCGTGCGTTCTCAAAAGAAGAGACAGCCTGGTGGATGGTGTGCCTCCATGCTTTGCGATCTGAGGCTAGGTCAGACCACTGGTGATGGTTGATGCGACAGGTGCCAAGGGATTTCTTCAAGGAGTCCTTGTACCTCTTCTTTGGTGCCCCTCTATTTCAATGGTTGGTGGAAAGTTCGCCATACAGGGCAATCTTGGGAAGGCGGTGGTTTTCCATCCTGGAGATATGCCCTGCCCAGTGCAGCTGCGTCTTCAACAGCAATGTCTCGATGCTTGTAACCTCCGCCCGCTTGAGGACTTCAGTGTTGGTCACAAAGTCACTCCAGTGGATGTTGAGGATGGTGCGAAGGCAGCACTGATGAAAGCTTAGGCATTCTGAAACACACAATAATTGCAGGATGCAGATTGTCAGAGCAGTGAGGCCGAATGGCACAGCAAATGTGTCAAGGCACATAACCGGCTCAGTTACAGAATGGTTTTAGGGAGATCCCTTTCTGCCTCTCTCCTTGTTCACAATTCTGATTATTAATGTAAGTCTACATGTCCACCTGTGTTACCTGCCTGAGCATTGTGTATGTGAACATGGTCTTGCAAGGAAGGTTACTTTGTAGAAAGATTTGAAAAGTAATGCTCTTGGGCTATGATCAAGCATAGGTAAGGATACTGTCCCAATGCAATATTCAGCTTATTTGAGGGAGCAATATTCCTCTGGTAGCAAAAAAACCTAAAATTCATCTCCAGATATACCTGCCATGAGGGAGAGGGGGACAAAAATGTGGCCAATGGGCCGGGGGGAGGGGGGGAAGCCCAGTCTGTTTAACAGATATTTAACATGTAGAAATAAGCAAATGAAGATTTTTATGCCATGTAACTAAAAATAAATAAAATCACCTAATAATTTTTGCTGATCTAGCAGATATCAAAAGGACAGCTGGAAAGACTAGTTTAAAAACTGGCAACCCTAGGGAACAATCTTGCAATTCACTACTCATCAGAATACACTGATATTCCTACCTTATTTTTATAGACCTTACAGTGAGACCTTTTCATTTAGTGAAAGAAGCCAGTAACTGTTTAAACTGGCTTTTTCTCCTCTAGAGTTTCTTGGCTTCTTCCCAAACGACATGCACTGCTATGACCTGGTGGTCGCTTAACGTAGGTGGACATGTAGACTTACATTAATAAGATTATACTGAGGTCTTTTGCTCAAGAGGCCCTTAGATTTAAAAACCTTTCTCCAAAACCCAGAAATTAATATTTAATTATTGCCTAACTCTAAAAGCTCTTGTTAAAAGTTATGCATCCTATTAGAATAATCCCTGGTCTCGTTTTTCTGGTTTCTTATGTTCCAGGTAAGATAAAAAGCTGCCAGATCACTTCCTAGGGATGGTATCATTGCCCTCTTTAACCACTCTATTCCCAAGAGATAAGGGCACTTAAGAGGGGCAACGGTTTCCTCTCCCTTATTCTGCAGCCCATTTATTGCCCAAAATTTGTTCCTCTTGGTTAGTAGGCCCACAGAAACAACACAGGGGCAAAGTGGGATTCTGCGGGCGGCGCGGTGGGGGTGTGGAATTGATGGCAATCACAGTCTCCTAAGTCTTTGAAATGTATGGCTGAATATAGACCAGTATTCCTCAACGCACTGTGTATGGCTACAGATGTCCCACTCCATTCATCCAGGAGACCTGTCACTCTATTTGCTGTATGCTAGATCCTGAACTCTGCTGGCTCCAACCAACAGAAGAGAGGATGCTGGAGAATTGGGGTGAGGGGTGTACAAAGGCTGCAGGTTCTCTCTGTATTTTCAGGTATTGGCACCTTCCCTTGGTGACAAGCTGGCTTACCAGGGTAGCCCAGAATTAACTTTTCTCTTTCTTCCCCTTTTGACATTCTTTTATCTGGTCCATTTCTTAACCTCCATGCAGCACTGGTAGAGGTAGCTGGACTCTGACTGTGTGCTCTCCTTTTTTTTGCCTACAGTGTTGGATCAACTCCTTCCAGAGCTTAATGTACTACTTAAGTTGTTGGACCATGAATACTTGAGCTCTACCACAATGGAGAAGAAAACAGCAGTCTCGAACATCTTGCAGAAACTGCAGCCCCCCACAGGTCAGAAACTTTTGCTTCTGTTTTTATCCCTGCCCATTAACCCTTTCCTTATCTCTTTCCTCTTCCTGCTATTTGTGCTATTCTCAAAGAACTGAACAACTCTAAAGTATCAGGGAAATCAACCAGCCAATCAATAATTTGTTATTGTCATGGACCTACAGAATACAAAATACATTAACAGAAAGTACATTATCAAAGATTTCAGGTTTTCACGGCTGGTAACATCATTAGGGTTTGTAGAATCTTTCGGGATCAAGTGCCGTGTTCTACTGGAGAAAGTTTTCCTTCCAGACGTTTCGTTCTCAGCTGCGGAGAACATCCTCAGTGGCGTTGCAGCCGGAGCAGGCGCTCTGACCTTCTTGGCTGCTGTGCATTGAGTGGGGCCAGGGCTGCTGGAGAGCTGCTATTTCTAGACTGGAGGGGGTGTGATGAAAGGGCAATTGGTTTGTGGATGTGCCCATTGTTTGGTGGGGCTTCCTGGAAGGGTAGTGATAAGGAAACTGGCTGTTGAATGTGACCATTGTTCTGTGTTAATTGCTGGGAGGGTTGGAAGGGGTGTGAAGATAAGGAAGATGGTTGTTGACTGTGCTGATTGTTCTGTGGAATGTGCTGGTTATTCTGAGACTTGCCCTTTCATCACACCCCCTCCAGTCTAGAAATAGCAGCTCTCCAGCAGCCCTGGCCCCACTCAATGCACAGCAGCCAAGAAGGTCAGAGCGCCTGCTCCGGCTGCAACGCCACTAAGGATGTTCTCCGCAGCTGAGAACGAAACGTCTGGAAGGAAAACTTTCTCCAGTAGAACACGGCACTTGATCCCGAAAGATTCTACAAACCCTAAAGAAAGTACATTAACAGAGTGGTTATAAGAATATACATACAGTCTTCCATTAAGATATATAAAAAATAAATACGTGTCACTAAATCAACACTGTACCTTGGTAGATTTTGGCAGCTGCACAGAATCCTGCAACTCTATCCAAGGGAAGCTCTCTGTTCCTCACCTGCTATTCCCAGTTGTTCACATGTTAGTACAGGCCTCAGTCTGTAAAGTACTCATGTACAACCTAGAATTGTGAATGAATGGCATGGGTGGGTTCTTTAGGTTAATGACAGGTAAAAGTACTTGGCTAGCATGAGGGCCTGTCTTGCTGATTTGAAAAAGATCCTGTCAGGGTGGTTCTGGAGGATTCTATAGACAAAAGGCCTGCATTGTGCAGGGGTTGGACTAAGTGACCCTGGAGGTCTTTTCCAAGTCTGTGATTCTATGATACATCTACTTGCACTCTGTCCACAGCAAACGGATAGCAGGTATAGGACCAAACCTAACGTGACACCAGGGAATAGAAGCTCAAGGAGGTGGTCAATTTTCACTTAAAAATCTGCATAGATGGAAGTGTAAAAACTCTTCTCTCCGTCACTACATACATGCATAAACCCACACATACCATGACCCCTGTCTGGTTTGGGGCCCATGTAGCTGCTTCTTCTGTCATAGCTTCTCCAGAATCTGATCTTGTTTGGCTCTTAATAATAATGCTTCGTGTTTTGCACGGCACTTTCAAGGTGCTTCATGGACTTTCCAACCTTCCCAGCAATTAACACAGAACAATGGTCACATTCAACAGCCAGTTTCCTTATCACTACCCTTCCAGGAAGCCCCACCAAACAATGGGCACATCCACAAACCAATTGCCCTTTCATCACACCCCCTCCAACCTACAAATAGCAGCTCTCCAGCAGCCCTGGCCCCACTCAATGCACAACAGCCAAGAAGGTCTGAGCGCCTGCTCCGGCTGCAACGCCACTGAGGATGTTCTCCGCAGCTGAGAACGAAACGTCTGGAAGGAAAACTTTCTCCAGTAGAACATGGCACTTGATCCCGAAAGATTCTACAAACCCTAATGATGTTACCAGCCGTGAAAACCTGAAATCTTTGAGGACTTTGTATTGTTATAAATCTTACAACAGCTCCGTAAAGTAGATGAATATTATCATCGGATGTCAGATGAAATGGCTGAGGCTAAAATATATTGGCTTGCCTAGGGTCACATACTGAGTTTATGAGATTAAGACAAGGGACTTCCTGTGCCTCCTAAAAAGTGAGGGGGCCAAGCGCACCTCCCTGGGGAGGTTATTCTGTAATTTTAGAACTGCCAACTTATGGAAAACCCATAGGGTTTCCAAGACAAGAGATGTTCAGAGGTGATTTGCTATTGCCTGCCTCATGGTAGCAACCCTGGTATTCCTTGGTGGTCTTCCATCAAAAAATGACCAGGGCTAACCCTGCTTAGTTTCCTAGATCTAGCCTGGGCTATGCAGGTCAGATCTAAACAGTGTTATACTCTTATAAATCCATGGGCTTAGAGGGGTGTAACTCTGTTGAGAATTGCACTGTTAAGACACCCAAACCCTTGTCTCTAACAACTCAAAGAAATTAGAGGAGGATCACACGTTTGGTTCCATTCATAAAATGCAAATTGTAGGCTCCTACGAATCTCCGTTTGCCTTAGGGCTGCGCAGGAAAAGGAGAGGTCGTTTAACCTTTCGGCTTCCATTGAATCTCACTAATTGAAAATGAGCTTCCTACTTTGTTGTTAACATTTCAAGGGAGGGGGACGTGTTTTTGAAAGGACACATTAAAATGTTAACGACAATGATGATAGTACATTCCTGCCCAGGAGTTGAAATCATAGCGAGTTCCTGGCTATTGCATCAATCAAAGAAGCTTGCCTGGTGGGTACACTAGAGTGGGCTTTTTTGGTGGCAACCTTACGGACTACCTTACGGCGACCTTACGGAGTCCACAGGGAGGTGCATGTGGCCAACTCACTTTTGATCTTTAGGGGGAGCTATAGTTAGTTTTATACAGGGCTGCATTTGATTAAGTTAGTGTCCTCTGTTTGTTGATGGCAAATCGTCATTTTAATGCGTCATGTTTTATGTAATTTCATAGGTTTTATTCTGTATTGTATTGTAAGCCACCTCGAGTTTTGTAAGGTAGGAAGCGAAATTTAAGAGCAAAGTTCTGAAAGGTAGAAAGCATTTTGAATAGCAAAATTTTGTGGAAGAGTTAAAATACTCTCCCTCCATTACCTGGCCTTGAGGAATAAAACTGAGGCCACGCAAGCCTGCCGTTTCTGTTTTATGGATGGAACAAAGCATGCGTTCTTTGTTTGAACTCTGAATGGAAGAAGCTGCTAATTCAAGTGACTGGGCTCTAATACAAGCCTCTGATAAGGCTCTCTTCAGTGGCTGAAGAACAGCACTTGCAGTATATATAAAACAAGGACAGAGAGTATAGGGGGAAAGTGGCGTTTAGCTTTGTGAAAAGGGGGAGTCTCTTTCTTTGGCTCTGCTTTTTATGATGCAGAAAGCAGAATGGGATATGTTGCACCTGTGAAATTGTGGGGTCTAAGCATTCCACCTGCTCCTGAGCCTTCATTTGATGGTTATTTTTCATAGTTATGTATGCTAAGTTTAGCCCTTTCTTGAGAGGTACATGACTCCCTCTGGTGGAGCATTCCCTACAAAAGGAGTCCTCCATCTGACCTTGAGGAGCAGAAATTAACAAGCATTAAATAGTCCTTGGCAAGAGCTTGCTGTTCTGCCCTTTTTGATTTATCTGTGCCTTGTGGGTACATGTGAAACTCTTCTCAATATTTATGAAAGCTTCCTGTGCACGGCAGATGAAACAGCAGGCTTTCAAAGATGGATAATACACCCCATTCTGCTTTTAGTGCCCCATATTTTCTAAGACGATAGCAGCACTTTTTCCTTTTGGGAAATTGCTGGATGAATTTCATAACGATAGTGTCCCAAGGAAATGGAGCAAGCTGTCTGTTAAATGGTACAGTCATATTTCTGTATCCGTGTGTGTGAGAGAAGGCACCTGTAGCTCTTGAATTCCCCCCGCCCTTCCCCAAGCAGTGGGAATATTTGGCCCTGCTGTAACAGGACAGGAATTGCTCTGTGTTTCCTCTGGAAATATGTGTTCCCAGTAGCTTTCCGGTTCGCTGTTTTCTGCTGAGATAGGAGATTTCCATGGGAAGAATGAATTGCTTCTCCTCCCTCATCAGGAAGTGTCTCTGTCGTCCCTCTTCAATACCCAGCAGATCTGTTACCCTCCAACAGCGCTTAAAAATGACTCCATGGTAGGAACACTTCTGGAAGAAGAAGGCTTCTTATCCTTGCTTTGTATTTCTTGCTCAGCTCTTTCTCTTTTTCCTTGTTGGTTCCAAATATATTAGCAACCATGTTGGTCTTCTTCTTTGGATGGAATCAGTATGTGGGCAGTACCTGATTGTTTTGGCTGAAATCCAAGGAGCAGTGGTTCCGTTGGAAGGGAAACTCTTGTGTTCGTGGACTAGAGACTGTAAACATAATTCATTCAGCAGGTGCCAACTGTACTGTGCTAACAAAAAACATGGCCAGACTCAGGACATTAAAAGACCATGTTAAATGTAGTTGATCCAAACTCCATTTGGGTTTTGTGACTCAGACATGGAACGAAGACTGCATCTTCTGGTTCCTGTGGGTCCATCCTGTACTGAGATCGGGCTCTCAAAATTCTGCTTGCTATCCCCGGGCCAAAGGAGGCCTGTCTGAAATCCACCAGGGACAGGGCCTTTTCTGTAACGGCTCCTTGCTGGTGGAACCAGCTGCCGGAAGAGGTGAGTGGCCTGCGGGACCTTGGCCAGTTCCGCAGGGCCTGTAAGACAGCCCTCTTCCGGCTGGCCTATAATTAACTGGCGTTAGAAATTCTATAGAAGGTTCAGTGTAGTATTTTGATAGATCGCTGTTTAAATGTTTTATTATTTTATTGTTTTAACTGTTGTAATTGATGTATTTTAAATTTAAAATTCTATGTTAGATTTTATATGTTGTGAGCCGCCCTGAGCCACTTTGGTGGGAAGGGCGGGATATAAATTGAAATAAACTTAAACTAGCTTACCTGGAAAGCGATAAACTTGAGATTCAGATGAGGGATTCATAGTCCTATCAGAGGGCAGATCTGTGTTTCTACATTTCCCTGTAGGTCTGGAGCAGAGGTTTTCAGACTTATGTTCCAAAGAATCCATGATTGTCAAACTGTGTCCCAAAGGTTCCTTGGAAGTTTACTGAGCCACTTCCATGAAAAGATAAATAATGGCAGAAACCAGTTTTTGAATAGCTATTTCCCCATTACTAGTAGTCATATCAAAAAATGTTTAGGTATATAAGAGGTGGGTATATTTATAGTGGTGCAGACCAAGGATAAGGACCAGTAGGCTTGGCACGTATGAGGTGAGTATGTCTGAAGCTTGCAAAGTATGAAAACTCACAGGCCTCAAACATTTTTCGATGCATCATTGGTAGTAATACTCTTTTTGCCTTGCAGGGAAGGAGGTAAATTACATGTATGTGAATACAGCAACATTACACAACGGCACCAGCTTTGTGGAGTCACTTTTTGAAGGATTTGGTATGTATGTGAGCTGCTCCAATTTAATACCTCTTGCCCAGACAGTCCTTGCTTCCCATCAGGCCCATTGGCTGGGTGGGGGAGACTGGGGGCAATGCCTATCCGCGGATGAGCGCCACCTCCTCAAGAGAAAATCAAAGAAAATGAAAAGATTAAAAAAAAATAGAAAATATTTTTTAAAAACACCTTTTAAAATGTAAGATGTATGCGAGGTTTCAAAAATGTCCCTGGAACCAGTCAGGGAAGCTTCTGTCTCATCTTCTTTTTTTTTTTCTGGGCAGGAAATAAATAGGTTTTTGAAAATGCAAAAATATAATAAAATGGCAAAATGCAAAAGAGAGTCAGCGATTCCCCTCCCCCCCAACTCATGTAGACAAGGAAGTGAGTCGATCATGAGGCCTTGCGGACAGGGGAACCGTTCTGTCAGCCGTTTCCAACTCTCTTTTTTTCACTCTTGCTCTCTTTCCCCCAGCTGCCCTGCCTCACAGGATTTTCCAATGCCCTGCAAACCCAAAATTTTCTGGCTACACCCCTGCTTCCCACACGTGCTTGATGGTCCTCATTTGTCTGGGATCACTGGTTATTAGGGTTGCCTGGGTTTGGCTGGAGACCTCCTGGGATTACAACTGATCTCCAGGCAACAGATGAGTTCACCTGGAGAAAATGGCTGCTTTGGAATGTGGACTCTATGGCATTATACCCCTTGGAAGTCCCTGTCTTCCCCAAACCCTGCCCTCTTCAGGCTTCACCCACCAAATCTCCAGGTATTTCCCAGGCCACAGCTGCCAACCCTCCTGGTTATGGGTTTATGCGCTGCAGAAAAAAAATCTGTGGTATTAGCCATTGTGGTGTTTGTATGAATCCTGAATGAGTCTGGAAACAAAAGGTATTTTGCCTTCCAGCACTGCTTTCCAGCTCACAAAATCTCTTGGAAATCCCTGGGCCCAAGGAGGCCAAATTAAAAACAACCAGGGAGCAGGCCTTCTCTATAAAGGCACCCCAGTGGTGGAATCAGCTACCAGAAGAGGCGCGGGCCCTACGGGATCTTAATCAGTTCCGTAGGGCTTGCAAAACCGCCCTCTTCCAACTAGCCTTTTAAGATAAACCTGGAATCACCATCAAGCCGTCTTGTACATACTGCGACTGTAGCATCGTTATACTGTTTTTAGATTGATGATTTTAATGTTAACTTATATATTGTATCATTTATATTGCTCTGTTTATCGACTGTATTATTTTGTTTTGTTGTTATACCATGATATTTGATATCACGCCTTGTAAGCCGCTCTGAGCCTGCTCCGGCGGGGAGGGCGGGCTATAAATAAAAACTTATTATTATTATTATTCTCTGATAATTCTCATGAGACAATTCCATAAGGAATTAAGTAGGAGCCTTGAAAAACGACAAGCATTCAGCTATTCCGTCCCTACATGGCACTGAGCTGCTTTTTAAATTAAAATGCCTACAATATATGCTTTCTTTACATCGTTGGTATCAAGCAACTTGTTGACTTATATGACATTTTGAAATGTATCAGGGGAGATCGGCAAGACAAATTGAAGCCATACCGATTTGATAGTCTTAAAACAAAAATCTTCATTCCCCCCCCCCCTAAATCCCTATAGATCCATGCATTTTTTGCATACCCCCATTCCATGCTAAAGGCCATGGTTGCGCAGATCCCTGCTCAGATCTCCAAAATTTAATTCAGTTACAACAAGCAGTCAGTGTAGAGGAGGATATTAACTGGATATTATTTGGGAGGGACGGTGGCTGAGTGGTAGAGCATCTGCTTGGGAAGCAGAAGGTCCCAGGTTCAATCCCTGGCATCTCCAAAAAAGGGTCCAGGCAAATAGGCGTGAAAAACCTCAGCTGGAGACCCTGGAGAGCTGCTGCCAGTCTGAGAAGACAATACTGACTTTGATGGACCCAGGGTCTGATTCAGTATAAGGCAGCTTCATATGTTCATATGTTCAACCACAATGCTGGGAAAGGAGAGTTGACAGTTCTGCAGCACCATTTCCCTGAATGCAAATGACCCCCCTAAATTATTAGAAGCTTTGCTAGAGGATAAAAGGCAGGCATAGTGTGGGCACCTGTCTTGCTTCCCACCCATTGCCTAAAAAGCACAGGAAGAAAGTAAACCTCCCAGCTTCATAGCTGTGATTTGTAGTTCCTCTGTCCCAACATACATTTTTTTTGCAAATCAGTTATGTGTCTAGGGATCTGCTAATGGATTGTCATCATAATGCATCATTTGGCCAGAGTATCATGGTAATGGCTCCTTCTACCAAAGTATAATTTCCCCAAATGTCCAGACTGGCAGACAGTCAAGGTAGAAAGTCCTCAGCGCAATTATATGAGCCAATCCCAGAATGCTACTAATTTCCCTGATTTACAGCTTCACTCTGATATTGAAGAGCAACCCCCTCCTAGGGCTTCCAAAAAAGTCATCCTTTCTCCGTCCCGACTAGTGATTCAAAAGGAGCTAAACACACATGCCATTGTAAGTGCTACAAGCAAAAAGCATGGGAGGGAGGATAGTGTGTAGAATTAAGAACGAAGAGGCTCTGACGCAAAAGGGGGACTGCGCATTTGGTTCCATTGTTGCACTGTTCAGTGTCTGGCTTCTAATCTTCCTCCAGACTGTGACCTGCGTGACCTTAAGGATATTCAAGAAGATGATGGGGATGCTAAAGAAGGCATCAACTTGAAGCTTTCCAGGAGTCAGTCAGCTAAAAATGTAAGATGCATCAACTCCAGTTCTGTATTTCTCAAACTTTGATATTTGTGCTTTTTTATGGTGGACCTCTTTTAGGTGCTCGGTGCCCGGAATGGATCTGGACAGTACATTAAGGAACTTTGTTAGGTATGCAAAGTGGAAGAAACTAGAAGAAGCAGAGTTCAGAGTGGATGACCACATCAGCTGACCACATCAGCTGGAGGGCATATTGTTTTGGCCTTCGTTTAACTTTTGATATGTTGCTTGCAGACTCATCGCCAGAGTTAGAATACATCAGCAAGCATCGGGAGCACGCAGGCTAGCGCTGCGCTCGCTTTCGTGCCCGTTGCAGCGATGAGAATGCAATCCTAAACAGTTACACTGTGTCCGTCAGAGTCAATTGGGTTGGAAAGGCCTAACTCTGTTCAAGATCGCATTATAAGTGAACTTTTGCTCGTGTTTCAGTCCTTTAAAAACACACACACACACATGCTCTCTGTGTCTCTATGCAGACAAAGGTGCAGTTACAGAAGAATGCAGGGTGAGGCAGGAGACACGCAATAGCTTTTTTAAAAAGGGAAAGTGGAAGGCAGTCTGAAATAGTTATTGTTGCTTATGGTGTGAGCGCTCATTCCATTGTTGCCTCCGGCGGATGGGTTTTTGCCTTGCTTCAGAAACCTGCTTAATCTGAAGGGGTAGTGGGACAAAATAAATATGTGTGTATGCCATCTTAACTCTTCTTTATGTCTTTCTCTACCCTGATGGAGAGTTTGGGGGCAGACTGCCAGTTCAGAAACAGGGTGGAGATAGTTGGAAACCTACATTATGAGTAGGGGAGGAAGCATATAAGTAGCCTGTTTCTTGTCCTAACTTGAGCAGTTCTTGCTGCTAGACGTTCTGCAGTGTATGCCTTTAATAAATCATTGTCCATGGCCCCAGGTGAATGTTGTAATGCACAACCAGACACCCACAAATGCAGACAAAAAGTCCCTGGTCAAGACTAAGTGGCTTTATTCCCTGTGCTGAAAGGACTTTGGCAGTCTGCCTGCTGTTTCTCCAAGCTCTGTACACTACCCCTAAATAGATGTCGGCAATGTGGTCTTGGGAAATAGTTCAGTGGTCTCAACCTTTTTAAGTAAGCCTTTCACTTTCTGATTTGTCAACAATGAACCCCCTCGTTCCCATGAAGCTCCTGAAATAATGTTAGCTGCCCTACTTACGCTGACATTGCATTTGGTCTTCAGTCGGACACATAAGAGAGTAACCAGCATGGCCAGAATATTAGTCATGTTTCTTTGAATATATCCTATCACTAAAGTTTTTTAATATGCGGTCGTGGACAAATAATGCGTCATGACATAACATGATCTTGGCCAGTTCCGCAGGGCCTGTAAGACAGCCCTTTTCCGGCTGGCCTATAACTAACTGGCATTGGAAACTCTATAGAAGATTGCAGTGTAGTATTCTGATAGATCGCTTGTTTTTATGTTTTACCGTTTTACTGTTTTAACGGTGTAATTTGTTGTATTTTAAATCCAAACCTATGTTAGTTCTTATGCGTTGTAAGCCGCCCTGAGCCACTTCGGTGGGAAGGGCGGGATATAAATTGAAATAAACTGAAACTGAAACATGCTACCTCTCCCAATTTTTTCCTCACAGGTTTCTGGAGAGCCACCTCCACCATTGCCGACGACCCCTCCCCCTGAAGATTATTATGAGGAAGCACTGCCACTGGGCCCAGGCAAAACCCCTGAGTACATCACCTCCCACAGTAAGTCTTGCTGGCGATAGGGGAGAGAGAAACAGCCAGCTGTCTCAATCTTGGCACAGCATCGTTTTCAGGCACTCCCATATCAGCCTAGGAAAACAAAGCCTTCTCCTGACAAGTGACAGACTTATAATTTGTATGCCCCAGGGAGGAAAATGGCATGGGGAAGGAGTGCCACACTCTTTTTCCTGTTTCCTTGCCCTCTTTGGTCTGTCAGATGTCATAAGCAGTTGTTTGCTCAGACACGCCAGGAAACGTATCAATAAACCCGGAGCAGCAGGAATGTGAAGGGCCTGTCTAAGAGCTGCCTTTCTCTCAGCTTGTCTGACGGATTAGGGGAGGGCAAAGATATGAACCTAACACCTGCTCTCTTTTCTCATGACTGAATAACTGTCGAGTCCTGGTGGCCCTCCAGAACGTCTTCTAAACCATACTCCCTGAGTGTGAACATAGAAATTAACAAGACAGCTTGGAAAGCAGAGTGTCTCATGGCACTGGCCCTGTGAGCAACAGTAGGAATGAATGAGGCTTGCCATCCAAGATCCTAGGAAAGGCCTACCTCAGCCAAGTCCAGAAGATAAGGAGGGGCTGTGGAGAGGAATGAGGGGGAGCAGGTTTTGATTCTAGAGAGTCAGTCTGTCCAGTGTGCTGAACTCTATTATGGCTGAGGGGGGAATGGAGGGAAGGGGCAGGAGTGGGCTACACATCAGTGTTTGAACAGGGGGTAAGACTTGCTGTGACCTGGAGGGAGTGCCCGAAAAGTCATCAAGAACCAGTGAACTTTTCCCAAGCAGGAGTTGTGAACTGTATCACTTGGTGCTCTCTGCGTGGATCTTTTCTGCTCTGTGCTGTGGAGTCTAGTGACCGTATGGGAACAGGTGCAGGGAGATGAACATATGAACATATGAAGCTACCTTATACTGAATCAGACCCTTGGTCCATCAAAGTCAGTATTGTCTTCCCAGACTGGCAGCGGCTCTCCAGGGTCTCAAGTTGAGGTTTTTCACACCTATTTGCCTGGACCCTTTTTGGGAGATGCCAGGGATTGAACCTGGGACCTTCTGCTTCTCAAGCAGATGCTCTACCACTGAGCCACCTTCCCTCCCCACCACCGTCCCTCCCCGTGATTTTATAGAGCTGTTGTCCCTTCTCTGCATTGACTGGCTCTTTTTATAACTTCATTAGCAGTAAATGCTCTCTTGTACAGTTTCTCCAAAGTTTAACCTAGTGCGAGGGCTCTGAATTTGCACTTCGTCTCAGCACCACCTTCCAACAGAAATCTCTCTTAACAGCCTCTCTGCCGTGTATTAGAAATCTTTCTTTGTGCAGCTGTCAAAAATGTCACATTTGCTTTATCTTTACAGATAGCTCCAGTCCCCCCAACTCAATAGAAGATGGATATTACGAAGATGCAGATAGCAACTACCCTGTCACCCGCATGAATGGAGAACAGAAGAACTCGTGTAGGTGGCAGAGCAAAGATGTGTGGTAGGGCCATAGGAGGGATGGCATTCCCCTAACAGTTGTTGGCTCAGTAAATGGAGAGCAATGAAGGGGCTTGGCTGTTCTTAGTGCAGGAAGTAGAAATGTATCACTACTGCACAGAGCTCCTGATAAACTGATTGTTACAGGGAACTTTCATACCTGTTATGTGTGTTACAGGGAACAGTAAGTGATGAGCACCAAACCCCCTTGTGCTTAAGTGTTGCAATGCATCATTTTTTTTTTTTGTTAGTCTGTGTTGAAATTGGACAACTTGTTCAGCTGCATGGACTATAAGAATGTTGTTTCAGAATTGTCAAAAAAAATGTTTAAAAGTTCCTGAGGAACACCTGTGTGTTTCTCCTTCATTTCCCTCTAGAGAGTTCCAGCACCTCTTTTTCCAGAAAAAAAAAGCCCTGGATAGAAGCCACACTAATGTACATGTTTTTCAGTATTCCTATTCAAAATTGCCTGACTCTGCAGCTCCTTATCTATGCAAGTTGGAATTGTAACAAGCAGTTTATCAAGAGCTCTGTGCAGTCAGTGGGCCATATACTAAGAACAACAGCCAAACCCACAACCTATAAAAACAAATTCTGACGCAAAGCTCTACAGCCCCGTAGTCAGGATTTGAAGAAATGGGGGGGGGGGGCTGATTTTTTTCAGGGAACACATAGTGGCCCCAACCTCCATGGCCTTCTCTCCTACCACCGCTGAGGAGGAAAGCTGCCAGCTCGCTGCCATACAGCCTCCCCCCTCCCCACAGCTGCCCCAAGGTGATCCCTTTCCACCCCTCTTCCAGCAGCTCTGGTGGGGAGCCACTCAGAGGTTTAGATACGTGCCGCATGGTCTCCCGCCCTTACCTGTAACATGATCCAGCTAGGCAAGCCCGGCAGGACAAGGCGGGTGGTGGTGGAAGGCACCGCCAGTCGCAACTGACTTCTGGGGCTACAAGACCTCCGATTCGGATTTCTTCCTGCCGGAGGGCGAGCCAAGGCTGCCCAAGCGCAGATCCTACCCTCGCTTGGGTGGCCAGCGAGACCAGGCCAGAAAACTCCTGCAGGCGAACATCACCTCTCCACTGAACCCCAGCCCTGGACTGCAGCCGGGACCTCCACTTGTGTGCGCCAGCCTACCCTACCCTGCCCTGTCTGGTAGAGAAAGCCTGCAATGGAGCCATCCACTCCCTAACCCTGCCGCCCCACTTGAGGGCCAAAACGGCCTCTTCTTGCAGGCGCCCTCTAGCCCAACGTCAGCCCAACGTGGAGCTTAACTTTCCATCCTGGGCGCTGAAAGTGCCCTGTTGTTTCTGCTTGCTGAGTGGTCAGAGATTTCTTCCAGCCCCTAAGAAAGCAGAAGCAACACGGAGTTTAACTTTCAGACCTGGGCGCTAAAATTGCCCTGTTGTTTCTGCTTGCTGAGGGGTCAGAGATTTCTTCCAGCCCCTAAGGAAGCAGAAGCAACACAGAGCTTAACTTTCAGTCCTAGGCGCTGAAAGTGCCCCATTGTTTCTGCTTGCTGAGGGGTCAGAGATTTCTTCCAGCCCCTAAGGAAGCAGGATCAACACGGAGCTTAACTTTCAGCCCTGGGCATTGAAAGTGCCCCGTTGTTTCTGCTTGCTGAGGGATCAGAGATTTCTTCCAGCCCCTAAGCAAGCAGAAGCAACACCGAGCTTAACTTTCAGTCCTGGGTGTTGAAAGTGCCCCATTGTTTCTGCTTGCTGAGGGGTCAGAGATTTCTTCCAGCCCCTAAGGAAGGAGAAGCAACACAGAGCTTAACTTTCATTCCTGGGCGTTGAAAGTGCCCTGTTGTTTCTGCTTGTTGAGGGGTCAGAGAATTCTTCTGGCCCCTAAGCAAGCAGAAGCAACTGTGTATGATCAGGTCCCCTAAGCAAGCAGAAGCAATGGTGTATGATGAGGGCAGAATGGAGAAGAATGCAGCCGAGGCACTGGAGGCTGGTTAGGGGCCCCAAGTCAGGGGGCCCTGCCTAGCAGTCAGCGGGCTGTGTCCCCACAGGCCCCCTCGTAGCTACGAGCCTGAAGCTCTACCTTGCTGAAATCCCTGTCCTGGTGCTTTCTAGAGGTTGCACAGTATCTTAGATCTTTTTCAAATCTCTGAAAAAATTAGTTCCATCAGAGTTCACTGAAACTTACAAGAAGGTTATCAGGAATTGTTACAGCTTACTCCAGGATTTGAATTACAGAAATCATTTGAGTTGGAATGTTTGTTTTAACTGGAACCATATCTAAAAACCTAAAACCTAACTGGGAAAATGCAGTGAAAAGTTCCAACGTTTTGTAAATTCAAACCAGGAGTTTATAAGGGAAAAACAGACTGGAGTGTGTTAAGACATGATAGCAAGCACATTTCTATTCGGTATATTGAAATCTGGCTCCAATTGAGGCAGAATATGTATCTCCAGATTCATTGTCCGTATATAATCCGTTTCTAGATATTGGTCCTATAATTTCTACTTGCCTTGTTCCGGTTGAGCAGATTCTAGTCTGCAATGCTGAGAGCCACAAAATCCAGTCCAAAAACTGCAGTCATTTTTTATACCAAGAACTGGAAATTAGCCTGTATCATAGACTCTTGAAAGAAAGGGAATTGTGAAGTGCATGTGTTTGAGAAACTACTGTTACCTGTCAGACAGCTTCTGATTTCAAACAGCAGCTAGAACTAGCCCCTAGAAGCCGAGCTGGAGCTTTTATACAGGGCAGGTGATTTGGGCAGGCACATCCTTGATGACAGAGAACATCTCTGCTTCTTTGTAGACAATGACTCTGACGCCATGAGCAGCTCCTATGAGTCTTACGATGAAGAGGAAGAGGATGGGAAAGGTCAGAGGCTAACACACCAATGGCCATCGGAGGAAGCTTCCATGAACCTGGTGAAGGACTGCAGGATTGGTGCTTTCCTGTTGCGCAAGAAGCGCTTTGGGCAGTGGGCCAAGCAGCTGACTGTCATCAAGGACAACAGACTCCTAGTGAGTTGGTGGCTTGTGGAGTGCCAGAGAACGTGGAGGAGAGCAGGAAATGTGTTGGGGTGGAAAGACAGAGCATCCTGGTAATGACTCAACAATGCCTTGGGAGCTCCGGGCTCTGCACTGGCTGCCAATAATATACCGAGTCCGGTACAAGGTGCTGGTTATTACCTTTAAAGCCCTATATGGCCTAGGACCTGCCTACCTGAGGGACCGTCTCTCCCCACATGTTCCCCAGAGAGTGCTGAGATCAGGAACCCAAAATCTTCTTGTTATCCCTGGGCCAAAGGAAGCCCGCATGAAATCTACCAGGGATAGGGCTTTCTCTGTAATGGCACCTTCCTGGTGGAACCAGCTGCCGGAGGAGGTGAGGGCCCTGCGGGACCTTGCTCAATTCCGCAGGGCCTGTAAGACAACCCTCTTCCGGCTGGCCTACAACTAACCGGCATAGGAAATTAAGTGTAGTTCCAATAGACTTCTGATGTTTTAATGTTTTAAATGTTTTAACTGTGTAAAATGCCTAAAACTTAATATTGTTATGTTAGACTTCGTGTGTTGTGAGCCGCCCTGAGCCACCTTGGTGGGAAGGGCGGGATATAAATCATAACATAAAGTAAAAGCTGAGAAGTTTGGGCGGGAAATGCCCTCTCTTTTGGGGGCACGGACTCTGTTTATTAAGAGAAAGTTGCTGAATAGGAGCAATTGAGGGGGGCTTGGGGTGGCATTTATCAGCATGCCATCTAGCTTCAGGTTCTCCAAGTAGAGGCTGCCTTCCATAATGTATTGGAGGTTGGAATAACAGCACAAGTGGTGGCAGACTTGCCTTTGAAACCCAAGGGTTCAGCTGCTTCAAAGCAAGAAAAAGGGGAGAGGGGTTCAGTTTTGAGCTTTTCTGTATTTTTGCCTGACTGCAGCAAGCTGTGTATTTGCTTAAGCAACGAGTTTGTCTTTTCTGTGTGTTTCTGGCCTTTTCCCCTCGCTCCCCTACCCCAGAGTACATTCCTGCTTCTCCCGGTCAGGTTGAAAAAGAGCAGCAAACACCGCAGGATAGAACTTGCTTGAAAGGCAACTTAATTCCTTCCTCTCCCTCTCCCAATTTAGTGCTATAAAAGCTCCAAGCATAGACAGCCACACCTTGAGGTGTCCCTCAGTGTCTGCAATGTTGTCTATGTGCCGAAGGATGGACGCCGCAAAAAGCACGAACTGCGCTTCTCGCTGCCAGGAGCTGAAGCTCTGGTGTTAGCTGTGCAGAGCAAAGAACAAGCAGAAGAGTGGCTGAAGGTAATTCTCAGTACTTCCAACGCAGCACAGTCCCCCCAACCCCCTTCGGCTGCTATTGCCCGTCCCTCCCCAGCCACTTCCTTTGAAACCATTACCCTCTCTGCATATAGCACTGTTTCTTTATTGAAGATGGGTGGGAATGGCTGGTCCTGAGGGAAAGGGCAGTGTTATCTCTCCAGTGGGCAGAGTGCTTTCCTCCATGCTCTTATCAGTCTTGTCTGATTGCAGCACCAACTGTGGAGCAAAATAAGCCACCGGCAGGGCAGAGCACCTCCCCATCTGCTTCCCCTTCAATTGTCTGGAATGGCAGGGGAGGAGCTGTTTCTGGACTACCCCCATTCTTTCCTGCTTTTGTTCTAAAGCAGAGTAAATTTTGTAGGAAGCTATATTGGATGAAGCCACCAGCTCGGCTTGGGCAGTGTCTGAGAATGGTGGAAATGAGGGTTATTTGTTGGTGCTCTCCCCTCCCCTGCTTTTGGGAACAGGTTACTTGCTGCCACTCCTAAAGAAATGCGGTAAAGCAGAGGCAGTTATTAAAATACCTGACTTCCTTTCTTCCTCCTCCTTTTTCTTCTGTATGTGCATTTTTTTCTCTACAAAACCACTCAGGTTTGAAGCGCTGTTTTCTTTCACTCTCGGATGTTGAAGTCTCCAAGGACTACAAGCCTTGGGAATTCCAAGGCCCAGCCAGCCACCAATGCCTCAAGCAGGCTCAGAAGGCTGTCCGCTGGTACGCTAGGTGAATGGTATACCAGGAAGATAGCCAAGCTCACCGCAGAGTCCCAGATCAGGCCTACACAGTCAGTGCCAGTGATCTTCAGGATGGGGAGTGACCTGAAGGAAAAGGTCTCTCAGATGAGCATCAGCATCCCACCCCACTGTTCAGCACCAAGAAACCTGAAGGGGCAGGTTCTTTCAAGGCGACTGTTTTGCTTTCCCTCATCCAGGTCTCAGTCACACACACCAGTTCTCCACTCCTTGTGCTGCAATGTAATCTTCCTGCGTGGCCATCTTATGGATCTGGGGATCATTTAATTAACTTTTTCCTATTTATATCCCGCCCTATCCTGCAATAAGAGACAATTCTATTTAGTGAAAATTAAAAAAAAAAATACTTTGCTATGTAAGGAGAGCCCTGTTGAGTTATATTGAAAGTCCTCCAAATCCAGAATTCGGTTGCCAGCAGTGGCTTGCCCAAGTGTATTTGGAAAGTGTACAGTCAGAGCACAAAGCTTCCCT
The DNA here is from genome assembly GCF_032191835.1 of Heteronotia binoei. NCBI lineage: Eukaryota > Metazoa > Chordata > Lepidosauria > Squamata > Gekkonidae > Heteronotia > Heteronotia binoei. The sequence continues at coordinate 151,663,583 of NC_083227.1, forward strand.
TCTTTGTCTCCAAAATCCACTGATACTCAAAGGTAGCTCTGTTCCCACCTTCAGTACTTACTATTTGCCATGACACCAGGTGGTATTAGGTGATCTCTACAGATGTTGGCTGATTAATTCTTCCATTCAGCCCTGCAAGGCAAATACGAAGGCTGTGTCACGGGGCTGTTCCTGTTTGCCAGGCCTCTCTTTCTCATGTGCACCTTTCCAGGCTCAGACTAGGATGGCTCTTCTCCTTGGGGTTTTTTTTTTTTTTTTGGGGGGGGGTGAAATTTGTTTGATTGACCTGGTAGAAGCAGAATGGAACGTATAGACTGAGTAGAGCTTAGCAGGAAGGAATTCTGATTACAAATGTTGAAGACACTCGATATACTTTATAATCTTGATTTTTATTTTTATCTTGGCAGAGCCGGTGTCCTTTGGCATGAGTACTGTCAGGAACACTGGCGTTTTAAAAATGACTATTGTTCCCTGTGCTGGTTGTTTTTAGCCCTTGTTCATGCTGTGTATATTATTTCTCTCTGAGCACTCCCACTCGCCTGGCCTAGGATGAGACTCTCGAGGTTCTTCCTTCCTCAGAGTGCTGCTCTTATCGGCATGAGTCGAGCGAGCCTTGCTGCAGAGAAACTGTTTTGAAATAAAATACATGAGCTGAGAGCTGTAATTCAACTAGACCTGCTCTGTAAAGACAATGCCGACTGAATGCGGTGGGGCCAAGAAATGGGTGTGTTTGTAAAAAATGAAGGCGAGGCTGCTGTTCGGTCCCTGCAGCCCTGACTAGAATTGCTTCACAAAACCTCTGTCAACCTTGGCGAACAGGCTACAGAAGTTGAACATCAGAGAGGCAAAAAGCAATGTCATCCAGACGATATACCGGCTAACACTGCTGCCCGCTAGATGCTTGTGGGCCTCTGTGATCTCTAATGGCCAGTCACGTTAAAGTAGGACAAAATAATCCAAGCATAGCTAACTCTTGTACAATTTTTATACAGCAGCCCAGAGACTGGAAGGGTATTCCATGGTACAGATTTAGCTTTTGATGAGCAGTCCAACTTCGAAACATTGGCACCAACTTTAACAGGAAGATCTTTACAGTTACAGAGCACATACTTGATCATCAGTGAGCATTGCATGCAAATTCTCAGGGAGACGTTTAAAATGAAGCTAAACGCCCCCCCCCCCCCCCTCTCTCTTTCTGTCTCGGTTGTTTTTGTTTTCCATATGCTGCAAACTTTGACCAAGCGTTGAACTATATTCTTGACAAAAAAAAATGGTAGGGATGAGGAATAAAATAGCTTTGGGAACTTTAGTCGCCTGTTAGCCATCCCTGATTCTGAGTGATATAAAATCCTCCACACAGACTCCTAGAAAAGAGAAATAAATCTGCTGTTTCACCTCTCCTGGAAGACAACTCAAGTGTTAAATGACACATTCCTTTCCATGAAGTCATTGCAGAATGGTTTGGAGCCCTTGGCTATAGCTTAGCCATTTTGGTGTTTCCACTGCTCTCAGACATTGTACTGTAAAACCTGCAGGTGATAAAAGAAGTCAGCAGTTCTAATGGGGGTGAGCTGAATGGAACAGAAATCCCTACATCTCCTGTACTTACATGTAAGGTGGACCATGACAAGGTAAGTATATTTGTTTTACAGATGCTGCTGTTGCTGATGTGGGCCACAAAGCGTGACATTTGCACTAGAGCTGTATTTGGACTGTTGTCTGTAAACCCATAATGGGAAAGAAGGTCTTAAAGGGAGACCCCTTATTTTTCTGCACCTATGTAGTGCTTTGCTAGAGGGATGGCAGAAGATCCAAGGCTTTTCATAACCGCATTGAGTGTTGAGTAAGAACTGCTGCATCCTTGTGGCATCCTGAAGTAAAGAACTCTCAGGATCTAGCTTTGAATATTGACTCAAGAAGGATATTATAGCATTGGAGAAAGTGCCGAAAAGGGCAACTAGAATGATTAAAGGGCTGGAACACTTTCCCTATGAAGAAAGGTTGAAACGCTTGGGGCTCTTTAGCTTGGAGAAACGTCGACTGCGGGGTGACATGATAGAGGTTTACAAGATAATGCATGGGATGGAGAAAGTAAGAGAAAGAAGTACTTTTCTCCCTTTCTCACAATACAAGAACTCGTGGGCATTCGATGAAATTGCTGAGCAGACAGGTTAAAACGGATAAAAGGAAGTACTTCTTCACCCAAAGGGTGATTAACATGTGGAATTCACTGCCACAGGAGATGGTGGCGGCTACAAGCATAGCCACCTTCAGGAGGGGTTTAGATAAAAATATAGAGCAGAGGTCCATCAGTGGCTGTTAGCCACAGTGTGTGTGTGTGTGTATAATTTTTTGGGGGCCACTGTGTGACACAGAGTGTTGGACTGGTTCCAACATGGCTTCTCTTATGTGACACAGAGTGTTGGACTGGATGGGCCATTGGCCTGATCCAACATGGCTTCTCTTATGTTCTTATGTGACACAGAGTGTTGGACTGGATGGGCCATTGGCCTGATCCAACATGGCTTCTCTTATGTTCTTATGTGACACAGAATGTTGGACTGGATGGGCCATTGGCCTGATCCAACATAGCTTCTCTTATGTTCTTATGTGACACAGAGTGTTGGACTGGATGGGCCATTGGCCTGATCCAACATGGCTTCTCTTATGTGACACAGAGTGTTGGACTAGATGGGCCATTGGCCTGATCCAACATGGCTTCTCTTATGACTCAGATTGCTAACCAGGAATGCAGAAGGCAGTGAAACATTACAAGCTATTGGGCTGCAGCGTGGGTAGCAGGGAAAAAACCCCAATACTCGTAGGCTACTGGGCTTGTGATCCTCTCTTTCTTGCAGAGGTCATCTCAGGACAAGCAAACATCTGATTCTGACAGTGTGGCAACCACAGAGACCAGCTCTTCTGTGACTCGGAGGGAAGCTCATGAGCAGGGTGAGTCCCCACCACCTCTCTGATAGTCTAAGAGCCAGGTGTGACTTTTGCTGAGGCGGCACCAGTGTCAGCACTGCCCCAGAATTGGTGAGCCTGTAGCCCTGTGCTTTTCTTCAGGGCTACAGAGGCGGGGGGGGGGGCACTCTATAGTGTTATAGAGGTTGTACCCTAAACACCCAAGGTGTCCTGTTTCTGGCTCTACTCTACATTTCAGCTGATTTCAAATAGTTCTTCTTTTCGGAATATTACAGTGAATCTTGCAGGCCACGCCCAAGCCTAAACGTATCTCCTCCGCTCCCCTAATCCTGTTCCGACTTTTGAAACTCTTGTTTTGCAGCCCTGTATATTATGGAGGTAACTTAAATGTGCCTCTGATGCGGTTTTTTACTTGAAGGCATCAGTTTTTAACCTCTGCGTTCTCCTTCTAGGGAAGGGCAAGAAGAGTGGTTTAGCCGAATTAAAGGGCTCTGTGAGTCGAGCAGCTGGGAGAAAAATCACCAGGATAATTAGCTTTTCCAAGAAGAAGCCATCCCCTGAGGATACCCAGACATCTTCTACTGAGGAAGACATCCCCTGCTGTGGTTTGTACTGGGACGATGGGGAAGTAGAGATGGAAACTATCAATTAGTTACCGTATTTTTCGCACCATAAGACACACTTCCCCCCCAAAAAAAAAGTGGGGGGGGGAAAGTGTGTGCGTCCTATGGAGCGAAGGTACCTTCCTCCGGGGGGGGGGGGCAATCCGCTGCCTCCGCCTCTGATCCCGGCGCTTCCCCCGTGCCTGCCTGCCTGGCTCCAGCTTCTTCCAGCAAGCGCTGGGATCGCTCCACGCTGCCCCCACCGCAAACCCAGCGCTTCGCGAGCGCCAGCTGCGGAGGGGGCAGCGTGCTTCCTCCGTGCCTGTCTGCCTGGCTTCAGCTCTGATGCTTACAGTAAGCCCCGGGATTGGAGGGCAGAGGGAGCGATCCTGTCGCTTGCTGTAAGCGTCAGAGCTGGAGCCAGGCAGACAAGCACGAAGGAAGCACGCTGCCCTCTCCGCAGCCGGCGCTCGCGAAGCACTGGGTTTGCGGTGGGGCCAGCGTGGAGCGATCCCAGCGCTTGCTGGAAGCAGAGCTGGAGCCAGGCAGGCAGGCGCGGGGGAAGCGCCGGGATCAGAGGCGGAGGCAGCGGATCGCCCCCCAGGAGGAAGGTGCCTCCTATGGTCCGGAGCGCCTTATGGTGCGAAAAATACAGTACTTTTATGCCCCCAGGACTTGTTTGGCCTACCCTTGCCTTGCACTACAAGTTGATTAGAGAGATCTATTGCCAAAAAGTTAAGCTAGAGGAGACACTGGAAGATTCATGATCAGATCTTGCCAGCCTTTTTAAAAAGTGCAACTACATACAGCCTTGAATGTAGTTCATCTCCGCCCCCCCCCCCGCCCCAAACACAGTTCTGCTTATCAGATCCACCCTCCCTGTGCTGTTATTAGCCTTGGAAGGGGAAGCCTGTATTTTGCCTGTCTTAGCTAATAGCTAATAGTGGGAAAGATTATTTTGATAGGCAGAGCCATGTAGGGTGTATATATGTGTAAGGATTAAATTCCCTCTCTACACCAGGGAACTTTTAAAATACTGGGGAAGTCTGATTTCTGTTACATGTATCTCTTCTGTGTTAACCGTATGTTTGGGAGCACTTTTCTTTTAACTGCAAAATTGACCGTTGCACCTTCCCTAGTTTCCTTTGTTCGCTGTAAGACGAACTGTAGTCAATACAAGCATGAATTACTGCCAAGCTATGCCGTGGATGTCTTTTTTTCCTTCTGCTAGCATCCATTCATTCTAGGTGTCAGGTGGGACTGCTGCCTTTACTTAACTCTGTGAAGCAGCTAATGTCTGATGCAGGTAGAGAAGTGTTTTTGTTTTAAATAATCTGTCTTCTGGGGGGGAAAGATGAGTTAAATAACCTGACTGATACTCCCAGGTAGGCAGCCTTGTTGTTCTGAAGCAGTAGAACAAATTTTGAGTCCAGTGGCGTGTTTAAGACCAACAAGGTTTTATTCAAGGTGTGAGCTTTCATGTGAAGAAGATATTGGATTTATATCCCGCCCTCCACTCCGAAGAGTCTCAGAGCGGCTCACAATCTCCTTTTACCTTCCTCCCCCACAACAGATACCCTGTGAGGTGGGTGGGGCTGGAGAGGGCTCTCACAGCAGCTGCCCTTTCAAGGACAATCTCTGCCAGAGCTATGGCTGACCAAAGGCCATGCCAGCAGGTGCAAGTGGAGGAGCCGGGAATCAAACCCAGTTTTCCCAGATAAGAGTCCGCACAAGAAGATATTGGATTTATATCCCGCCCTCCACTCCGAAGAGTCTCAGAGCGGCTCACAATCTCCTTTACCTTCCTCCCCCACAACAGACACCCTGTGAGGTAGATGAAGATATTGGATTTATATCCTGCCCTCCACTCCGAAGAGTCTCAGAGCGGCTCACAATCTCCTTTACCTTCCTCCCCCACAACAGACACCCTGTGAGGTGGGTGGGGCTGGAGAGGGCTCTCACAGCAGCTGCCCTTTCAAGGACAACCTCTGCCAGAGCTATGGCTGACCCAAGGCCATTCCAGCAGGTGCAAGTGGAGGAGTGGGGAATCAAACCCGGTTCTCCCAGATAAGAGTCCGCACACTTAACCACTACACCAAACTGACACCAAGCAGGCACATTTACTGACTGATACTTGTTAGGAAAACATCTCGTGATTGTCAGTCGGCTTTGGCGCCAGGATCTACCCTCTTGCTTTCAGATCTGTCATAACAAAGCTCAATGCTTTTTAGTTTCTTGGAAGACAATCTTTACACTTTGGCTTTTATCTCTGGCTACTGGTTGCTCAGCTGTCTTTTGTCACCCAACAGGCTACTTGAATGTTCTGGTTAACCAGTGTTGGAAGGAACGTTGGTGCCGCTTAAAAGGCAACACACTTTATTTCCACAAGGACCGCACTGACTTAAGAACCCATGTGAACGCCATTGTCCTACGGGGCTGTGAGGTGGCACCAGGGCTGGGACCCAAGCACCCCTTTGCTTTCCGCATCCTTCGCGGTGGACAAGAAGTTTCTGCCCTTGAGGTGAGTGCGGCTTTTGCTCTTGGTGGCTCTGAAGGATCAAAATGCTTTTACAGACTCAATTGAGACAGCCCATGCACAAACCAATATGTCCCCAAACCTGGATGGCATTGTACAAAACTTAGGCTAAATGGCAATGCCTTGGATGCGAGCAGAACTCCGATGAGCCTTTCTCTTGCTATGAGGGGAGTAGCAAATCCAGCCATGCAGGGTGATTTCACTGGCCAAGGGATTCATTGAAGCAAGATATTCAGTCAACACAAAAAGCTGTTTTTGAGCAACAGAAGATAGCCTTACCATTGGCACTTCTTCCCTGAGAAGCTGTAGCATTACTCAAAATATCAGAAGGAATTTCACTTCACCTGTGCAGAAGTCTTCTGCTTGTTTCATAAATCGTTGCAAAAATGAATCACGTAACAAGTCTTGCATACAATACTTATTGTTAGTCAGCCCTTCCTCTAAGGAGCTCGGGGTAGCATATATGATTCTCCTTTCCTCCTTTTTTATCCTTGCGACAATCCAATGAGGTTCATTTAATAGTTCAACACTCAGTGAGCTTTCGTGGCTGAGTGGAGGATTTAAACACGAATCTCCAGTCCAACACTCTAGCCTCTGCACCAAACTGGTCTTTACTTGGCTCTTCTAATGTAATCCAAGTGGGCATTTGAACATCTGTACATTAACATGTCAAAAAAAAAATTCTGGTTTCACTAAATCAGATGATCAGTAGCAAACACGATCTGAAAGCAGACGATGGTAGATAGCTGACTTATGGTGACCCCGTAGGGCAAGAGACATTGGTTTGCCTCTGCATTGGGCTTCCTTGGTGGTCTCCCATTCAAATACTAACCAAGGCCAGCCCTGCAGATATCAGGCTAGCTGCCAAATCAGGGCATGAGTTACATAGTAAAGGAGCCATGTTCTTTTGCCACTCACCCGTTGTGCAGCATGGTGAGACACCCAGGTTCATATCACCATTCTGTGCCATACAAGCTCACGGGATGATTTTTGGCCAGTAACTTTCTCTCAGGCCAACATACCAGGCCTGGGTTATTTTGAGCCTGAAATGGAGGAAGGGAGAACGATGAGATGAGCTGCTTGGAGGAGAAAAGTGGGATATAAATATCTAAATATATAAAGGCTTCTACATGTACGGCCAGCGATGATCTGATAAAGCATCAGTCTATATTTGAGGGCAAGTGAGATTTGATGCAGGTGAGAAATGAGTAAGATGGCGGTTTCACTGTTTCATACAGATCAACCCTTAATCCTAGCCAAAACACTCTCCCTTCCGGGAGTCTCAGGCTTGCCTTGGCCTGATGGGAATAACTGAACAAAATGGGACTATCTATGTGCTTTCATAATGTAACCCATTACCCACTTGTTTAGAGAAGAAGCTACACTTGCAGAGCTGAGTCTAACACAGAAGAGACTTGGGATATTGCTGTGGTAAACAACATGGCTTCAGACTTGGGAGGCAGGAAGCTTGAGGATAAGGAACCATGACAGCAGTGCAAAAAATATCCTTTAGAGTATGTTTATTTAATGCCTGGGAGTTTTCTGCCTCATTCCCCAGATAAATAGGCATTTCCTTTCACTTTTAACTACCATCTTTACTCAAAAGGAATATTACCATGAATGTAAAATCATCACTACCATTCTTAAAAATGTTATGCATATAAAAAAAATTGTAATTGGACATAACTGTAACTTGTATGTGAATGTAATGTGTAATAGGGGAGGGACGGTGGCTCAGTGGTAGAGCATCTGCTTGGGAAGCAGAAGGTCCCAGGTTCAATCCCCGGCATCTCCAACTAAAAGGGGTCCAGGCAAATAGGTGTGAAAAACCTCAGCTTGAGACCCTGGAGAGCCGCTGCCAGTCTGAGTAGACAATACTGACTTTTATGGACCGAGGGTCTGATTCAGTAGAAGGCAGCTTCATATGTTCATATGTAACATGATCCCTCTTTTATATGTCGGCTTACCTGGAAAAAAACAGCAACCCGCGTCTTGCATCTGAGTAAATATAGTATTGTCTTAACCCCGCAGGCAAGCAGCTATGAAGATCTGGGCCGCTGGCTTGGGCTTTTGCTTGTCGAAACTGGTTCCCAGACGACCCCTGAGGCCTTGCATTATGACTATGTGGATGTGGAGAAAATAGCCAACATAATCAACGCAGTGAGACACTCCTACCTGTAAGGGCCTCTGCTAGCATCCGGTGAAATTGTTGGGGTGGGAAGCAACTGCTCTTTCTTCTGAGCCTCTGATAATCATGCTTCTTTTTATGACCATTTAGGTAAATCCAAGATGGATTTACTGCATCTCTGATTCTGTTATGTGACATTCTGATGGATTCAGACTTGCAAGGCGGAACAGAGGTGGCCACGAATAGCGATGCGATGAACAGGGAGGGTGACAGGCCGAGGCAAGCAAGCTGGCATTCGTGACCTATGATGGATGTAAATGTAGTGGGGTGCATTTCTTACTCTCTGACTGTGGTCTGGGATGCAGGGACAAAAGAATGTTACTCTATGGACACAACCAACACATGTAGAGAGAGACTGGGAGCAAGTGTGGTGGCCTCTCCCATGCCTACATGCATTTGCCTCTGATTGTGGGCACATTACAGAAGAGCAAGGAGGGCCATATTGGCTGAGTGCATAGATATATCCTGTTTGGGGGCATGGTTACAAGTGTAGGCGCCATCCTCATGGAACAAATGTTCGGAGTCATAGGGACAAAGTAAACATGCATACAGCTTCTCTGTGCATTTGCATTATGGCAGGTGCTCATAGGAAGGGGTCAGGCTGGCTCGCAAACAGATGTTTGGCCCCGTAAACAGATAGATTGTATGTACATGTTTTCTGTGTGCCTCTTCAACAGGTTTACAGTGCAGTCCCAAACAGGATTACACTGTGTCCAAGTCAATGGGTATAACTCTTAGGTTTATGCTTTGAATTACCCTTTTGTATGCATGAGTGAGATAAGAAGAAGGTAGCTGTTTTCACTGTTTCTTTGTCTTATCTGGTGTGCGGACTCTTATATGGGAGAACAGGGTTGGATTCCTCACTCCTCCACTTGCACCTGCTAGCATGGCCTTGGGTCAGCCATAGCTCTGGCAGAGGTTGTCCTTGAAAGGGCTGCTGCTGTGAGAGCCCTCTTCAGCCCCAGCCACCTCACAGGGTGTCTGTTGTGGGGGAGGAAGGTAAAGGAGATTGTGAGCTGCTCTGAGACTCTTCAGAGTGGAGGGCGGGATATAAACCCAATATCTTCTTCTTCTTTCGAGGTATGGAGTAGAGAGCTTAATCCAAGTTAGTGAATTTAGAACAAGGATTAAAGATTATAATTAGGGGGTTTTGTGAGGGCTATTTCACATATTATACAGCAGGAGATTTAGATGAGCAGCAGTGTTCATTTAAACATGGAGCATCTATAACATCCTCCTGATGAGCAAACCTCTAGCAATATGCGCACTTAATTTTTTCTCAGCTGTAATTTGCGAGGAGTCTCCAAGAGTCAAAACACAGCGTTTTGACGTAGCATGCTGTTTAGCCCAGCATACCTATATGCCTGAATTTCCCCCTAAAGGCCATATCCTCTGCTGCATTACACAAAGCACTGAACTTGTGCAGAAGATTTGTGCGATGGAATCAATAAGCAAAGCAGGAGTGGTTGTGGCTCAGGAGTAGAAAACAAGCCTTGCGTGCAAAAGTTCCCAAATTCAGTCTCCAGTATCTTTGTAACAGACATGTCTCTGTCTGAGATGCTGGAGAACTGCTGCAATTCTGTGGGATACTGAGCAGGATAAACTAATCGTCTGACTTGGTATAAGGTAGTTTTCATATGATAAAGTGTCCCTGCGTTCAGGGACAAAAAAAATCTGTTGTCCGTCCCTGGACCAAGGGAGGCTAGGTTGCGGCAGACGCGAGCCAGGGCCTTCTCGGTGGCAGTGCCAGAATTGTGGAATGCTCTCCCAGAGGCCATAAGGGCCCTGCGGGATCTTTCTACTTTCCGCAGGGCCTGTAAGACCGAACTGTTTCAACAGGCCTTTGAGACCTAACCTAAATTGGGAGAGAGCTGCCACTTCACACCGTTACAGAGTACCATGATCACCATTTGCATTGATATCTACGTTAAATTATATTATAGTGATACAGCACCGAAAATGCAATGGAATGTTTTAAATGTTTAAGTGTTTTAAATAATTTTAAATTGTAGTTTTTTTTATCGGTTAAATTGTAAAAATGTATGTTGTTAGCCGCCCTGAGTCCGCTTGTGGAGAGGGCGGGATAGAAATTTAAAGAAAGAGAGAGAGAGAGAGAGAGAGAGAGAGAGAGAGAGAGATGATGGATGGATGGATGGATGGATGGATGGATGGATAGATAGATAGATAGATAGATAGATAGATAGATAGATAGATAGATAGATAGATAGATAGATAGATAGATAGATGATGGATGGATAGATGATGGATGGATGGATGGATGGATGGATAGATAGATAGATAGATAGATAGATAGATAGATAGATAGATAGATAGATAGATAGATAGATAGATAGTCTATTAGTGCACAGAAGAGTTTAGTTGTTTTTGCTTATGAACTTTTTTTAAAAAAAGGATGCTATTGGCAGACAGTGTCTGAGGAGTAAAGACTTTTTGTGCATGTTTCTCTCTCTGCATGTTCAGGTGGGCCAGTTCCTCCTCCCTTGAGAACCAAACAGATGCTTCCCGAGTGTTGTATGATGAAGTCCCATATGAGAAGGTGGAGGTATTAAAAAAGGCTATAGTTGTATTTTCTTCATCTCCTGCTTTCCCTGGCACTATCCTGGTTGCACGTGACTGCTGTTTGGCGGCTAGGGGGCCTTTCCCAGGCAGAGGCACCTAAGATAACTGTTTCTCACAGTCATGCAGCCCAGGAAGGAAATAGAGGGCGTTTTCCCACAGAGCTTACCTCAGATCGACGTCCCTCTTCACCGCGCAGCGTCTGCGCGGATTTCCCACCAACTGCTCCGCATAACCAGGAAGTGCCAGACCTTTTGCGTCGCAGATGTAAACCGCTAAAAACCAGTTTACGTTAGCGACGCAAAAGCTGCGGCTCTTCCTGGTTATGTGGAGCAGTTGGTGGAAAATCCACGCAGATGCTGCGCGGTGAAGAGGGACGTCACTCCGAAGTAAGCTCCGGGGGGAAACGCCCAGAGTCTCTGCTCTTACTTACCAATGACCTGCGCATCCTTTGAAATGATCGTTTCTGGGGGGTTTTTCTGTGTCCCCTGTGCAGTTGGAAAAGTCAGGGCGGCCGTCAGGATCCCAGGTGAAGCGCCATGGTTCCTCTTGCAGTGAGAAATCACGCCGTGTGGATCCACAAGTCAAAGTCAAGCGCCATGCATCAAGTAGGTTTTGCTGTGGTCTAGCTGTTGGGTGCCTGTTGTGGGTGCCTTGTCACTCGGCTTTGGGTGGAGGAAGGTGTGGGTCTTGGAGCTGACATTTATAAAATTCTCTTTCCAGCTCCTTAAGGCCGTACAACAATCACTCCTTGCTCTCGGGTTCTGGTTACAGGACGTTTACTAGTTTTTTTGCTTATTTGTGTTCCAGAAATAACACGCTAAGTTCATAAGGTCATTATTTATCTCAGGTATTTATATACCCCCACCTTTCTCCTGGCACAGTCAGGAGCCAAAGCAGGTAATAACAATTAAAAACACAAAAAAAAACCCATCTCTGTTAAGAATTAAACAGATTAAGACATGTGCTTCATGTATCCAGCTGGGATACACCGTACAGCCAAGTAAATGTACCTATTAGAGAAGAGGCCTTAACGGCATAACTCATTTGCTGTCTTATTCTGAGAGCCAGACGACACTTTACGGGTGGACGTAGGACAACTTGTGCCCACCAATTTGATGAAATGGTCATGGGGAGGGGGGCTGTTATGGCACTTGAAAACTTGTGGGGGGATTGATCACATGGGGCTGCCACACTGTGGAGTGGGCCCTCGTGGCAATTTTTAAACGACTAAATTCTTATCTAAAACGGGGTTGGCAGCCATTGTCCTGTGGATTGTCCAGTTGCCTGCCCCATTATATGTAGTTTGGCTCTGAGTCAACTGGCCCATCAAGGTCAATATGGTCTACTCTGACAATGGCTTTCCAAGGTATCAGGCAGAGGTTACCTACTTTCATGTTACCTACTCTCTGATCCTTATACCTGGAAATACCAGAGATTGAACCTGAGACCTCCTTCATACAAAGCCAATACTTTACCACTGAACTACAGCCTTGACTTCTTGGAAGCTATTGTCAGACAGTGGAACTTCAAATCAACCAGACCTTGAATTGATACAAAGTTTAGGCTTTATTCGAAAATCCATAGCATCTGAACGAAGGAAGATTGGAACTGATAAAGTGTTACATACTAGGGTATGTCTTAAAGAATTCTACATCAAAGGTTACTATGTGAAAAACCACATTTCTAAACATTGCTGGGTCGAGGTGCAAGGTTTCACACGGTCATTCCTTCTTATCTCATTGTTGTTGCCGCTTCACAGCTGAACTGCCATCCCTGTGGGTGCTTATCTTCAAAGGAAGGTGGCTTTTGTTAGTTTCAGGGAAAGGAATGTTCACACCAACTGTTAGTAACATTCTGGGCCTCTACTTTGATATTTTTCTCAGGGTTAGTAACATGGGTTAGAAAATGGAGTCGGTTAGGCTAAGCATCTCATCACAGTTATATTCCATTGTCTGACCACTATTTCTTCTGAATAAATATGGATAGAACTTCAGTGTGTTTCCCTTTTTGCTTTGTAGTCTCTCTCGGTATTCCTTGGGTTTGGGTTATTTCCCCCCCCCCCCTTTATTTAGCTTCTCTTTGCCTAAACCCAAAGCAACTGTGATGCTTCAGAAATGCTGGGCTGAATCCATGCTGGCTTAAGCTCTCGAGCTTGTTCTGTGAGAAAACCACTGTCCATGTTTTATGTATACAAGCAGTCATACTGTATACTGCCTTTTGAGTCTCATCAGCCGTATCTTTGCAGATTAAATCAATTTTACCAGGATACCAAGTCTAGGCCCAATCGAATATGTGGCTATGCTCCCACAAACCACTACTTCTTTGCCAACAAGAAGATATATAATCAGCAATAAAAAACCTCTATGCAGCATTAAGGGACTGTGTTTGAAACGCAGATGGGTTAAGTCTTAAGTGGGTTCCGTTTTTATTCATTGAGGCTAATATTGTGCCTTTCGAGGTTAAAGGTGCCATCCTCCAGAGAGGAGTGGGGATTCCCTAGAATTACAGCTCATCTCCAGACTGCAGAGATCACTTCCCCTGGAGAAAATGGCTGCTTTAGAGGGTGGGCTGTATGGCATTATACCCCACTGAAGTCCCTGTCCTCTCCAAGCTCCACCCCCAAATCTCCAAGAGTTTCTTAAGCTGGATACGGCAACCCAAACCACCACCCCCTCCTCTGCCAGTGGCCAGGCAGACTTGGCAACCCTTTTTGCGATTGATCTATTCAATGTTGACCCTGCCTTTAAACTTTCCCCACCCCCCCTGCTGGAGAGGGGGAGATAGGGATGCCTTGCCTCAAGGGCCTAACGTTGGCTTTGCCTACTCTCTCTCTCTCTCTTTGGTGTGTCTGAAGATGCCAATCAGTACAAGTATGGCAAAAACAGGGCTGAGGAAGATGCCAGGATGTTCCTGACAGAGAAGGACAAACTGGAGAAGGAGAAGGCTTCCATCCGGACTGAGCTGGCGACGCTGCGCAAGGAAAAGCGAGAGCTGCGAGAAGCCATGAAGAGCAGGGCAGGTACGAGTCTGCTCACTGAGAAGGAAACTCTCCTTCTTCCAAGCGCATTCATTTCTTTAGCACCCCACAACTCTGTACAGATTCCTTCTTTCTGACCTGCAGGAGCACACATACCAGTTTGGCCCTAAACCCTTCAGAAACATCTACCGAAGCATCCCCCTTTCTCAGCTGAAGAGATACCTCCGTCCTTTTCTTAGGATTCCTTGTCAATCAATCAATCTTTCTTAAAAACGGTCCTTGACCAGTACAGAATAAAACAGGTTCATACACTCCAATTTAAAAAAAAAACAACAAAAACTATGAATAGTGTTAGCATTTAAAACATAATAATAAAATATTTAAAAGTATAATTTTAATGTTTCTTAAACCTTCTTTATCTGCCAAATTCTGCAAGCGGCTGGAAGAAACTTTGCACTACTCACTAAAACCAGTGGATGTCCATCAGTTAGCAGCATTCTAATATACACTGATTCTGGATGGCCAGGGTATGTACTAATTATAGGGGAGACAAACTTAATACAAACTTCTAAGAAGAAGAAGAAGAAGAAGAAGAAGAAGAAGATATTGGATTTATATCCCGCCCTCCACTCCGAAGAGTCTCAGAGCGTCTCACAATCTCCTTTATCTCCCTCCCTCACAACAGACACCCTGTGAGGTGGGTGGGGCTGGAGAGGGCTCTCACAGCAGCTGCCCTTTCAAGGACAACCTCTGCCAGAGCTATGGCTGACCCAAGGCCATTCCAGCAGCTGCAAGTGGAGGAGTGGGGAATCAAACCTGGTTCTCCCAGATAAGAGTCCGCACACTTAACCACTACACCAAACTGGCTTAGTACACCAAACTTCTTAGTACTAAGGGCAGTGAAATAAAACATGCTCAGTTTCAATTTCTTCTGTACTACAAGCACATAACCTATTTTCCATCAGGACTTTTTTTATATCACCCTCCTAGAACTGCTGAGGGGAAAGCTTGATTTCTAGCAAGCATAATTGCTCTCCTATGGTTTGGTATCTCCAGACGAGAGAGATAAGCAGCTGGTGAAATGATGTATCTGGAGCTGTTGGTGGACAGAAAAGCCAGAGTGCTGCCATTAAATATCCAGCACTCTTTGCTTCATAGGGCTGTTTGCCTGTTTGTACCCAAGCTTCAGGACAGAAAAGGAGAAAAACTGGAACTCCTCAGCTTATTTTGAACTGCCTTTAGCCAGGTTGATTAATGGCTAGAACTAAGAATCAGGGGAGTTAAACCCCAGGGTTTTAGTTTTAACTTTAACCAAAGATTAAATGAGGTAAGATACACTCTGGCCTCCATTTTTACCATGCCTGTTTCCAGACATATACTAGCATTTTGGATTACACTCATTCTAGAGGTAGGGAGGTGGCCCCCTAACATGATCCTATATAAAATCTGTGCCAGTGTTTTGGCCTGAAATAATTTAAGAGCCACTGGAATAAAATGACCACTCTTATCATTAAGATCAAAAGACAAATTCTGTCATTTTCGGTGAAATGGTATAAAACTGCTGATAAACTTCACCAGGTTATGAGGTATTTTTGGTTTAACACTGATCCTCCAGGCAATAACATGGCTGCTGTTTAGTTTTCCAGCTTGGCCCTAGCACTTATTATTTTGTGCTGGATATGTGCCCAATATCTGCTACCTACAAAAAACTCATTTGTTTCTACTCAGTACTGCCAAGTCTGCATAGCTTCAAATCGATCACAGAAACAATTGCAGTTTGCTTTCGAAGTAGCTCAAGGAAAGCACAATAGCACCATCTGCTGGAATAAGAATTTCTTCTATGAAAGAAAGTTTTAGAGGGCAGTCGGGTTGGTCTGCAGTAGAATTGCTAGATTTGAGTAGGGAGCGTCGAATCTCAAAAGTGTATATGCCCAAAATGTTGTTGGTCTCTAAGTTGCTACTGGACTCAAATCTAGCTGTTCTATCAAAAGATCATGGATAGGTTTGTGAAAGCTGGAAGAAGCAGGTCTGTTCAGCCTTTCTATTAACTTGGATTTAGTGCATTTTTAACCCTGCTCCTCTTCCAAGCTGCTCAAGGCGGTTCTTACTTCCTCCATTGTCTTCTTTCAGCAGCCCTGTGATGTAGGTTAGGCTGAGAGAGACTGACTGGCCCAAGGTTACTCAGTGTGTTTTGCGCAGAGCATGGATTTGAACCTGGGTCTCCCAGGTCTTCATCCTGGTTAAGTGTGCGGACTCTTATCTGGGAGAACTGGGTTTGATTCCCTACTCCTCCACTTGCACCTGCTGGAATGGCCTTGGGTCAGCCATACTTCTGGCAGAGGTTGTCCTTGAAAGGGCAGCTGCTGTGAGAGCTCTCTCAGCCCCACCCACCTCACATGGTGTCTGTTGTGGGGGAGGAAGGGAAAGGAGATTGTGAGCCGCTCTGAGACTCTTCGGAGTGGAGGGCGGGATATAAATCCAATATCTTCATCTACCTCACAGGGTGTCTGTTGTGGGGGAGGAAGGGAAAGGAGATTGTGAGCCGATCTGAGACTCTTCGGAGTGGAGGGCAGATATAAATCCAATATCTTCATCTACCTCACAGGGTGTCTGTTGTGGGGGAGGAAGGTAAAGGAGATTGTGAGCTGCTCTGAGACTCTTCGGAGTGGAAGGCGGGATATAAATCCAATATCTTCATCTACCCCACAGGGTGTCTGTTGTGGGGGACGAAGGGAAAGGAGATTGTGAGCCGCTCTGAGGCTCTTCGGAGTGGAGGGTGGGATATAAATCCAATATCTTCATCATCTTCTTCTTCAGTCCTCTTAACCTCTACTCTGGGTGCTTCCCATTCTGTTGCAGATTGCAAGCAGAAGTAAATATGAGCTTAATGCAGTTCATGGGAGCTTTTGTGTTAGACAAAGGCCTAAAGCTCCAGTTTCCCACCTCTCCTATTGTCAGGAAGAGGATAAAATTAACCTCCATTTCCCTTTACCGTTTCAAATGTTCACTCTTCTTCTGAGCTGCTTGATGTTCCTTGTTTGGCACCAAATGGAAGGTACAGGTTGATTCTTGCTCCATGTATGTATGTCGCGAACAGGGAAAGAGCTGAAAGAGTTGGAGCTTTGTGTCGCCACCCTGGAGGAACAGTGCAAAGCAAACGAGGCACGGCGTGTTGACTTGGAACTCCAGCTGACGGAAGTGAAAGAACGGCTGAAGCGGTCACTGGCAGGAGGGCCAGCTTTGGGGCTGACTGTGACCACCAAAACGGAAAGCAAAGTAAGGGAAAAGTTGCTGCTGTTTATAGGACTGAACTAGGTCTGCACCATACATGGCATTTTTGCTGCACAAGTGTAGAACAAAAGGTCATCAAAATAATATTGATACGCATGCACTGTTTTCTCACGTGGGGTAAACGGGTGCTTTCCTGTGCTTGATGTGGTAGCATACACCAGGAGTGGCCAAACTTGTTTAACGTAAGAGCCCCATCAAATAAATGTCTGACGTTTGAGAGCCGCAAGACATGAATGCGGCTGGACTCACTCGGGCCTGTCAGCTCCCGAGATACTGACCACACCCCCGTCAACTTCACAGTGCAATTATATATATTATTTCACAAACAGTGAGAGAGAGAGCATTGGGCAAAAATAAAAGCATCCTTGAGCTGCTGGCACAACATTTTATTTGTTTTAACTGATCTTTGATGGTAATAAACTAAAGCACGAGATAACTAGAACTACGGCTAGTGCATCGTGGAGTAGGGCAAGTAGGTGGCCACCTAGGGCACCGCCTCGCCTACAGAGGCACCACTGGGTGCCCCCTCTCCCCACGCTCAGCGTGTGTGCTCCTTGTAGCCTCCTTTCCCGAGATAAGGCAGGCTCTGTGGAGCACATGTGCTGCCCGCAGCCTCTTTCATATTCCCCAGGTCTGTGCTACAAACCCAGGAACGCCAGGCAGCACCTGCACAGTGAACTCCTTGGACCCTGTAACACAAGGATCTGTAACACAGACCCAGGGGATGCAAAAGCAGCCACCCCCAACCCCACTCGGCCTTCCCCGGTCCTGGGAAGGCTGAGCGGGATCAGGGCGGCAGTGGGCACACTTGGAGCCAGGCTCTGAGTGTGCATGCCAACCCCACTGAGCCCGGGACCCAGGAAGGCTGAGCAGGGTCAGCAGAGTGCTGTGGCCGTGGGCACACTCGGAGCCAGGCTCCAAGGACACCTGCTGCTGCCCTGACCTCACTCAGCCTCGGGGGGAATAGAACCTAATTTTGCTGGGTTCATAGAATCATAGAGTTGAAAGGGGACCCCCAGGGTGATCTAGTCCAACCCACACTACTTCTAGGTGAGCGCTGGAACACAAAGTTGCAGAATGGTTACTGTCAGGCTTCTCTTTCTTAATGATGCCAACACTCTCCTGTCTTAATTTGGAGCAGCAGTCCAGCCAAAGCTGTAGTAAGGCATGGACATCCTTGAGAAAGGGGAGAGCAAGAGGATCCTGGTGAAGTGGGCAGGAAGCCAGCTGAAACCACTAAGGTTGTTAGAGGGTGAAGGCCAGGGAAGGCAGAAGCCAAGACAGTTTGGTGTTGTGGTTAAGTGCGTGGACTCTTATCTGGGAGAACCGGTTCGATTCCCCACTCCTCCACTTCCACTTGCTGGAATGGCCTTGGGTTAGCCATAGCTCTGGCAGAGGTTGTCCTTGAAAGGGCAGCTGCTGTGAGAGTCCTCTCAGCCCCACCCACCTCACAGGGTGTCTGTTGTGGGGGAGGAAGGTAAAAGAGATTGTGAGCCTCTCTGAGACTCTTTGGAGTGGAGGGCGGGATATAAATCCAATATCTGCATCTACCTCACAGGGTGTCTGTTGTGGAGGAGGAAGGTAAAGGAGATTGTGAGCTGCTCTGAGACTCTTCGGAGTGGAGGGCGGGATATAAATCCAATATCTTCATCTACCTCACAGGGTGTCTGTTGTGGGGGAGGAAGGTAAAGGAGATTGTGAGCCGCTCTGAGACTCTTCGGAGTGGAGGGCGGGATATAAATCCAATATCCTCATCTACCTCACAGGGTGTCTGTTGTGGGGGAGGAAGGTAAAGGAGATTGTGAGCCGCTCTGAGACTTCGGAGTGGAGGGCGGGATATAAATCCAATATCTTCATCTACCTCACAGGGTGTCTGTTGTGGGGGAGGAAGGTAAAGGAGGTTGTGAGCCGCTCTGAGACTCTTCGGAGTGGAGGGCGGGATATAAATCCAGTATCTTCATCTACCACACAGGGTGTCTGTTGTGGGGGACGAAGGGAAAGGAGATTGTGAGCCGCTCTGAGACTCTTCGGAGTGGAGGGCGGGATATAAATCCAATATCTTCATCTACCCCACAGGGTGTCTGTTGTGGGGGAGGAAGGTAAAGGAGATTGTGAGCCGCTCTGAGACTATTCAGAGTGGAGGGCGGGATATAAATCCAATATCTTCATCTACCTCACAGGGTGTCTGTTGTGGGGGAGGAAGGGAAAGGAGATTGTGAGCCGCTCTGAGACTCTTCGGAGTGGAGGGTGGGATATAAATCCAATATCTTCATCTACCTCACAGGGTGTCTGTTGTGGGGGAGGAAGGGAAAGGAGATTGTGAGCCGCTCTGAGACTCTTCGGAGTGGAGGGCGGGATATAAATCCAATATCTTCATCTACCTCACAGGGTGTCTGTTGTGGGGGAGGAAGGTAAAGGAGGTTGTGAGCCGCTCTGAGACTCTTTGGAGTGGAGGGCGGGATATAAATCCAATATCCTCATCTACCCCACAGGGTGTCTGTTGTGGGGGAGGAAGGTAAAGGAGATTGTGAGCCACTCTGAGACTCTTCAGAGTGGAGGGCGGGATATAAATCCAATATCTTCATCTACCTCACAGGGTGTCTGTTGTGGGGGAGGAAGGGAAAGGAGATTGTGAGCCGCTCTGAGACTCTTCGGAGTGGAGGGCGGGATATAAATCCAATATCTTCATCTACCTCACAGGGTGTCTGTTGTGGGGGAGGAAGGGAAAGGAGATTGTGAGCCGCTCTGAGACTCTTCGGAGTGGAGGGCGGGATATAAATCCAATATCTTCATCTACCTCACAGGGTGTCTGTTGTGGAGGAGGAAGGGAAAGGAGATTGTGAGCCGCTCTGAGACTCTTCGGAGTGGAGGGCGGGATATAAACCCAATATCTTCATCTACCTCACAGGGTGCCTGTTGTGGGGGACGAAGGGAAAGGAGATTGTGAGCCGCTCTGAGACTCTTCGGAGTGGAGGGCGGGATATAAATCCAATATCTTCATCTACCTCACAGGGTGTCTGTTGTGGGGGAGGAAGGGAAAGGAGATTGTGAGCCACTCTGAGACTCTGAAATTCAAAGTGGAGGGCGGGATATAAATCCAATGTCATCATCATCTTCTTTCTCCTCTTCCCCTGCCCCCCCCCCGATGAACTATGGCAGGGGTTGCCAACTGTAGCTTTCTAGATGTTTTTTTTGCCTACAACTCCCATCAGCCCCAGCCAACATGGCCAATGGCTGGGGCTGATGGGAGTTGTAGGCAAAAAACATCTGGAGAGCGACCGTTGGCCACCCCTGCCATAGTTCATCGGGGGGGGGGGCAGGGGAAGAGGAGAAAGAAGATTATGGATTTATATCCCGCCCTCCACTCCGTTGGCCACCCCTGAACTATGGTATGGTTGTTCATAGGTGTAGCAGACCCTTCCTTGTTTCCAAACCTAACATCGCTGCTCTAAAATTAGGACCCAAGAAATGCATTTCTTACAAGGTTTTCCATTCCTGTTTTCTTTCAAAGCTTCATTAATGACAACAAATTACCATAATATAAGAGGAGTTTATAATCTGTTTTTTTTTTTTTCAAAACATGTTTATTGGCTTACAGGAGAGTGTCACCCAGCCACAGGGAAACCACCCAGATCACTTGGTGCCAGTTAACTGTGCAGCAGAGATGAGGAAACGAAGTCCTTCCCTCCTCCCTGCCAACAAGGGGAATGTGCTACAGAAAGCCAAGGTACAGCCCAGCTATGCCTCTGTCAAAATCCAGGGTGCGCTTGTGTCATTCTAGCAGAAGTCAAATTATTCAGTCTCTCATACACAGGACGCCTATAAGAAACATACGGAGTTGTTTTATGTTGACTCAATTCCAACGCTCTGTTGCTCAATATTATCTACTCCGATTGGCTGCACCATTCCAGGGACTTCATCAGAAACAGGGTTCTCCAGACACTTCTTATCGGAGACTTAGCTAAAGAGGGTGGGGATTGTACTTGGGACCTCCCGCATGCAAAGTGTGTGCTCTACAGCTGCTCTTCGCTTCGTATCCACGAAAAGACAACTCCTCTACAATGACTGGGATGACTGAAGTTGAACTCTCCCAGCTGGTCTTTATTTGAAGTAGTCTTTAGAAGAACAGATTTGCTTTATAGTTCAGCATACAGCAACTAGTGGGTAATAACGATTTTTTGGCACAATGAGCAAATTTGTGTTGCCAATTGGGATATTATAATCCAGGTAGCTAAAAAGGATAACTAATGGATCAGAAGGACAGAGGCCATTATAACTTGGAAGAGCGAAACATATTGAGAAACACAATTGGAACTACTTTGTTTAATTTCTAGCGTTGCAGCAATAATTTTATTAACTGATGTTTTCACAAGTGGTATAAATAATGTTTTTGGTCACTAATTTTGATTGTGCTTGTAACCAAGATTGGTGCAATATATAATTTGGAAACTTGCAAAATTTAAATGCTCTGACCCCGTAACATAGTTGCCTAATGATCTCTGGACATGTGTTTCTATGAGCAGACAGCTGTTTAGAGATGTGCTTTGTCTGTGGTTTTCTGTTATTTTTGTTGTGGGAAAATGTAGTACCCAATAAGTCTTTATTCCCCTAACGGGTGTGACATCTCTTATACTGCAAGCTGGTAGTCAGCATTACTTCATACATGCATTTGAACATACATAACTTTGGAGGAGATAATCCTTGCAAAAATGGGGAAATAAGAATGGCAACTGGGACATTCCCTGTGAAATATGGGACATTGCAAAACCCATGCGGGGGGGGGGGGGGGGGGCGATGTTCTTCCACTGAGGAAATCTACTTATAGTTCAAGGTTCCATGCCTTCCTACCCTGTTTTCTTTCTCCCTTTTTTTAGGAATGGGAAATGAAGAAAACATAAACATTGATCACTGGGCCTCCATCCCCAAGGAGACCTGCTTTCAAGCACCGGGACACATTTGGGAAAGGCTAAAGCAACACCAGAGCCTTTTCATCCCTGAAGGAGACTGCAAAGGGCTGCTGGGGAAGCTGGTTCTTCAGCAGGGAACACACCCACCCTCCAGTGAAAAAAGGGATTAACACATAGATGAGCTTTTGAGAACTGGTGTGGGTAATGGGGAGGGAGGCAGGGTGGGGAAAGGGAATCCTTTCAAGGATTTTTTTTTTTTTTAATTGTGTGTTCTCAAAATACTCCTCTCTGAGTGGCCTAGGAGGAGCGCTTCAAATAGGTTTGGTATGCCAGCTATCTGGATGGATGAACTTTGCTCTCAGTGATAAAAAGCAACAGGAATGCGGCTATTTTGGCCTAGTGGGAGGAGATGATGAAATTGTTTCGGAGTCCTCATTCAGCCAAGTCGGCCAAAGACCTTGGGCAAGTTACTTTTAACTTTCTCACTGAAACTCCAATCTAGATGAGCATTTCTTCACCTCAAGGAAATGAGGCATGACACAGAAGTGCCTTGCAATCAGTCTTCTCAGAGGATGCTATTTACAGGCGCGCTGTCAGCCTGTTTCACTGTCCTGCTTTCTGACAAACTAGATCAGGGCAGCTAGCCCAAAGCAAGACTGTCGACTTGAGGCAGAGACAGTGACATGGCCAAGTGAAGATTTTCTCAACACTGAGTCTGGTTTTAAAGCTCAAGCCCTGTCAGCATTGACCTGTGGGAGAAGTGTTTTGTCAACTTCCATAGTTGCTCTCAAGCTGCCTTTTAAGGTTTTTAATAAACACGTCAGGTAACATCAATATCAACAGAAGGGCATATAAAGTACTTCTTCCCCCCCCCCTTCAAGGACAGTCTAAATGTTTTTTTCCGGCCCAGCTATTGTAGTGGCCTGTTTGCCCATTCTCCTCTTCTCATAGCCGCTCAGTAGAAATGGAGCCCCATTTGGAACACATGAGAGAAGAAAGTTAACAAATTAATTGATAATCCCGGCAGAACTGGCTTCTGCAAAATGTTTCCCCAGGCCAGAGTTGTTTTTAAAATGACCATAGTCTCTGGTGAACTAGACTAGTGCTGAAGGCAAATCAGCCGCTGGAATATACTATGCGCACTCAGTAAAAGATATGCTGTCTTTTTCTTTTTTAAGTAAAATTCTCTGATGGAAGAGATTAGGAAACAGATTTTTGTAATGTCGTCTCGAGTTGCCTCTGATCAGTTTCAGGCTTATTGAATCCCTGGAATTTGAAAAGAACTAAAACCTGAGAGAAGCCTGGAAAAGAGGGCCCAAGGTGAAGGTCACAGAATATGCCTTCAGTTATCCTTCTGTACCATTCTAGCAGACCAGAAGCTGTAGTGACCTATTTTTTGTTAATGGGGGGAGGTGGGTGGGATGCTTGTCTCTTTCTGGATTCATATTGTGACATACATTTTGTTATTTAAGAATTGTCTGCACTTTAAGATCTGGATCTTCTCTCTCTGCCCCCCCCCCGCAAAAAAAAATATAAAAAAATAAACTTTGTATAGAGTTTTGTGCATACTTTGATGTATTTTATTTTATTTTACATTTGAGCCAATATGCAGTTTTAAAAACATCTCCTGAAATCGGTCATATTATGGGAGATCATGTGCATGCTCACGCTTGTACATACATACATACACCTTCATGAAAGTCCTTTCTGAAAGGTGAGGGGCCCCCCGTTAATTATCTGGATTGTACTTTTACACTACTATGCTGGTTCAGCAATGCTATTTGCTTTTATCTGAAGCCTGTGTTACAGAAAAGTTGGACTGGTGACTTGAGATCAAACTTTAAGGAGTGCATTGTCCAAAATTAATATGCTCAAAATGACTCATGATTAGAACAGAACTGTGACTATCACTTGCTTTCTGAAAGATGGCAGTTTTTGTAGCTAAAAGTGGCTTCATCTGTGAGTCAGATGAAGGAGGGACGGTGGCTCAGTGGTAGAGCATCTGCTTGGGAAGCAGAAGGTCCCAGGTTCAATCCCTGGCATCTCCAAAAAAGGGTCCAGGCAAATAGGTGTGAAAAACCTCAGCTTGAGGCCCTGGAGAGCCGCTGCCAATCTGAGAAGACAATACTGACTTTGATGGACCCAGGAGGGTCTGATTCAGTATAAGGCAGCTTCATATGTTCATATGTAATTAAAGTAGCTTAGAGGGGACAATGGGTGAGAGTCCTGTCTAGGAGCAGGTGGTGAAAAGTAGGACCAGTTTCTCACTAGGCCTTTAATTCTGGTTTGCCCCTGTCCCCGTAGCGCAGAGTGGTAAAGCAGCAGTACTGCAGTATTGTGGTCTGAACTCTCTGCTCACGACCTGAGTTCGATTCCGGTGGAAGCTGGATTCAGGTAGCCGGCCCAAGGTTGACTCAGCCTTCCATCCTTCTGAGGTCGGTAAAATGAGTACCCAGCTTGCTGGGGGGGAAGTGTAAAAGACTGGGGAAGGCAATGGCAAACCACCCCGTAAAAAGTCTGCCGTGAAAATGTGAAAGCAACATCACCCCAGAGTCGGAAACAACTGGTGCTTGCACAGGGGACCTTTCCTTTCCTTTTCCTAAACTGATATTCTACACTAGAATCAAAATCAGAGAAACCAATTCTATGATTTTAGTGTGGAACATCAGCTTGGGGACAGGGCTAAACCAGAATGAAAGGTCTAGTGTGAAATTGGTATAGGTCTGTGTATGAAGGTCCAAGGTTTGAAGGAAGGGGAAAGCTCAGTGATTTCAGCAAGACTAGGGAAGGTGACCAGTTGTGGGGTTGGGGTAATAGGTGGGATCTAGAAACCAGCTACAAAGGTCGGGGGGGGGGGGTGATAGGTAGCTTTTATGCACCTTTAGTTGCATTGAGAAGTGGACAGCAAAGATGTCAGAGTATGCATTTTATCTCCCTGTTTCTTCAATCTAAAAGCAGAACATATCAAAAGGAAAAATGGATTGCATTTAGGTGAAGGTGCAGTGAAAATTGGTAGAAGGAACATTAACGTTTTGAGATATGCAGATAACACATTAGTGGAAGAAAATTGTGAGACCTCAAATGACTACTGATGAAGATTGAAGCAGAAAATGCCAACGCAGGATTACAGCTGAACATCAAGAAAACAAAAGGAATGACTACTGGGCAATACACAGTTTTAAGGTGAAGGAATTGAAATTGTGCAGGATTTTCTATTCCTTGGCTCCATCGGCAACTAAAAGGTAGACTGTACCCAAGAATCAGAACAAAAAGACTGAGGAGGGCAGCCAAGGGGGAGCTAGGAAAGATCCTGAAGTGTAAGGATGTGTTGCTGGTGTCCAAGATCAAGAATTCATGCCATAGTATTCCCCATTACTGTGTATGGGTGAGAAAGTTGGATAATGAAGACAGCTGACAGGAAGAAAGTAGATTCATAGGGTTGCCATAGGTCAGAAATGACGTGACAGTACTTAACACAATGTATACATGAAGTCAAAGAATATAACTGTTAGGGTTTGTAGAATCTTTCGGGCTCAAGTGCCGTGTTCTACTGGAGAAAGTTTTCCTTCCAGACATTTCGTTCTCAGCTGCGGAGAACATCCTCAGTGGCGTTGCAGCCGGAGCAGGCGCTCTGACCTTCTTGGCTGCTGTGCATTGACCAAGAAGGTCAGAGCGCTCACCTACCTACCTTATCCTTTTTGAATAGTAAGTGCAGCTGCATAGCAATTCCTGGATGAGCTCCACCACCTATTTTTCTACAAAATGACCCCTGACTATTGTCAAGGAAATTTCCATGCCGCCAGAGGAAACAGGGTACTTTTCTGTGCGTCAGCTTTTCTGTCACCTGCACCCTGATCTCAATTTCTCAATTTTAATAACAAAACTTGGATTCACTCCTACAGTGTCAGACAGCATATTGCCTGAGAAGTCATGAAGGCGATCGCAAAACATGGTTGCTGATTCAGGGCTGCTTTTGGGGTTCTACTCTCTCTCTCTGCAGTTCTCAAGGTCTTCGTCTATTTTTATTTCTGTTATTCATAGTCCATTGTTATTTCTGTTATTCATAGTCCATTGTTGTCAAGGCAAATTATACAGTGTGAGCCAATACAATTGACAGATGGGCCATTCAATAAACATTGCAAAAGGGTTAGGGTTGTAGAACCAATCAGAAGTCTAAAACAAAGCTGAAGCAAGCGTAAGTGTTAACATGATACATTAAGGGATAAAAAATTCCATAGCAGGATCCTAATTTGAGCAAGCTATACACAGTAGTAAAAACTGCAGTCCCTAATAATTTTTCCAAGTCGTCGTAAATCATTTAGTTCAGTGCAACTCTATTGCCTTCTTGAATAATTCAGTCTTGCATACTTTACAGAAAGCTCGGAGAGTGGAAGCCTCCCTGACTGTCTCAAGCAGGCTGTTCTGTAAGGAGGTAAAATGGAACATGTACACATGTGCAGGCAGTTGTCGATTTTACTTATTTGCAGGTTAGCACCTGCAGAAGACCCTGCTCCGATGGGTGAAGCTGTTGTGGCAGAATGTAGGGGGAACATAGGTGGTTCTAGGGTTGCCAATCTCCAGCTGAGGACAGGGGATCCCCTGGTTTGGAGGCCCTCCCTCTGTTTCAGGGTTATCAGAAAGTGGGGAATGAGGGGTGGAATGTCTGCTGGACACTCCATTATACCATATGGAGACCAGTTCCCATAGGGTATAATGGAGAATTGATCTATAGGTATTTGTGGCTCTGTTGGGGCTGTTTTTTTGCGGTAGAGGCACCAAATTTTCATCATAGCATCTGGTGCGTCTTCAAAAAACAAACAAAAACACCCTAAGTTTCAAAAAGATTGGACCAAGGGGGTCCAAGTCTATGAGCCCCCAACAAGGAACCCCCATCCTCCATTGTTTCCAATAGAGGGAAGGCATTTAAAAGGAATTATGTCCCTTTAAATGTGATGGCCAGAGCTCCCTTCAGAATTCAGTTGTGCTTGTTCCTTGCTCCTGGCTCTGCCCCAAAGTCACTCTGTAATAACAATTACCGGTACCTTGTGAACAACAGTAACTATAAATGAAGAAATACTTTTAAACCAACAGTGATTATATATATATATATATATATGTCTGACTATAATGTTGTTGTACTACCATAGTCAACATACAGCATATACAAAATTTCTTACAAACTTTACTCCACAGAATGGACAATATTTCTGGTGCTAAAACTGAGAACGTTTTATAGAAATGGTGAATCAGGAGGAAGTTGTAGAGCTATTTGAGGGTTTTAAATTTCTGTAAGAAATTTTGTATATGCTGTATATCAGGGGTGGCCAACGGTAGCTCTCCGGATGTTTTTTTGCCTACAACTCCCATCAGCCCCAGTCAGCATGGCCAATGGCTGGGGCTGATGGGAGTCGTAGGCAGAAAAAAAACATCTGGAGAGCTACCATTGGCCACCCCTGCTGCATATGTTGACTGTGGTAGTACAATAATATTATAGGCAAATATATATAGTCACTGTTGGTTTAAAAGTATTTTTTTGATTTGTAGTTATTGTTATTACAGCGTAGCTCTGGTTCCCGTGTTTCCATTAACTGGTAGTTTTCTGCCTCCAAAGTCCCCACATATTTCCTGAGTCTGACCTGGCAACCCTAGGTCTCAAAGATATGAGGGGTCCAAGGCCACAAAGGGCTTTGTATGTGATAGCTAAAACATTAAACTGAGCCCTGTAACTGATAGGCAAGAGCCCCGTGACGCAGAGTGGTAAAGCTGCAGTACTGCTGTCGGAGCCCTCTGCTCACGACCTGAGTTTGATCCCAGCAGAAGCTGGTTCAGGTAGCCGACTCCAGGTTGACTCAGCCTTCCATCCTTCCAAGGTCGGTAAAATGAGTACCCAGCTTGCTGGGGCGGGGGGGGGGGAGCGTAGATGACTGAGGAAGGCAATGGCAAACCACCCCGTAAAAAGTCTGCCGTGAAAACGTTGTGAAAGCAACGTCACCCCAGAGTCGGAAACGACTGGTGCTTGCACAGGGGACTACCTTTACCTTTTTAAACTGATAGGCAGTGAGTGAAGTGCTTGCTGGATGAGAGTAATATGTGTGCTCCATTTGCTCCCAATAGTAGCCAAGCCATGGCATTCTGCACCAGCTGCAGTTGCTGACTTGATTTTGAGGAGGAGATTTAATATACAGTACATTGCACTAGTCTAGTTGATGTTACTATGGTGTGGATCCGGGTGGCCAAATCAGCCACATCATCATAAGAGGCCATTTTTTTTTCAAACTAGGCTGAATTGGAAGAAAGCCTTTTTTGCTTTAACTTGCTTTTCCAGTAATAATGTTGGGTCCAATATAACCTTAAGGCTCTTAACTGAGTCAGCAAAGGTCAGCTGAATCCCATCAAAAGTGAAGAGCAGAATGTCCTCCAAGATTTCCACCTTCCCAACCAGCATTTCTTCTATCTTAATTTACTCAGCCAATTTATCACAGCAGCCAGGCAGTTAGTCTACAGTATCTCTGTGGTATCATGGGGATTTGGATAAGGATACGCAGAGCTGCTACTGCTGCTGATGATATTGGATTTATATCCCACCCTATACTCTGAATCTCAGAGTGGTCACAAACTCCTTTACCTCCTCTCCCCCCCACCCCACAACAGACACCCTGTGAGGAAGGTGGGGCTGAGAGAGCTCTTACAGCAGCTACCCTTTCAAGGACAACTCCTACAGAGCTACCCAAGGCCATTCTAGCAGCTGCAAGTTGAGGAGTGGGGAATCAAACCCGGTTCTCTCAGATAAGAGTCCACACACTTAACCACTACACCAAACTGGCTGTATATATTGCATGTATTGATGACATCAGCACCAAAACTTTGAAAGATTTGTCCTAAGAATTTTACATAGAGCTTGAAAGGCATGGTAAACAGAACTGCCCCCTGGTGAACTCGGGTTGCCAGCCTCCAGATGGGGCCTGGAGAGCTCCCACTTTTACAACTGATCTCCAGCTGGCAGAGATCAGCTCCCCTGGAGAAAATGGCTGCTTTGAAGGGTGGACATTGTACATGCTGAGGTCCCTCCCCTGGATCCACTCCCAAAGTCTCCAGCTATTTTCCAACACAGACCTGGCAACCCTACTCAGGATAGGCTCCACAATGATAACTGGTAGGGGTGATATGTAAAAATCCTCCTTTCCAAGTTTTCATCCCTTTCACAGGTGCAGTGAAAACACTGTTGCATCACGAAGGGCAGCATCAGAGCAGGTTTGAGAGGTAACATGGCCGACTAGCTCCAGTGGCATTGCCATTGTCTCTGGAGTTCAACTTGCCCCTGGACAATTGGCATGAGAGAAGGCAATTCTAGTCATCTCCATCCACATTGCCACCAGCCACCACCACCATCAAAATTCAGCTCCACAAGTGACCGGCCTACCTTAGGGACCGTCTCTCCCCATATATTCCCCAGAGGGTACTTAGATCCGGATCGCAAAACCTGCTAGTAATCCCTGGGCCGAGGGAGGCGAGATTGAAGGCTACTAGAGAAAGAGCCTTCTCTACTGCGGCCCCCCACTGGTGGAACCAACTCCCAGACGATGTTAAGAGCCTTGCGGGACCTTGCCCAGTTCCGCAAGGCCTGCAAAACAACGTTGTTTCGAACGGCTTTCAACCAAAGTGTGTAGATGCCCAACATCATTGAAGAATGGCATGATTTAGCACTAAACTATTGTTTTATGACTGTACTGTACAAAAATTTTAAATTGTAACCTGTCTTAATTTTTAATTGATATATGGTGATTGTTTTATATTTTATTGTTGATGATACGATGTTGTTAGCCGCTCTGAGCCTGCTTCGGTGGGGAGGGCGGGATATATATATATGAAAAATAAATAAATAAAATAACCAAGTAACACTAGCGCCTTCCTCCCCGCCTTCAGTTGGTTACAGCTGAATCACTTTCTGCTTTTCAGGAAGCTTATCTGATTTCATTTAAGACCTGATTGAGTGAATATACGGTCCAAATCCTGTGGTGAATGTTTTCTCTGTTGTCCATAGTAGCTTGAGCAGGAGGGGGAGGGACGGTGGCTCAGTGGTAGAGCATCTGCTTGGGAAGCAGAAGGTCCCAGGTTCAATCCCCAGCATCTCCAACTAAAAGGGTCCAGGCAAATAGGTGTGAAAAACCTCAGCTTGAGACCCTGGAGAGCCGCTGCCAGTCTGAGAAGACAATACTGACTTTGATGGACCAAGGGTCTGATTCAGTATAAGGCAGCTTCATATGTAGGAGGGACGGTAGCTCAGTGGTAGAGCATCTGCTTGGTAAACAGAAGGTCCCAGGTTCAATCCCTGGCATCTCCAACTAAAAGGGTCCAGGCAAATAGGTGTGAAAAACCTCAGCTTGAGACCCTGGAGAGCCGCTGCCAGTCTGAGTAGACAATACTGACTTTGATGGACCCAGGGTCTGATTCAGTATAAAGCAGCTTCATATGTTCAGATGTTCAGATGTAATTAAAGTAGCATCTTAAGATAGGCAAGGCAAGTCTTGCGATGGCAGCTGTAATGAAGAAGTGTGCCTGCACACGAAAGCTAGAATTAAACTTTGTTGGTCTTAAAGGAACCACTGTACTCAAACACTGTTCTGTTGCTTCAGAACAACACGGCCACCCACCTCAATCTAGCTTACTACAATGTAAGAGCTGTTCCTTTGGCCAAGCATGTTTAACAAGGATGTGTCATTTGGGAAGTTGTGACCTGGGGATAACACGCTTGCAAATCGCTCTTCTGTGCGCACTTTCCCACACAGGCTTCGATTGCATTTTTCGCACCAGATTTCTGTTTTAAAGATGCTATTCTAAAACTTAGCACTAACATAGGTGGAGCCCCTCCTGCTGCCTCTGCTTTGGAAGCGACAAACAGAGGTCGCTGCTCAACCAGACATGAGGAATGGGGGTTATTTCGCCCAATTCAGGGAATGCTTTCCCTTTTTCTGGGAAGAGCCCTGTGGCACAAAGTGTTAAAGCTGCAGTACTGCAGTCCTAAACTCTGCTCACAACCTGAGTTCGATTCGCGGCAGAAGCTGGGTTTTCAGGTAGCCAGCTCGAGGTTGACTCAGCTTTCCATCCTTCCGAGGTCGGTAAAATGAGTACCCAGCTTGCTGGGGGGAAAGTGTAGATGACTGGGGAAGGCAATGGCAAACCTTTTTGGAACTAAAGTACCCACCTGATGAAATCAAGAAAGAGATTAACAAAGCCAGAATGATACCCAGAGAAAACCTGTTGCAAGACAAACCCAAAAAAGACAATAACAGAACACCACTAGCGGTCACACACAACTCTCAACTGAAAACAGTTCAAAGTATCATCAACAACTTACAACCTCTATTGAATAGTGACAGCTCTCTTTCAAAAGTACTGGGGGATAATAAACCTTTTCTTGCACACAGACAGCTCCCTAATCTCAAACAACTCCTCACCCACAACAATACAACATCTCATCTGAGCATGGGCACTGGTACCAGAGCTTTCAATAAACCCAAGTGCCAACTTTGCTGCCACATACACCCAGACAACACCATCACTAGACCTAACAGCATTAACTACACCGCCTCAGGCTCATACACTTGCTCATCTTTCAATATTATATATGCTATTAAATGCCAAAAATGCCCTTCAGTTCTCTACATAGAGCAAACAGGACAAGCCCTCCGCCAAAGGATAAATGGACACAAATCTGACATCAGGAATTACAGAACTGGCGCGCAAGAAGCTTCCGGTTTCAGGCTGACCGTACAACTTTTGGGGTCACCAGAAGCAGATAGAT
The DNA here is from genome assembly GCF_032191835.1 of Heteronotia binoei. NCBI lineage: Eukaryota > Metazoa > Chordata > Lepidosauria > Squamata > Gekkonidae > Heteronotia > Heteronotia binoei. Next base: position 151,695,394 of record NC_083227.1, read on the forward strand.
CCAGTAGGACCCCAGTTGGGGGGTTCTCAAGGCAGGGGGAGCAAGAGGAGGGTCAAGCTGGGGCTGTTAGCTCTATTTTGAGCCTCCTGGTATCCCCGAAGCCCGGGTTGTTGCGGACGCCTTAATGGCGAAGAAGCTGTGAATGCCAGAGAGGAGGAGAAAGTGCTGCAAGGTTTTTACAACTGAGAAGAGACTTCCAGCAAAAGGCAATATACAGAGTTAAGTGATTTACTATGTGCTAAAGAATACACATCGGCTTGGAATTTATGGTCGGGTGATGAAAGGGCGGTGAACTGAGTGCGGCTATGGAGAAGAGGAGAAGTTTGGAACTGACAAAGGCAACAGCTGAAACGGATTAAAGGTTCAGTGTTTGGTGTACTTGGTTAGCAGGTGGATTGCAGTTGTGGATGGACCTATAGCTGATTATTCTTATAAATACAAACTTTCTATTCAATTAATTTTGACTGCATGATTTTTGGGGCTGTAAAATGTGTATGTGACTGCTGCTTTTGTGCTACATGGACGGTGTTCTGGAAGGGACAGAATAGCGGAAATCAAAACGCTAAATGAACTGACTAGCAGGATTTACTACAGAGCAAGTGGACGGAAAGTAGATGAACAGGAAGAGGAAGAGAGAAGAATTAATGAAAACATTTTGGACTTTAAATTAAAGGATGAGATAATAAGTTACTGTGGCAGTAATTGGAAGCAAGAGAGAGAGAAAAGAGTAATTTGAACTTTAAATTTCAGGAGAGATACTGGACTGTATAGAATAGAATGTGGGATGACTGATAAAAAGTGGAAGTGCTTGGGTTAACATGGAAGAGAGAGAGAGAGGGAGAGAAAGGGGTATAGGAGAGGGGGGAAAAGAGAGAGAAAGAGAAGAAAAGAAAATAAAGGAAAGGAAAGGGATAGCTACTCGATCAAATATACTGAAATAGAAGAGAGTTAGCTTGAGGTATGGAATTGATTACCGCCAAATGACTGGATATATAAATCTAAATAACAAATTACTTTAAAGAGTGAAGCCGGCAAAGAGACTGCTGAGGCAGTATCTAGAGTAAAGAGAAGTTAAAATAATGGTGAAAAGGATACACGGTTGTACGTTAGGGTTTTGCTATGTATGGAAACTGCATTCTCCAGCGTATTCTTTGTGTGTTTGTCTTGTTTGTTGATGTATTTTTTCTTTTCTTTTTATTTGGTGAAAATAAAAGACTAAATGCAAAAAAAAAAAAAAAAGAATTACAGAACTGAGAAACCTGTGGGGGAACACTTTAACCTTCCAAAGCATTCAATGGGTGACCTCAAAGTAGCTGTTTTACTGCAAAGGAACTTCAAGAACAGAATGGAGAGAGAAATTGCTGAATTACAAATTATTATGAAACTTGGAACAAACACCTCCCCAGGACTGAACAGGGATATTGGTTTTTTATCTCATTACAGATGCTAAACCCACTCTCAGAACTTCACGAACAGAATGGAGAGGGGAATTGCTGAATTACAAACTATTATGAAACATGGAACAAACACCTCCCCAGGACTGAACAGAGATGTTGTTTTGTTTTGTTTTTATCTCATGACATATGCTAAACCCACTTTCACCAAGTACGGCGATATATCCACAGTATTCCAATGTATTTCTCTTTTTGGCTAGTGTATCAGAATAATGCTTTTATATTGACATACTCAAACAAGGGATATTGGCTGTTTGTCTTATTACATATACTAAACCCATCTTCCACTATATTTTAATGTATTTTTTCCTAATGGCAAACTAGAATGATGTATATATTTATTTAAACTAGTTGGACAGGAAAAACTTCTGGGGAAAAAATGCCTTCTTTTTGACCCAGGTTTATTAGTAATAGAATAATTAACAGGCATTCTCACATTCTGACATGTTACTGTTTTATGGTTTCCCACACTAATGCAACACAGATCAAAAGTTTTCTGAATTTGTACTATTCTACTATTGGTTTTTTAACTTTGTACCACTTGGCATTCCAAACCCCACCAGCTATATGTGTGTTTACTGTACCTCATTCCTCGTCTGAAGAAGTATGCATGCACACGAAAGCTTACATTCTGAGTAAAACTAGGTTGGTCTTAAAGGCGCAATTTACTCCTATTTTGTTCTACTACTTCAGACCAACATGGCTGCCTATTTGGATCTACCCCGCAAAAAGTCAGTGGTGAAAACGTTGTGAAAGCAACGTCACCCCTGAGTCGGAAACAACTGGTACTTGCACAGGGGACCTTTCCTTTCATAAGAACATAAGAGAAGCCATGTTGGATCAGGCCACTGGCCCATCCAGTCCAACACTCTGTGTCACACAGTGGCCAAAAAATTTATATATATATATACACACTGTGGCTAATAGCCACTGATGGACCTCTGCTCCATATTTTTATCTAACCCCCTCTTGAAGCTGGCTATGCTTGTAGCTGCTACCACCTCCTGTGGCAGTGAATTTCACATGTTAATCACCCTTTGGGTGAAGAAGTACTTCCTTTTATCCGTTCTAACCCGACTGCTCAGCAATTTCATCAAATGCCCACGAGTTCTTGTATTATAAGAAAGGGAGAAAAGTACTTTTTTCTCTACTTTCTCCATCCCATGCATAATCTTGTAAACCTCTATCATGTCACCCTGCAGTCGACGTTTCTCCAAGCTAAAGAGCCCCAAGCGTTTTAACCTTTCCTCATAGGGAAAGTGTTCCAACCCTTTAATCATTCTAGTTGCCCTTTTCTGGACTTTTCCCAATGCTATATCCTTTTTGAGGTGCGGTGACCAGAATTGTACACAGTATTCCAAATGAGACCGCACCATCGATTTACACAGGGGCATTATGACACTGGCTGATTTGTTTTCAATTCCCTTCCTAATAATTCCCAGCATGTCATTGGCCTTTTTTATTGCAATCGCACACTGTCTTGACATTTTCAGTGAGTTATCTACCACGACCCCAAGATCTCTCTCTCGGTTAATCTCTGCCAGTTCACACCCCATCAACTTGTATTTGTAGCTGAGATTTTTGGCCCCAATGTGCATTACTTTGCACTTGGCCACATTGAACCTCATCTGCCACATTGACGCCCACTTGCCCAGCCTCAAGAGATCCCTTTGGAGTGCCTCTCTGGTTCTCACCACCATGAACAATTTAGTGTCATCTGCAAACTGACACTAGAGCCCGTTTGGTGTAGAGGTTAAGTGTGCAGACCCTTATCTGGGAGAACCGGATTTGATTCCCCACTTCTCCACTTGCACCTGCTGGAATGGCCTTGGGTCAGCCGTAGCTCTGGCAGAGGTTGTCCTTGAAAGGGCAGCTGCTGTGAGAGCCCTCTCCAGCCCCACCCACCTCACAGGATGTCTGTTGTGGGGGAGGAAGGTAAAGGAGATTGTGAGCTGCTCTGAGACTCTTCGGAGTGGAGGGCGGGATATAAATCCAATATCTTCATCTACCTCACAGGGTGTCTGTTGTGGGGGAGGAAGGTAAAGGAGATTGTGAGCCGCTCTGAGACTCTTCGGAGTGGAGGGCGGGATATAAATCCAATATCTTCATCTACCTCACAGGATGTCTGTTGTGGGGGAGGAAGGGAAAGGAGATTGTGAGCCGCTCTGAGACTCTTCGGAGTGGAGGGCGGGATATAAATCCAATATCTTCATCTACCTCACAGGGTGTCTGTTGTGGGGGAGGAAGGGAAAGGAGATTGTGAGCCGCTCTGAGACTCTTTGGAGTGGAGGGCGGGATATAAATCCAATATCTTCATCTACCTCACAGGGTGTCTGTTGTGGGGGAGGAAGGGAAAGGAGATTGTGAGCCGCTCTGAGACTCTTCGGAGTGGAGGGCGGGATATAAATCCAATACCTTCATCTACCTCACAGGGTGTCTGTTGTGGGGGAGGAAGGGAAAGGAGATTGTGAGCCGCTCTGAGACTCTTCGGAGTGGAGGGCGGGATATAAATCCAATATCTTCTTCTTCTTCTTCAAACTTGGCCACTGCACTGCACTGCTTACTCTCCTCCAAACTCTCAATCCCTTCCCTTTTTCTGGGGAGGCGCCCTTCGGTCGCTGAGTGACAAAGTACGGGAAATCAGCAGGTGTATGTTCCGTGCTGGTGCATGCTGCACCTGATGAATTGCCACCAAGCCAAGGGGGAAAAAAAGCAAACCTTAAAGGTGTCAAATTTCAGCTAATTTCCGGCAGTTGCAAAAAGGTACTGCATCGCGGCTACAGAAAAGGACACCTTAAAGGGGCCGGCCCGGTTATGACGCGCGGCTGGCTTAGGGTGGGAGAGCGCGGGGGCTGTTGGGAGATGCAGCGACTCCTCTTCTCCTGCAGGCGGCCCGCGGCGACCCAGCCCGCTCAGCCCGGCGACTGCAGCGCAGCGATGGCAGCGGGCAGGTGTGCGCCGAGTTGCATCCCCCCTGTGCTCCGACGGCTTCGCGGCGACAGGTAAGGAGCGCGCGGCGTCACCGGGGCCCTTTCTTGTCGTCGCTCTCTCCCCCCTGCCTTGGTCCTTCCCGGGAAGATCGGCGTTTCTTGTCTTTTTCTCTCCAGCGCAGCCCTGCCCTTTTCCGGAGTCTTCCCTTCCCTTGTTCCCTTTGGAAGCCTCTTAGCGTCACCGCTTCCGAGGTGGGGGTTTGCAGGCGTGCTTTTTCTCTCGCTCAAGCATTGGGCTGGCCTATGGAGGCTTGGGCTGCTTTCGAATGCCTCCCCTTTGCTGGCCCCGGAGCTCTTCGGAAACCGCGAGGCGAAGTCTTCTCTCGCCTCCCTGAGGCTTTTGCTCGAGAGTGGCATGCTACTAGGGGATGGTTTGGCAGCGAGAGGCTCCTTTCCAACCCTGCAGCCCTTTGTAGAATCGTATTAGGCTTCCCAATCCCCAGGTCCCAGCGGGGGATCCCCCGGTGTTACAGGCTTCCCCCCTCCCTCAGCCAGCTGGCCGGCAGGGGAAGCCCCGCCCCCAGAGCCATCATGCACCTCCACCAACGATTCCCATAGGGAATGATGGGGAATTGATCTGCAGGTATCGGGGGCTCTGGGGGGGGGGGCTGTTTTTTGAGATAGAGGCACCAAATTTTCAGTATAGCATCTAGTGCCTCTCCCCAAAATACCTCCCAAGTTTCAAAAAGATTGGACCAGGGGGTCCAATTATATGAGCCCCACAAGAAGGTGCCCCTATCCTTCATTATTTCCTATGGAAGGAAGGCATTTAAAAATTTGCGCAGTCCCTTTAAATGTGATGGCCAGAACTCCCTTGAAGTTCAATTATGCTTGTCACACCCTTGCTCTCGGCTCTGCCCCCAGTGTCTCCTGGCTCCGCCCCCAAAGTCTCCTGGCTCCACCCCCAAAGTCCCCAGATATTTCTTAAATTGGACTTGGCAACCCTAAATTGTATTTATCTATCAGATTTATAGCCTGCCCTCCCCTGACGGGCTCAGGGCGGCTAACGGCAGTTTAAAAACATGAACAATAAACAAATATGGAATATGGAAAATAAAATATTGCAATGCAATGATATACCAACGCACTTAACCTTCGAGGTCAGAGACCTCGAAGCATCGACCTGCAAGAGTTGCACATTCTCTGAGAATTCTCCGAAGCATGCATTCCCACACCCTTTCCTTCCCAGTGCTGCAGTGACTAGGGAAACCTCCCTGGTTTGCTTAACTCTTTTGTTATGAGAGGCAAATGCAGGCCTGAAGCTACAGGGGCCCTGCCCCCTGTTGCGTGCCCCAGCTCAGGTGCCCCCAGCCTTCCCTCCACATACCACTGCTGCTGGGATGAAAGCTGAGGGGGTGGGATGGGGGTACTGCAAGGGAGAGGCAGTGGTTCTGCTTTTCAGGGTTCCCTCTAAGCTGTGTTAGTGTGAGCTGGCTCAGTTTTTTAGCTTTCAGCTCACATCCTTTTGTCTTAGCTCAGGAAGGATGGCCCCAGAGCAAAATAATTTATGCAGTAGCCAAATCACGCACAGTTTTAACTGAAATAATTGGGCAAAATCAGTGTTACTGCATCAGTGCATACTTAGCCATTTACTTCCAGTCATTAAACTATGGAATCCAATCCAAGTGTTCTAATTCCAACAACAAGGTAGATTATGTTATTATGGTATATAAGCAATAAAATTAAGAAGCCAGTTCATTCAAATCTGATGTACAAAGGCTTTTTGGAAGAAAAATCCCAGATAAGCACAGATAAAGCTAATTTAAAAAAAAAAAACTTTTTGGAATAAGCCAAAATAATTTGCTTTTAATTCTCCTTTCCCTTTATCCCAACGCGCCCCTTCCTTTTAATACACCTACGTGTGTGTGTGTGTGTGTGTGTGTGAGAGAGAGAGAGAGAGAGAGAGAGAAACAGAGCACAGGCAGTCTCAATGTAAATAGTACTTGGCAGAAGAATCCATCCACCCTCCCTCTGAAAATGTAGAAGGAAAGCCTATACCTGAAATGAAACATTGCTGTTCTTAAAGGAGCCATGGAAGGCGTCAGACTTTGCTCTTGTTCTGTGGAAACAAGCTGGATGACATGGGACCAGTTGTTCTTGGTGTGACCTACTTCACAGGGTTGTTGTGTGGATAAGACAGTGGAGAGAAGAATGAATATATAAATAATAGGGGTAGTGGATAAACAGAAAATTGCTTTGTACTGTAGCCACACCATTGGCCTTCAGCTGGCGGTGACTTGCCAGAATCTCTGGCACAGAGATTCCTCCCACTAGCTACTACTTGGTCTCCTTTTAACAAACCAGGAACTGAACCTGCCATTATCTTCCAGCAAACCACCTGTCCCAAATGAGGTAGATGTAAATTTATTTCAGAGTTGTCCCACATTTCAGAGTCAACTTATTTCAGAGTTGTCCCACTTCAAACAATCCAGTAGGTAGTTTGCAGAGAAGATATTTGCTTATGTTGCTTGTAATCCACATCCATACTTTAGGAGCAGAACATAACATACAAAGAGGCCTGGTGGATTGGACCAGGGTCCACCTTAGTCCAGCATCCTGTTTCACACAGTAGCCAACCCACCACCCAGGAGGCTGAATAAGCAGGGTATAGGGGCCAGGGCCTTCTCCAGGCACTGGTATTCAGAAGTTTATTCCGTCTGAGTGTGAAGGTTCCTTTCACTATAATAGCCACTGATAAACCTATCTTGCAGGAATTTGTCTAATCCTCCTTTAAAGCCACTTATCCCCCAGCAGAGCCCAGCTTTGAACACTGAAAGCCTTAGATAAATCTTAAATAAGGAGAGTGTTTTCTTAGACTACTTAACTGAATTAATGTTAAACTCTGAATCTTGAGGAATGCCAAGATAGTCAAACCATGCTTGCAAAACTTGAAAACTAGTGTGTCAATAAATCTTTCACCCATTGGCTTAATATTCGCTTGATTCCTTTGATATGCATTGCTGCCCACGCTCTGATTGTATTCTGATCAACGGTAATCTTGACTTGCTAGGATAAGTGTTCAGATGTGATTTTGTAACTTTTGTGTGGTCTTCAGCCACACTAAGTACTCATACATTCCATTGATTTCCTCAAGTGTTTGTGGTATCTATTTGTCAGACCTCTAAATTGGGTAAACCAGAGCTTTTTTTCTGGAAATGAGTTGCTGAACCCTCAAGAGGGAAAAGAGGGAGAAACACATGAGTGTTCCTCATGAACTTTTAAATAATTTTGTTTCCACAAACAGGTTCTGGAACTCTGTTCCACCACATTCCCCCAGAAAAAAAGCCCTGGAGAAAACTATCTGTTTTAAGTTTCAATAATGGTGTAGTGGAACGTTAAAACACAAGAGACCCGTGTTCCAGTCCTCACGGCCATGATGTTGAGATACTGTTCAGACAGTACAAATAAGCTCAAGCCTTGTTTATTCTCCTGTTCATCCAGTGTCCTGTGGTTCATGCTACTTTAATATCCACTGTTTGTCCCATATATCCATTTCTAGAGTCCAAACTAGTGGTTTACAGTATCACATAGAACCAAAGATTCTCAAAAACTTCTACAGCCTGATACTTGTCCTGTCTGTAAGTTGTAGGTATAGGTGGAAGTTGCATAAGAAAGGAAATGATCCTTAAGAGACCGGTCTGAGTTATTACAAATATGAAGATTAAACAATCTCAGATTCTCCCATTAGCTGAAGAGAAGTGATTTCAACACTTCGGAGTTTACAGTATAGAGCACATGCCAACATGTAAAGCCAGTTTGCCCCATAAGTATAGTAAATACCTCCTTTTGTTCCTAAAAACAGAGTACTAAGAGAACCAGCTCTATAAGGCACTGATAACACTAGTTCTAATAGGGAGGTATTCACAATATTGATATTTCTTACATATGTGGGATGTATGATGTGACAATTGCAGGAGGTGGCAAACCCCAGTTGACTGTCAGGCTCTTCTGCTAGGATTTTCCAGGAAGCCCCTCTAGGTCTCCATGAAAGAGTTATAACTGCCTTCTTTGTCAGTCCACAGCTTTTACTAAGGGCCCCATTTCTCAACCATGCAAAACTTTCATAGATCTGCTGTGTAGCTGGAAGGTGGCCACACCCCTCACAGGTGGGTTTTCTTCCTTTCAGGCTGGCCTTTCCAAATAAACAGACTGGGTTGGTTTCTATTGTACAATTCCTTGAATGGTTTGATATTTGATTTTTATAGTATGCTTTTATTGCTGTAAACTGGCTCGAGTGCCTTAAACAGACTGTGCTTAGAACTCATTTACTGGCAAAAGTAATTTTGCAGTCTTTACTGCTATGATTTTCATAGTGTATATTATCATTTGCAGAACTTTGCCCGCCCTGGTTATCTTTTATCAGTGGGATATTGCTATATGAAAATCATGGGAGAAGAATAAAGTTTAGCATCAAAGTTATGAGCCCCGTGGCACAGTGTTAAAGCTGTAGTACTGCAGTTCTAAGCTCTGCTCATGACCTGAGTTCGATCCCCGGCAGAAGCTGGGTTTTCAGGTAGCCGGCTTGAGGTGGACTCAGCCTTCCATCCTTCTGAGGTCGGTAAAATGAGTACCCAGCTTGCTGGGGGGGAAATGTAGATGACTGGGGAAGGCAATGGCAAACCACCCAGTAAAAAGTCTGCCGTGAAAACGTTGTGAAAGCAACGTCACCCCAGAGTTGGAAACGACTGGTGCTTGCACAGAGGACCTTTCCTTCCCTTATGAGATCACTTCCTGAAATGTCAAACTTAACTATATTTCAGCAGTTTATAGGTTATGTCCATTTCCTTTTTCACTATTTCTGGTGATTTATGTGAAAGACTAACAGGCAGATAATGAATTGTTTTGTTTTGTTCTACAGAAGTTTTAGTGTTGGTCTCTGTGCTAATGAACTTTTCTAAAGGGTCCTTAAAAGGTCTTGGATTGAGAGCTCAGCAGATGACTTTCCAGTAGTCCCACCATAGAAGAACTTGCAGTTCATTGAATAGTTAGCTCCTTTTTTTTAAAAAAAAAGGACCTTATGTTATTGAATGGAGGCTTTATTCCAGTTTAACATAAAATTGTTGTGTTTTGTTTAATTACATTCCTGTTATATTTAGGGGGAATGGCAAGGGCTTACTGTACATTACTCAGTAATCCTTGCTACTGTCTTGCAAGGCATGACAATGTAATTGTCTCTATCTTGCTGATGAGAAAGAGATCACCTCACCAGTACAATTCTGCCTAGCCTGCCTCTCTTGATGCTATGGACTGATCTGATGTCACATAGGACCTTTGTTGTGTACACAGGAATATTATTGTCTCTCTTGCTATTGTCAAAGTACTCCAGTGTCTGTTGTAGTCTTTAGAGAGTTTCTGAAGATGGTGAACTTTGAATTCTGATGTGTATTAGCTCGTTCTCTTGGAAACATATGAACATATGAAGCTGCCTTATACTGAATCAGACCCTGGGTCCATCAAAGTCAGTATTGTCTTCTCGGACTGGCAGCGGCTCTCCAGGGTCTCAAGCTGAGGTTTTTCACACCTATTTGCCTGGACCCTTTTTTGGAGATGCCAGGGATTGAACCTGGGACCTTCTGCTTCCCCCAAGCAGATGCTCTACCACTGAGCCACCGTCCCGCCCCTTTGTCTAGGCAGTCCACTGTGGAGGCATTCCTGGTTTGGTGGGTCTTGCTTGACAGCAAGCTAGCAGCAATTGAGTTGCATGTGGGTTACATTAATATTCTCCTTGCATGTATCTAAAGCTTGGGCAGGGCCACAAATGTGATGGGTGCAAGCTGAAGGGCAAGAGCTCTTAGTCCATGCTCACAGCCTTGATGTCTGTATGCAACCTTGTCAGTAAGGACCAGCCTGGGATCTCTTTCTTGTGTTCAACTACATTTAATTTTAGTAAACAGTATTTCATAATCTGCTGTGAACCACTTTGGGTTGGAACTAAATTGTCAATTTTCCACCAGTTTTCCCTTCCCACTGCAGCTCTCCCTTCATGTAATTCTTTAGAGTCCCTTATTCCCCAAAGCATCATTTGCTAAAAGTCAGTGGGCAAGAAAGTTCTGCTGATGAAAAATTTACTCGGAATCCATAAATACTTTTTAATTGGTACCTTGCTGATGCAGATCAATTGTGATCTCAGATCCTTTCAGTGAAAAACTGAAATTGGAATAGTGGATTTTAGGGTAAGTACTGTAGCACAGGGCCGGATCTACATTTGTTTTGGGGGGGAGGGGGCAAAAGTAAAAAATGGCACCCCCTTATATATTTTTCTTTATATATATATATGTATGATCAGTGTTTTTAATGTAGATATATAATAAGCAACAGAGGAGGGCAATGAAGATGGTGAGGGGTCTGGAGACCAAGTTCTATGAAGAAAGGTTGAAGGAGCTGGATATGTTTATCCTGAAGAAGAGATGGCTGAAGGGTTGCCATATAGGGGATGGTGCAGAATTGTTTTCTGTGGCCCCAGAAGGTAGGACCAGAACCAACGGGTTCAAATTAAATCAGAAGAGTTTCCAGCTCAACATATGGAAGAACTTCCTGACAGAGCAGTTCCTCAGTGGAACAGGCTTCCTCAGAAGGTCGTGGGCTCTCCTTCCTTGAAGGTTTTTAAACGGAGGCTAGATGGCCATCTGACAGCAATGCTGGTCCTGTGAGCTTAGGAAGAAGTACTTGTGAAATTTCTGCATTATGCAGGGGGTTGGACTAGATCGGGGTGGCCAACAGTAGCTCTCCAGATGTTTTTTTGCCTACAACTCTCATCAGCCCCAGCCATTGGCCATGCTGGCTGGGGCTGATGGGAGTTGTAGGCAAAAAAACATCTGGAGAGCTACCATTGGACCCCCCTGGACTAGATGACCCTGGGGGTACCTTCCAGCTCTATGATTCTATGATCTGCTTAACAACTTTTCCTCATCTACTAGGAGTACTGATACAGCAGAATGTAGAGTGTGAGGAAAGAAGGGCAATCTACTGTGCATTCTATGTTCATATTAGGAGTTCAGCTTCTGGAAATCCATGATAAAGCCACGACTACAAGCAAAATCCACACAGGTGGTAGCAGTTCATTACTCAGCCGCCCTGAGCCTGCCAAGGTGGGGGAGGGCGGGATATAAATGAAATTAATAAATAATAAATAAATAAAATACTAAGAACAGTCTGAGTTTTAAATCAGCAAACTGATGTTCTTTTACTATGAATCAGAGCTAACCTGTGCTGGCAATTTCTTTGTTTCTTGTAGACCCCCTCCACTGCTTTCTGACCCTCCCTTGGCAGGACTAATCTGATTGCTACAGAGAAATTACCATGACTGGTCAGAGGGCTGTGTGTGTTTGTGAGTGAGTGAGAGAAAGAGAGACTACTTGAAGGGCATTCTGCAATCTCTCAGGCGCAGAGGCTTAGATATCCCCCCCAAGCATTTTTTTTCATTCTCTTGTGGGAAGGGGGGGGTTGGAAGCTTCTTCATCCCACCCTGCCCCCCCCCCAAAAAAAAGAAGAAAGGAAAAAATAGAGCCCCTTTCCCTTGCTGAGCAAGAGGAAGTTAAAGCACTTTGGCTTCCCAGCTCGCCCCAGAGTGGGCTACAACCTGTTTCCCTACCTTCTCCTTGCACGCTTGCCCAATTGCAGTTTTCTCCCCTTCCTGATGGGGAGATGGCAAAAGCTGGCATGGCAGCAACCCCTTTCACAGCCACCCCAAGCGCCTCTAGATTGGAGCCTTGGGGGGGGGGGTGTCCAGGCAAGAAGCTGAGTTGGGGAGAAACACCGTTGGGCGGGGGGGTTGTTGCCTGTAAACCAAAGGGCGGGGGGAGAGAAAGGATGCGTCTGATTTCAAGCTCAACCTTGCTGCAGAAAACTTGCACAGAAAGGCAAGGGATAGAATCTGAATTCCTTACCACCACCACCACCCCGCATGGGAATACATACACACAAACACAGAGCTACCTTTTAGGACGATTCAACGCAAAACCCCACGCTTTTTGGCTTTCTGGGTTGGTTGATGTTTTTTTACTGGCAGGGGAAATCTCCCCAAAAGAACATACTGCAAGGCACATGAAAGCTCATACCTTGAAGAACACTTCATGGGTCTAAAGTGCCAGTGGATGCCAGCTTTTCTCTCAAACACTTGGAGAGGGGGAGAAGGAAGGAGAGGCAGCCCAACTCCTCTCCGTACAACACAGAGACAGGGGAAGGAAGGAAGCCAAACAGAGCTCAGGCTTTGCAGCCTGTGCCAGTCTTCAAGGCTAGCTTTTCTCTGCACAACAGAGACAGTGGAAGGAAGGGAGCAGGGCAGAGGTCATGCTTTGCTGGGGGTGGGGCTAGCTTTGGCTTTTCTTGTGACCCAGTAGTGAGGCTTCCGTGGCCCGGTACCGGGTCTCAACCCTGCAAATGGGAAACAGTGCCGTAGAGCATAATGGCAGGCACCAGTGGGTGTAAAAACACTAAGGTGGATGTATGTTGTTAACTATTCAGTTGTGTTCGACTCTTGGCAATTCTGTGAGCCAGCTCTCTCCACGTTTTCTGATCTTGTACTGTTTCTTCGAGCTGTTCCATTCTCAGGCTGGTGTCGACTTTTATGGTGTCTAGCCACCGTGTTCTTTGGCAGCCTGTTTTCCTTTTGCCACTAACCAATCCAAGCATAACTGCTTTTTTCTGGTGAGTTTTTCCTCACGATGTTGCCAAAATAAGTCAGTCGGCAGTTTTGTGATTTTTTCTTTCCAACGGCATGTCTGGTTTTATGCTTTCCAGTACATTCTTGTTTGTCGCCTTTCTTGTTCAAGAAATGTGCAGGAGTCTTGTCCAGTACCACAGCTCAAATGAGTTGGTTTTCCTCCTGTCTTGCTTCTTCATGGTCCAAGCCATAGGTTGCAAAGGGGAACACAGTAGCACAGACTAATCTGCATTTGGTTGGTAGGCTGATGTCCTTGATCTTCCATATTTGATTAATGCTTATCATTGCTGTGCAACCCAGCGTGATTCAAAGTTTTATTTCCGGACTGCATTCACTGCTTTAGTTGATCAGCAGTCATAAGAAAGTGAATTTTTCCACACATTGTCTCTTTGTTGTCAGCTGTTATTTTGATGTGTCTATTCTTCTAAGTGGTCATGATCTTAGTCATTTTGATGTTTAGGAAGAGGTCAATCTTCTCACTTTCTTCTTTGATTTTCTTGATCAGATATTCCAGGCCTCCTTTAGTGTCCAGGAGGAGGGTTGTGTCATCAGCATATCGAAGATTGTTGATATTCCTTCTTCCAGCCTTTACTCTGATTTTTTACTCTTCTAGCTCTTAACTTCCTCATGATTGTTTCAGCATACATGTTGGATAGGAAAGGTGAAAGAATGAAACCTTGTTGTACTCCTTTCTCTATCTTGAACCAATCAGTGTCTCCATATGGTGTTCACATAGGGGCTTCCTGGTGGTTGTATACTTGCTTTTAAAACAGATCTGTGACTTGGGTCTTGCTGTTCTAACCGCTGTTTATGTCTTTCCACCTCTCTTGTGTTATTTCAGAAGCTTACCCTTTGCATTCAGCACTGCTGCACATCAGAGGAGCACAGGAGATGACTGTGGTCCAGAAGATCCTCGTGATGAACCTAAACATATCATAGACCAGAACACTTCAGAGCACAGAACAGTTAAACTGGAAAAACAAGTCCATGACTTAACAGTAAGTACCCTGCTTGGGCACTCTCTTAACCAAGAAATGCATCAACTGCCAACTTGTCTTTAAATGGTTGTGGTCTGCATACTCATTTTCAGAGCCAGATGCCTGCCCAGCTCCTTCTCTGTTTTTTTTTTTTTTTCTTGCCTGATGCTATTGCACTTGCAGTCTGTCCAGACCCTTTAAAGCTGGGTTGGGAGACCTGCAGTGCTCTGTGGGATGATGTCACCTGCTGTCCCTCTTCCCCTGCACAAAACAGTGCCTGTGGCTGAGATATGCTGGTCTAGTATAATTGGTATTGATATCCCAGAGACTGTTGGTGCAGACTTCTTAAACACACGTGAATACTAGTTGCTAGACTACACTTCTGTGTAGTACTTGGGCAGCATAAGGAAAGGCAATGACAACAGAATGAAAATATTTTTTTTAGAAGAAGTGTGGCTTCCACAATCCTGCAGTACTTTTCCCTTGTTCTGCCAAAGCACAAATTTTTACACTAGATTTTCAGCAACAAGAAATAAACCAGTTAAAATATCTCTATTAATAGAAGTTTAGAGGTGCTTTGGCCAGAGCTGCAGCTAAAGGATGCAATAATCTAACTAACTGTCTCGTCCTACTTATCTCAGTGTGCCACATTATAAGGCACTCATTGTTCTGTTGTTTGAAGTAACCTTGTTTCTGTTTGCTGAATGTTCTGGTAAAAACCAGAGATCTCGCCTGAGTGGATTACAGGTGTACAAGAAGAAATGTACCCTGTGTCTAATGTCACTGCTTCTTGCTGTGTGTGCAGGAACGATACCAGAGAATGCTGACAGATTCTGAAAATGTCAAGCGGAGGACACAGAAGTTTGTAGAAGATGCTAAACTGTTTGGTAAGTTAGTGTCATGCCAGGGATACAAAAATTTCAGCAGTGTTGCCTGGCTAAACACTACTAAAGTAAAAACTTCTCATCGGGTCTCGTTTCTCCATCTCCCTTATTGATTTTTAAATGTTCTTTTGCTTCATCTAAATAAGTTTACAGAGTTCAGTAGTTGTGGTTTAGGGACAGTGTTAAACCCATCTTGGTTTAACATGGTTTTCAAAATGTGTCCTATTCACGTGGGAACGTTACTGATAAAATAATCTGCGCTAACTTTACAGCAGAAGGTTCGGTAAATGTAAAACGGCTCTGCAGCTGGCATTTTAGAGTCATAGATTCAAAGGTGTAAGAGTAACTTTAAAACGAGGGTGTTCAGCACATAATAATCATTCTGAGTCTTTCTTGGATGTGGTGTTTGTATTTTTCCCACAGTAAAAATAAGGTTAAAAGAGGTCAGAATGAATGATAATGTGCTAATCTGATAGGAATACAGAATTGGTAAGAGAGAACAGTACTAGCTATGTTTTGGACATATCAAAACATCCATGGAAAACTAAATTACAGGGACTATTCTAATGTTGATGTTTCAGAGCCAGTTTATTGCTTGGAAAGAGTACCATTTCTGGGCAGCACATTCTGGTGCTGACATCTGTACACTATGAAGAACAAGCCTTGGGAAATGAGAGAAGCTGAGAATGGCTCGTCTCTTTCTTAATGGAAACTCATTGTCGGGGAAATTAGGGGAACAGGAACACTTGCATGCACTCCTATTTCCATTGTGTTCATTTGGGGAAGAGAGAAAAGGTGGGTTCCATCCAGTTCTTCCAGATAACAGTCTGTGCACTTAACCACTACACCAAACTAGTGCGTGTCACATCACCCCATGCAATATGAAGTGTCCTGAAGCCTCCTGGGAAACAGAACCAAAGTTTCAACTATGGTCTAATTAATATAGGAATTGAAATAGCATATATTTAGCATAGGCAGATGACTGAGACTCAATTCAGCTCTTAATTCTGCAACACACATTCATTTCTGTTCACCATATCCAGTGGTAGCATTTCCTGGATCCTATCGCCATGTCCTATAAAATGGACCATAAGGAATAATCCTTTTCTTCCTTGGCTGTCATTGTCCTAACCTTTGCTTCTTTATGTATCTGCAGGGATCCAGAGTTTTTGTAAAGATTTGGTAGAGGTAGCAGATATCCTGGAGAAGACCACTGAGAGTGCTGTAGAAGGAGAGCACAGTGACCCAGATTCAGCTCTGAAGAAGATTTGTGAAGCCCTGTCTCTTGCAGAGTCCAAACTACGAAGCATATTCACGAAACATGGCCTACAAAAAATGAACCCCATTGGTAGCAGATATGACCCCTACGATCACGAAATAGTGTGTCATGTGCCAGCAGAGGGAAAGAAGCCAGGCACTGTGGCATTGGTGACTCTGGATGGCTATAAACTCCATGGGCGCACTGTCAGACACGCCCAAGTTGGTGTAGCAGTGGAATCGCAACAATGAAGTTGGCATGCCTGTTAGAACTTACGGCTGTAATGGACTGAATTTTCTGTCCATAGGACTATGCTGCTATGGCATCTCTTTATTATTTATTAAGCCGCATTTGTGTTACGTGCGGGCTTCTCAGGATATATGCAGTTGCCAGACCTTGACCACCAAGATGTAGTTATTGAATGGTTTTTTGTTCTGTATCATAAATACCTTCCAGTTGTAAGTAGCTTAGTGATCTTTACCGTTTGTTTATTCGGAACATTTCTAGGCAGTTTTCCCTTTGATTGAATGCCCAGGACAGTTTACAATAACTATATAATATATAGTCACCTATTAAAAAATCAAAATACTTTCAGCTTGAGGTTTCCACTATGTTCCGCATTGGATCGAAAGGGAAAGCGGGTGTCTAGAATTCCAATAGGCGATCGTTATGCTTAGAATTACTATGTTTAAATGATTTCTCCTTTCCCTAAAGCTGCTTTAACCTCAGCTTTCCTGCATGCAAACCGGGAATAGGATACCCACCTACCTCACAGAAATGCTATGACTTGACAATTGCAAAAGGTTCTTCGTAGTATGATGGGATTTATGGTGTCCTACAGAAGACTTCCTCTACATTTCAAAAATCGCTTGAGTGACTTGGAGACCTTTCTCACTTTATGTGGTTGTTCCAACATGTGAAATTTTGTAGTGTGATTAAGTTCATTTCTTTTATAATTAAAAGTCGAAGAACCAGATTTTGGGGGTGCTGGGGGGGTTCAACAGTCCGAGTGTTTGCTTTAGAACAGATTTTCCTAGGCCCAATTCCTGGCAATCTTCGGGGAAAGGATTTTAGGTTATTGTTTTGAAATGTTAGCAATTACCTCTCAGAGTAGACTGTGCTGAGCTAGTTGGACCAATGGTTTTACTTGGTATACAGAAAATTCCTGGCTGTCAATTGAAGGTCCAAGCCCAAAAGTTTTCCTCAGTAAATAGTTTAATGCAGTTCAAGTACAATTTTACTTGGCAGTGTTGGAAGAAAATGAGGAACCTTGAACTGCAAATAGAAAAGAAACTCTTGTTTTACTTGAGCCTTGGAGTACTTGATATGCAAATACTATTACTTTCTCAGTTTAACCATAAGACGACTGGAGGTTTGATCAGTTTGTATCTAATAGGTAAGCAAAATGTGTGATCATCTCATTTCAACCTATAGTGTCTATAGGCACTTGAAAACCCTGCTGTGTAGCTATGAAAGAAATCCTAACTGTTTGAAAGATGATTGAAGAGACCTATCCCATGCTTTCCTGAATCTTAAGTAAAATTACAACTAAGTGACTATTAGTGGGGAGAAGTTTTTTTTCAAATGAGTGTCCATCAGTAGTCTTTAATTTTGTCTAAACCTGATGGAGATTGCAGTCTTTTGCTGATGGGCATCTCTGTAGATATCTGAAACTACAAAACTGAAAGATTCAGCCTCACTGGCATTTCTTTTCAATCATTTTACCCTATTGCAGCCATGGTGTTTAAAACAGAGGCTGTGGGGAAACAGTGGAGCATTATATCGGTGGTGTTATTGTTTTGGTTCTCAGGCATGTGCATTTGAACTAAATTCATACCTGTGGAATATCTGTAGTTCCAAATGGAAATAACACTTTGGTTCTGATGGCTTGAACCCCACAGAGAATTTCCACAGATGGAAGGGATTTCCATCTGCAGAGTGAGTGACTTGCTTCCCATTGGACCCCAAATGTCCCCTAAAATGCTGCTCCTAAGTGATAGTAACCCCCAACAGAATAGCATGAAGGGGGAGTCAGAGGTGTATAGTAAGAGCAGGGAAGTGATAAAAATAAAATTGTCTTTATTTCCATCTGTGGAAATCTTCCACTGGATCCAACCCTATGTGAATTATCTTCATAGCAATAAAAGTGATTCTATCAGAACACTTCTGGCTTCTAATTAAATATATATTTGATTTGGAGTGTTTTCATGACTTTTTGGTTTATTGAGTATGAGGTGTTTTGATGTCCTTTTTTACCAAGGCACATGAACGATGTCTTCCAGAGTTCCTACATGTAAGAAGATGGTTAGCCACTTGTGTATATGGAATCTGTTTGTATTTTTTGTAAGTGCTGTTATTTGTAACTCAGAAGTTCTTATTGGGTGGCGGATTGACATGGTGCCCATGTTCTTACAAATAAAACCTATCTTTACATGACGTCTGCCTGCTAAAACATGGTGCTTTCTTTGAGTGCCTTTTGAACAGGACCGTCCAGTTGGAGGTTCTATGTTTTGCTCCTTTGAAATTAGGAAATAATTAGGGAGTTGGGGAGGTTGAATAAATTTTTGTCCTGATCTTTTCAACGTATTATTTTGTACCCTCGTAAGTATTTATGGTGTTTCAATAGCAATAACTACTGTTCAACACTGAATTTGTTCAGTACAAGATAATAAGATCTGGAGACCCAAGTCCACTCTTCGCATTCTTTGAACATGCAGATATTTTATGCCACCATAAAATTTTAAAGGATTATTCATCATTTTCCCTGCAACAAGTTAAACAGCTTCCTCTTAAGAAATCTTTGTATTTCCAATGTATTGTTTACCGAGGTTAGCAGTAACAATTGCTTAGCGAAGGTTATTAGGGTTCAGATCCAAGTATCATTATGAAAGCATCTGTCAAAGGCACAGCAGGCCTATACGCGTCTAGTGGTGGTGATGGAAAGTTGCAGCCTTTCATTTCATTTCACATTTTATTTATATCCCGCCCTCCCCGCCGGAGCAGGCTCAGGGCGACTAACAACAAAATTCAATGCATACAATAAGTTATAACTAGCAATATAAACCAGCAAATAATTAAAAACTGTTAAAATTCTAAAACAATAAGTTGGTTTTAATATGTTAGTATGTTGGTGCTATTCAGATGGTGAATTTACTTAGCAATTTACTCAGTGAAGGCCACTCGAAAGAGGACTGTCTTGCAGGCCCTGCGGAACTGTTCAAAGGGTTCTCAAGGCAAGCGCTCTTCAGAAGTGGTTTGCCGTAGCCTGCCTCTGCAGTCTTCAACTTTCTTGGTTGCCCATCCAAGTATTAACCAAGGCAGACCCTGCTTAGCTTTCAAGATGTTCTGAGATCAAGCTGGTTTGGGCTACCTAGGCCAGGTCTCTAGTGACTCAAACAACAGCAAAAAAACTGTGGGAAAATTAATGAAAAATACTTTGAAATTGTAATAGATAATTGAACACCTCAACTTCACACATTATTACATGTCATTACATATTATAGCATATTGTCAGAAAATACAAGGTATAAAGTACAAGGAATAAATATTCAAAAGTTCTTGCAGTTAATCATGTCCATATCCAGCGTGAAATACTTGAAGACTATTCACCCGACTCCGTGGGACAATTGAAGTGCCCGGGTCCGATGTGTTGCAATGGCAGATAATTCTTGTTCTTCAGCAAAGAATTTATTATGTTAAGACGTTGCTTTAAACTTCCTCTCTTTAAAGACGTTTAATATATAGTGGATAGTCATTAGCCTCTGACAGTAAAGCCTGTAATACTGTTTCAATTGTCTTCATCTGAGAGACATATTCCACTTATCAACTTCCAGCATACCACATCCCTGTGACGCTAGCTCTGGAGGTTTTCGCCATAATATGTAATGACATGATAATGTGTGAAGTTGAGGTGTTCAATTATCTATTACAATTTTGAAGTATTTTTCATTAATTTTTCGTTATTTTTCCACAGTTTTTTGTTGTTGTTTGAGTCACTTTCTGTGGAACTCCAGGTCTCTAGTGACAGCTGATCCCAAAGTGATAAACACTATGTAAAAGTTTCCCCCCCTAACGTGTGCCATATAGTTCATGTATTTCCTGAAGCACAGGGATCACTTGCTCTGTTGCTTTAGCTATACACATGCTTAAATCACAGTGTTTACATACAGGGCGATTTCCCACACAGCTTACCGAGGAGCGAAGTCCCTTCTCACCGTGCAGCGTCTGCTCGGATTTCCCACCAACTGTTCCGCGGATTCATGAAGTGCCGGACCTTTTGCGTTGCTAACGTAAACTAGGGTTTTAGCGATTTCCATTTGAGATGCAAAAGGTCCGGCACTTCATGAATCCGCGGAGCAGTTGGTGGGAAATCCGAGCAGACACTGCACGGTGAGGAGGGACTTCGCTCCTCGGTAAGCTGTGTGGGAAATCGCCCACAGATTCACACTTGAAGCTTATACTCATACCAGTTTCCGTCCCTAAACGGCTTTGTTAAACGCCAGGTAATTAAAACAAAAAATATTGAATGAACAGGCAAAAGCCCTGCTCCTTGGCAGTTTTGATTGAGGGGAGCAGCTTGTAGTCAGGCCCATTCATTGAAGCTGTCGGCTTTTCTTTGTATTCCTTAGGCAGTGGGTTTATTCAGCAGACACTGAGCCTGTCAGCTGCAGTTTTTCATCAGCATAAGCAGACTTTCAGAAGGTCTGGTATTAAGCTGAGAGGGTGAATGTGAAGTGAACTCAAGATATGCTTCTTACACTTACAAGGCAATGCCAAAAGCCATGAGGGCTGTGTGAAAGGCTAGTGCTTAGGGTTGCAAAGTCCAATTCATGAAATATCTGGGGACTTTGGGGGTGGAGCCAGGAGACTTTGGGGGTGGAGCCAGGAGCAAGGGTGTGAAGCATAATTGAACTCCAAAGGGAGTTCTGGCCATTGCATTTCAAAGGACCACACACCTTTTCAATGCTTTCCTTCCATAGGAAATAATGAAGGATAGAGGCACCTTCTTTGGGGACTCAGAATTGGACCCCCTGGTCCAACCTTTCTGAAACTTTGGGAGTATATTGGGGAGAGCCACTGGATGCTATACTGAAAATCTGGTGCTGCTACCCCAAAAAACAGGGCCCCCAGAGCCCCAGATACCCGCAAATCAATTGTATCCATTATTTTCTATGGGAATAAATCTCCATAGGGAATAACAGAGTTCCCAGCAGACATTTCCCTCCCTCCCCCGCCCGGCTTTCTGATTACCCTGAAGTGGGGGGGGGTCCTCCAAACCGGGGGATCCCCTGCCCCCACCTGGGGATTGGCAACCCTACTAGTGCTACATTAGATATTTTAATAGCAGCAGGAGGAAATCAAAATGTGTGTACATGACTCAAAGCCAGAGGTAACAAAATGGTGTCCTCGGTTTGGCCCTACTCCTGGAATCGGTCACTCAATTGACACTGTATCCCGGAAAGAGCAATTCTGTAATCAAACGCAGAACTGCAGCAGTAGTGCATGGTTTTTAACATTTCTACAGTGCTTAGTTTTAAAGTAAAACCTAGGGGGTCTTGTAGCTGTGTAAACTTTAACAAATTTGTATTGTAGCATAAACATATGTGGCCTAGAAGCTACTTCATTAGATGTGTGTTGTACATCAGTAAGCAGAGATTAATATTATGAAGAAAAGAATCATAAAAGTTAAAGGGTCATGAAATGCAGAAAATACACAGTGAAATGTATTTGTTACATTTGAATTTTACATAGCTACAAACAGGTCTCATTTTGGGCAGGAGCTCACAGGAGCAGAGCTCTGGAACCTCTAAATTATACTGTAATCTCTCTTCCCCGGCATTTCCAACTAAAAAGAGTCCAGGCAAGTAGGCGTGAAAAGCCTCAGCTTGAGACCCTGGAGAGCCACTGCCAGTCTGAGTAGACAATACTGACTTTGATGGACCAAGGGTCTGATTCAGTATAAGGCAGCTTCATATGTTCCCTCCCCCACACACAAAAAAATTGCTTCTAAGCTTCATTGTTCAAACCCCCTGTGACAATTTTGCTGAACTGTAAGATTTGACAAACTTTCTAATATTTTCTCCACAAAAAAATGAGGAAATAACCAAAACATATAAAGCAGATGGAAATCTTCATCGTGCCACTATGGCCACATAGGAGAAAGTAATTTAAAAATATGGGAGTAGTGTTCCCTTTAAGCTGAGTTAGTATGGGCAAGCTCAGTATTTTAACCTCTGGCTCACTAATTTTTGTCTCAGCTCAGGAAGGATGGGATGGCTCCGGAGCCAACTAATTTATGCAGTAGTCAAATGACTCACTCACAACTTTAATGGCAGTAGCTCATGAAGCAGAATTTTTGCTCACAAGACTCCACAGTTTAGAGCAAGCTTGTCCAACCTGCGGCCCAAGGGCCACATGTGGCCCAGGATGGCTTTGAATGTGGCCCCAACACAAACTCATAAACTTTCTTTTAACACTACCTGGAACTGTGTGCTGCAGCAGCAGCAGATGCTGGGACTGACGCTACATCTGGTTGCTTTCCCTCCGGCTTGCTTTATCCCCCTTCCACCAGAGAAGGTGCCAGAGATGACACAGAGCATGTGTGTGCGAGTGCTCTTCCTTTGCTCCTGGATGCTCTCCAACTCTTCTTTCTTCCTCCTGTGGCCCCTCTGGATCTCCCACCAAGGACAAAGAGCCCTCAGCTGTGTTCTGGAGGTATCAGAGGTGGCTGTGGGCCCCTCTCTGGGAAAGTTGGGGAGTAGCAAAGCCAGCCTCCCAAGCTCCTGGGCGGACTTGTGGGGTGGGAGATTTCCCTGTGTGTGTGTGTGTGGCGGGGGCTGCTGGCCCCTCTCTGTGAAGGTTGGAGGTGGGATATGTGTGGTGCAGCTGGGCTTGCTGTCCCCGAAATGGAGATGCTCCACTGCCTCGGGTGGATTCTGTTGCATTCCCCCTCCATCTCTTCACTGTGCGGCTTGCTGAAGTCTGGCCTGGTTCTTGTTTGATTCTGGCAAGCACCATATTGGCACACTTTCTGATGTTATGCTTTTTCCCCCCTTTTATTGTTGAGGTGGGTGACTGAGGTAGCCTGATGGTCGTCTGCTGGTTGCTGCCTACCCCAGCCTAGACCTCTCCCAGTCCTACTCCTGGCTTAGTGCATTGTCTGGCCTGGTTCCTCTTTCAGCTTTGGGCCATCTGCAGCAGAACTTGGAAGCAGAAAGGACTTTAAGGCCCTGTGTGTCTGGGAGGGATGTAGGGTTGCCAAGTCCAATTCAAGAAATATCTGGGGACTTTGGGGGTGGAGCCAGGAGACATTGGGGTGGAGCCAAGATCAAGGCTGTGACAAGCATCATTGAACTCCAAAGGGAGTTCTGGTCATCACAACACACCTTTTCAATTCCTTCCTTCCACAGGAAATAATGAAGGATAGGGGCACCTTCTTTTGGGGCTCATAGAATTGGACCCCCTGGTCCAATCTTTTTGAAACTTGGGGGGGGGGTATTTTGGGGAGAGGTACTAGATGCTATATTGAAAATTTGGTGCCTCTACCCCAAAAAACAGCCCCCCCCAGAGCCACAGATACCCGCAGATCAATTCTCCATGATTTTCTATGGGAATAAATCTCCATAAGGAATAACAGAGTTCCCAGCAGACATTTCCCTCCCCTTCCCCCGCTTTCTGACGACCCTGAAGCGGGGGGAGGGCCTCCAATCCTTGGGATCCCCTACCTCCGCCTGGGGATTGGCAACCCTAGAGGGATGGGATAATTTTTTTTAACTGATCCCTCCCCCCCTTCTGCTTATATGTGGTGGCAGATATCACAAAAATTATGCATGGCTCTTTTTAAGCTCGTCATCAGCTATCATTAGTGTTTGCGTATTTTATGTGCGGCCCAAGACCATTCTTCTTCCAATGTGGCCCAGGGAAGCCAAAAGGTTGGACACCCCTGGCTTGAGAGGGAGCATTGAATGGGAGTAGGGTTTTATTACGACAATTATAATTCAAGAAGCATTTTAAAGTAGATGCTGAGCTGATATAATTTAGGACATCTACTGGTGATGCCGGGGGTGTGGCATATGCAAATGAGTTGTGCTAATGAGCTCCAGCAACTCTCTTTTTCCAAAATGACCACTGGCTACAAATCAGTTAGTGGCATGATCATAAGGTGTGGAAGTTGGATGTCTCTCCCCATGCTTCCACCTTTGTCACATGGCAGGCAAAGAAGCCCCCAATCTCTGTGAGAATCTCAAGGGCTTTCCCAAAGATAGCTAGAAAGACATGGGTCACAAAAAGCATCTCTCTCCGGCAGCCAAACAACCCCTGAATAGCATGTAGTAAAATCCATTATATACTCCCCCCCACCCCACCCCACCCCGCCAACCCTGCCCTTTTGACTCTAGGGAAGGACAGGAAAAAGGAAAGGAAAGGTCCCCTGTGCAAGCACCAGTCATTTCCGACTCTGGGGTGACGTTGCTTTCACAACGTTTTCACGGCAGACTTTTTACAGGGTGGTTTGCCATTGCCTTCCCCAGTCATCTACACTTTTCCCCCAGCAAGCTGGGGACTCATTTTACCGACCTCAGAAGGATGGAAGGCTGAGTCAACCTGGAGCCGGCTACCTGAAAACCCAGTTTCTGCCGGGGATTGAACTCAGGTCATGAGCAGAGCTTAGAACTGCAGTACTGCAGCTTTAACACTCTGAGCCACGGGGCTCTTCACAGATACTTCACTAATAGGGAGGGGCAGGAGAGAAGGCCTGGTGCTCACCCTTTATGCCGCTAAAGACTTATGAGACTCAATCAATCAATCAACCTTTAATGGCATATAAAACAGGTTAAGGAGAACAATGGGTTGAGAAACAGAGAATAGGTTAAAATACTGAACCTCAGGATTAGAGCACAATTACATAAGATCACTTATGAGACTGTTCCTATGGGGATTTCTATGCTGTGGAGTTCATTTCGGAGGGAATCCCATACACTCTTGGTCACTCTGAAACTTGGCAGAGGCTTGGAGGAAGATTTTCCATTTCTTTAACTGGCTGCTCATCTCTCCAAGTGAATAGCACTTACTCCTCTTTGACTCCCTAGCATGTCTGCTGTGTGGAGAGTAGAAAACAGGAATTACAGTTGTAGTCTGACTTCTGGAGATAACTCCCTATGTGATCATGTCTCTTATTCTGGTTTATAGTCCTGTGGGCATGGCCTTTTTCTTAAAGGCAAGGGAAGTGTTCAGAAGAAAAAAAAGAAGATATTGGATTTATATCCCACCCTCCACTCCGAATCTCAGAGCGGCTCACAATCTCCTTTATCTTCCTCCCCCACAACAGATACCCTGTGAAGTGGGTGGGGCTGAGAGGACTCTCACAGCAGCTGCCCTTTCAAGGACAATCTCTGCCAGAGCTATGGCTGACCCAAGGCCATTCCAGCAGGTGCAAGTGGAGGAGTGGGGAATCACACCCGGTTCTCCCAGATAAGAGCCCGCACACTTAACCACTACATCAAACTGGCTCTCAAGAAAGGTTTATGGTTATAAATTCCTTCACCCATTGACCTCATAAGTTAATGTTGTCCCTTCCTCTCAGATCTGACTCCTCTTCACCCAAACCCTTCATCTTCTGCACCATCAACTCATCAAGAAAGAAGCCAAGGAGTCATTCCCCTGTCAAGAAATTAGACACTGGAAAAAGGCAGCTTTCTAACCAAGGATATCAGACCACTTAGAGATGTACTACAATTAATGATATGAATGTGTATTGAGAACATGGGAGACACCTGAAGGCCTATTAAATATAATGGGATCTAGGAATGTCAACTGATTTCCATTGACTCCAGTGAAATACATTACAGTACACAGAAGGAAACTGGATTCAAGAATCCTTCTCTGGGGAGAGGGATAACGACCTCCAAGATAAAATGATTCTCCCTGTGGCTGTGATCTCAGGGACCATCATTCCACTCTTGGGGCTGTCATTCGAGTTCCAAAGCAGTTTATAAACCCCCAGGGGCCATTACTCTACTCTGGAGTCTACCATTCTAGGCCTGCCGGAACATTTATGCTACCTTCACAGACCATCATTCTGCTCTGGGGGGCCATCATTCTAGATCCAGAACATTGATTTCAATCCCAAGGACCATCATTCCACTCTGGAGGCTGTTATTCCAGTCCTAGGGCACTTCATCTTGGCTCAGGTACTGTCATGCCACTCTGGGGACTAAAATTCCATGCCCAGGGCAGGTTTCTCAAAATCCGTTCCACATTTTCATTGCAACTTTTCTGTCCTGTAATATTTTTCAGTTGAGCTCATGAAATGCAATTGGTATCCGCAACTCCCATTATAGGGACCATCTCTCCCCATATATTCCCCAGAGGATACTTTGATCTGGCTCTCAAAACCTACTGGTAATCCCCGGGCTGAAGGAGGCAAAACTGAAAGTCACCAGGGAAAGGGCCTTTTCGATCGCCGCCCCCCACCAGTGGAAGTGCGAGCCTTGCGAGATCTTGGCCAGTTTCTCAGGGCCTGCAAAACCATCCAAGCTGGCCTTTAACTAACGTGGTGCCTACAGCTCAGATAGAATGCCGTCACACTGGAAAAATGGAATAATACTTAGATCTTAGCACCAAATGACATGTAATGCTGATTTTAATTGCTGAATGTATAATTTTATTGAATGTATTATTTTATAGCTTGTGAAATACTGTTGTGGATTTTAATGTTTTACTATTGTGGATTTTTATGTTGTGAGCCGCCCTGAGCCTGCTCCAGCAGGGAGGGCGGGATATAAATAGGGTTGCCAATCCCCAGGTGGGGGCAGGGGATCCCCCGGTTTGGAGGCCCTCCCCCTGCTTCAGGGTCATCAGAAAGTGGGGGGGGGGAGGGAAGGGAAATATCTGCTGGGAACTTTATTATTCCCTATGGAGATGTATTCCCGTAGGAGATAATGGAGAATGGATCCGCGGGTATCTGGGGCTCTTGGGGGGGGCTGGGTTTTTTTAGGTAGAGGCCCCAAAATTTGCAGCGTAGCATCTGGTACCTCGCCCCAAAATACGCTCCAAGTTTCAGAAAGATTGGACCAGGGCGTCCAGTTCTATGTGCCCCAAAAGAAGGTGCCCCTATCCTTCATTATTGCCTATGGAAGGAAGGCATTAAAAGGTGTCCAGTCCCTTGAAACGTGCTACAGATCTGGAGTTCAATTGTGCTTGTCACAACCTTGCTCCTGGCTCCACCCCCAATGTCTCCTGGCTCCACCTCCAAAGTCCCCAGATATTTCTTGAATTGGACTTGGCAACGCTAGATAGAAATAAAATAAATGCATAAATATCCAACGCGCCCTTTGTTCCCAATCGGCATTGTTGGATTTTTTTTTCAGTACTTCCCCACTTAAGAGTGCAAAGCGTCAGAGGCACAAGCTCCGAAAACCAACACGCCCCCCACACACACCGGTCCTCCCTAGCCTAAGTGTCCCCACCCCACCCCCCAACTCCGCCTAGGGAGCCAATCCTGATGAACCAATTGCCACTTCGTAGGGAGGGGGAATCAACGAAACTTTGCTCCTGATTGATTCAGCGGGGAAATCTGTAGCTATGCAGCCACTGGACGGGGAAGTAAGATCAATGAGGCTTCGTGCGGCTATTGGGAACAGTGCATAAAGTTTAAAACCCCGGTTTAGTCAGGGGTCCCTAGCAGGTTCCATCGGGTGCATCATCCCACAGTCCAGCCCGTGCTCTAATTGGGCCGTGTCTCTTTAAGGGGGCAGTCCCTGGTTGCACGGAATAGGCGCTGCCTCGAGAGGCGCAGCCAACGAGTAAGTTCCCTCGCCGGCACGTCGTGAGTTGCGGCGCCTCGAAGAGTCGTGGAGAGCTACGAAGGCTTTCCCGGTCGCGCAGCCGGAGTGGGCGGGCATGCGATCCAGTTTTGCAGCTTAGGCTTGCAGCGCTGCAATTGCACGCCCTGCATTGTGCACTCTTGCTTTTGCTAGGCATAGCCTCTTCCTCCTCCCAGCTCCTCCTCCCCCGTTGCCACCATGATGGCAGACTCGCGACGGCCGTCTTACGCGTCTCGGCTCCTAGCTCTAGCTGTAGCTGTAGGGGCGATGCGAACGGCATCTTCTGTAGCAGCCGCAGGGGATGCCCCGCCTGGCAAAATAGGTAGGCGGTCTTCTTTTCTCCCTGCGGGCTGGTTCGTGGTGTGCGGATTTTGCAGCTCGGAGCGAGGCCTTTCTCTTGCAGTGTTTGGGGAAAGGCGTACAAGAAACGGCATGAGATAATAGAGTTATCGGGTAATGAAAAACTAGGGGGAGGGACGGGGGCTCAGTGGTAGAGCATCTGCTTGGGAAGCAGAAGGTCCCAGGTTCAATCCCCGGCATCTCCAAAAAAGGATCCAGGCAAATAGGTGTGAAAAACCTCAGCTTGAGACCCTGGAGAGCCGCTGCCAGTCTGAGTAGACAATACTGACTTTGATGGACCAAGGGTCTGATTCAGTATAAGGCAGCTTCATATGTTCATATATGTTCATATGTAGCAGCGGTGCTGAAGATGAGGCTGGTTTGACCTGTCGTGTGAGATGCTTCAGACCAGGGCTAGAACAGCAATGAATGACGGTCATCAGTTCCTTATGTTTCACAGACTCCAATGTGTTCTTTGCAATTCCTCCATAGATTTCATAATGCACACAACCCCCACTGGTCTGTCGAATGAGTCTGGGTGGGCTTCCTAACCCTGCCCTGTTAAATGTTTGTGTGCCTCTCACAAACGCTGCCAGCCGTTTTCCTTCTGTACTCATAAGAAGACACCAGGTGACAACCGCCTTCTTTCTACTCCAGCCTATTGGCTACTGGTGATGAATAGTGTATTCAACAGTGTAAATAAACTCCTAAAGAGGGGCTATGACTTTCTGTGCTGAGCTAGATGTTCCTGAGATTCGTTGAGACCAAATGCTGCAGTGTCATTTATGTTAACGAATTTCTAATTTGGTGGCTTTGCATTGGAATCTTCCAGTGGAAGAATTTCCAAGTAGCTGTGTGGTCCAAGAGAAAAAGCCAAAAATGAAATGATGTGTGATATTACTAAGAAACAAAATGGCGTACGTGTGCAAGCTTTGAAATTATCCAGAACTGAATGATTTCGGGTGGGCTTAATTAAAATATATAGTATATGACTCCCTGCCCCCTGGTTCTTTCTTTTAAATGGTTTGGAAAATCCTGGGAAGTTGAAACCATAAAACTTGGTTTCAGGAAATTCTTGTTCACCACAGAAAGGAATTGTTTATCTTTATTTATGGCAGGGGTGGCCAACGGTAGCTCTCCAGACGTTTTTTGCCTACAACTCCCATCAGCCCCAGCCATTGGTTATGCTGGCTGGGGCTGATGGAAGTAGGCAAAAAACATCTGGAGAGCTACTCTTGGCCACCCCTGATTTATAGCATTGATATACATCTTCCTATGATTAAGCATCACTGCAGGCTACTAGCCCAGATAAGGTCACATCTATACCAACTGGATTTGCTTGTGCTTTGCTTGATACTAACTTTGTCCCTTGTGTTGCTTTATCTCCCTTTGTTGTCTTGGAGATACAATCCTTTAAAATAAATAAAGATGTTCCCTTTTGTATAATCTGGAAATACTATTTCATGTATTTGACAAAGGCCCATGAAAGATTATGCTTCAGTAACTTGATTGTTTTTGAGGTGCCACAAGATTTTATTGACTTTGTTGAAAGAGACTGCCGTGACTGTGTGGCAGAAAAAATTGAAATTGGTTCTCTTACTTCAACAACTTATGTTCTTTTATACTGTTTAAACATTTAGAGGGGTTCCATGGTACCATTTGAGCGCAATATTGTTTGAGACACTGTGGTTATAGGAAAGGCTTATGAACTATAGAAGGAGATATTTTTTCCCACAGACTGCTGTTTTGGAATCAATCAAATCTTGAAATCATTCATGACAGACATTTGGTAGTTCTGTAAAAACAAACAAGGGTCTTGTGGCATTTTAAAGACTGTAACCAAACAGCTGACCAGAAAGGTTTATAGATTAAAAGCAGGCTAGTCCTTAAGGTGCCAAAAGACTGGCAGAATAGCATGATTACTTGTCATGCCTCAGTTTGGTCATTGTAGTATCTTGGAGGGATTATGAAAATTTCCCTAAGATTTTGGAGTTGTCCTGTCGTGTCTGGTATTTAATCCTGGATTTGCAACAGCTTGGGAGAACAGTAAGGTCTAACATATATATGTCTGAGAGCAACTCAACTGTGGGGAGGTATTCAGATGCTCAAAGCATCCGTGGCGTCTAGCAGAACTTCCCGGCTGCTTTGCATTGCACAAATCTTATATATTTGCAAAGAAAATCTGGAAAACACCAGGCTAAATGATTGAGCTAGAAAAGCTTTTATTAATTTTACAGCATCCTTCCTGCTTGGCAAGAACTGCTTTGGTTTGGTTTAAAAAAAAAATACAAAATGTGTTAAACAACTTGCATTGTAGCACTATGCAAAATCTGTCTGCTTTGTTAGCCAGCCTTCTTGTCCTTGAAGTAGGTAGGCAGGTAGTCCAAGGTGAGTCTACCTATGTGATGTCTGTCTGATATTTGCCTCTCCCTTTTTGTCCCGGCAGCTGTAATAGGAGCAGGGATTGGTGGCGCATCAGTGACCCATTTTCTGCAGCAGCATTTTGGGCCACAGGTACAGCTGGATGTATACGAGAAGGACACAGTAGGTGGCCGCCTGGCTACAGTCACCGTCAACAAACAGCGGTATGAAAGCGGTGGAGCCTCCATTCACCCCCTCAGCTTGCACATGCAAGACTTCGTTAAACTGCTGGGTGAGTGTGGGCACAGCCCGTGAACTGAGACGTAAGCTTTAGTATACTCTTGCATGCCATGAAAGTGCGTCTGGTGCGATGGATCTTGGTTCTCTTTGCTCTGGCCTTCAGGCCCACAACAATGTACACAATGAGCGATTGTAACGGTTGTGTTGTCCACTAAAGGGGGAGGGAGGTTGGATGCGAAGGTTTTTATCGTGAGGGTTGAATTTGATGACCCCTGAGTTTTTTGAACCTGACAGTAGTACGTACAAGGATGACTCTAGGCTGTCTGGCGCCGCTGCACTGATAATTTCGCTGAGTCACATGGGGGGCATCCAATTTGGTACCCCTCAAAAGGCCAGCGCCCTAGTCAGTTACCTAGTTTGCTTAATGGCAGGGCTGGAGAAGTGGAGTTTCTGAGGATGGAAACCCTACAGTATGGAAAAATTTTCCTGAAACTTGTTAACGGTAGGCAGAATCTCTAAAGCGCACCGGAAGCTATGATCCAGTTCCCTTTTAGAAGACATCTTGGGCACTACAGATTCTTCCTGCATCAAACCAACTTAACCTTGCTAATCCTCTACCGCAGAAATCAGGACGGGGAAGGAGTGAAGCTGTTGGTTGATATTTGTGAAAAGGAGGAAGGGAGACAAAATTGCAAGGAATCTATACTGATGCAGCAGAGTTGTATAGTGTCAGGATGGCAGAAGTAGATATACACGTAGTGCCAAAATGGTGCATTAATCTGCAAAGTATCTAATTTTATTTATTTATCGGACTTATGTATCTCGCCCTCCCCCGACAGGCTCAGGGTGGCTAACAACAGTTTAAAAACATTAGCCGTTTACAAACATATTAAAATTAGATCTATAAAAACATTTCCATATGCATTAAAAATCCGAGTCGGCAAGCTTCTGTTTCCCATTATATTAATTTAGTGAGATTGTCGATGCTGAAGGTAATAGCCGCCTCCCCCTAACCATTAAAGGTGAGTTTGAAAAGTTTGGTCTTACAGGCCCTGCGGAACTGTGGCAAGTCCCGCAGGGCCCTGATGTTTTCGGGGAGGACATTCCACAAAGTGGGGGCTGTTGCCAAGAACACGCTGGCTCTAGTGCTGATCAATTGAGCTTCTTTTGGTCCAGGGATCTTAAGGAGATTTTGAGACCCTGAACATAGTGCTCTCTGGGGTACGTATGGGGAAAGGCAGTCCCGAAGGTAGGTCTCAGGCCATATAGGGCTTTAAAGGTTATAACCAGCACCTTGAAGCGAATCCGGAACGCCGCAGGCAACCAATGTAACGCTTTCAGCACAGGTTGAACGTGCTCCCATACAGGTAGCTCCATTAACAACCTGGCTGCTGCGTTTCGCACCAGTTGCAGCCTCCGAAGTTGAGTCAAGGGCAGCCCCACGTAGAGGGCATTACAGTAGTCTATTCTCGAGGTGACCGTTGCATGGATCACTGTTGCCAAGTCGCAACAGTACAAAGGACCTCGTCGACCTTATCTGTGAAAAAATCTTGGAACCAACTGCCTTATCCGCCTAAGATGGTAAAATGCGGATTTGGCAGTGGCTGCTACTTGGGCCTTCATTGTCAGCAAAGGCTCCAGGAGCACCCCCAAGCTCTTGACCTTCGACGCTGGCACTAATAGTATCCCATCAATGGCCAGCAAGGGGATATCCCTACCCAGGCCACTGTGACTCAGGCACAGGACCTCTGTCTTCCCTGGGTTCAATTTCAGTCGACTCTGCCTGAGCCATTTCACTACAGCTAGCAATGCCAGGTCCAGATATTCCAGGGTGCAGCTGGACTGGCCCCCCAACAATAGATAGAGCTGGGTGTCATCTACATACTGGTGACAACCCAGCCCGTATCTCCGGACAATCTGGGCAAGGGGGCACATGTAGATGTTAAACAACATCGGGGAGAGGACTGCCCCCTGAGGGACCTCACATACAAGAGGATGCCTCTGGGACAACTGCTCCCCGATAGCCACCCTTTGTCCCCGGCCTTGGAGAAAGAAGGTAAGCCATTGAAGGGCAGACCCCTGAATCCCCACATCGGCGAGGCGGCAGGACAGAAGCTGGTGGTTGGATGTGTCCAACGCAGCCGACAGATCTAACAACAACAGCACGGCCGAGCCGCCCCGATCCAGATGTCTCAAGAGATCATCCATGAGGGCGACCAGTACTGTCTCCATCCCATGGCCTGGCCGGAAGCCGGACTGAAATGGGTCTAAGATGGAAGCGTCATCCAAGAATCCCTGTAACTGTACTGCCACTGCCCTCTCAATGACTTTACCCAGAAAGGGCAAGTTTGACACCGGCCGGTAGTTTGCCAATACGGCCGGGTCCGAAGATGGTTTTTTGAGGAGAGGGCGTACCACCGCCTTCTTAAGGGGCGTGGGAAAGGTTCCTTCGATCAGGGACTTGTTGATAATCACCTGCAATGGGGCTCGCAATTCCGTCCGGCAAGCACGTATCAACCAGAACGGACACAGGTCCAGATCGCAGGTAGTTGGATCTACAGTACAAAGGACCTTGTCGACTTCCTCCAAGCTGAGTGGAGTGAAATGGTCCAGGATCAAACCACTGTGTCAAGATTGGCGGGGAGATCACAGCACAGCAGCAGGACCTTATCTGCGAAAAAAATCTGCAAAAGCCTCACAGCCAATTTCCAATTCCTTATCATTTGGTCTGCTCTGTGGCAAGTTTGTATGCATCCGAATTGTTCTAAATAATTGGGCCGGGCGAGAATTCGCAGATACAATCTGGGTTGCAAAGCAAGCCCTCTTTGCAGCCTTAACTGCCATCTCATAGGACTTCATAAACAGCCTATAGCAGGGGTGGTCAACGGTAGCTCTCCAGATGTTTTTTTGCCTACATCTCCCATCAGCCCCAGCCATTAACCATGCTGGCTGGGGCTGATGGGGGTTGTAGGCAGCAATCATGTTGTTCTCACGGAATGTCTGCTCCGCTTGCCGACACAGAAACTTCACGAAGCCATGCTCCTCTTCACGAAGCCATGCTCCTCTTCACGAAGCCATGCTCCTCTTTGTCCATCTTGGCAGGGGGCCTGCACTCTGGCGCGATGAGGGGTTTTGGCCGGATGTATTCTGTGACTGCCATCAGGCTCAAGAAGTGCACTGGCTTCCAGTGACGCGTGACGGCTTTGGAGCCATGGCGGACAAACTGAAAGCAGGGTTGCCAGCCGGCTCCGCAGAACCTAGCGCAGCTACTCGCAGCAGCCATCTTGGGAAAAGAGATGTAAGCAAAAAAAATCTGGAGAGCTACCGTTGGCCACCCCTGGCCTATAAGATGTTCTTGTTGCTTCGTCACGGGCGCACCGCCATTGCCTCTCTAGCCGTCTTAGTTGCTGTTTCATCAGCCACAACTCTGGGGTGTACCACGGTGCAAGCCGTGAACGGCAATGAAGAGGGCACCGGGGAGCAATCTCATCGATGGCTGTGGAGAGTTGTTGATGCCACATCTCCGCTAGTTCATCCAGTGAGTCGCATGGGGGCCAAGGATGTCGCTCATATGTAAATAGTTTTGACCGTTTTCTAGCACATGCTGGGAAAGTGAAACTGATCTGTTAAGCTAGATCATCTAAATGACAGGAGGTGGCTGGTTGCCAGAGGTTGCATCAGCCTAGAGCTTGCATCAGCATGACTCAGCAGGAGGCTGATTGGTTACTTGATGTATAAATGTACAAAGACACTTTGCTATGTGTGGGTTATGGAAGTTGGAGAGCAGCGGAGCATTCTGTCGGATTGGAGAGTGAGAGGTGTAAATAAACTGTATATAGTGGTTTTAACACTGCTGTGTACAGTCTTCATTCTTTGCGTCGCTAAAGACCACCCTCTTAAGCTCGGGCGCATCAACAAAGGATCCCGTAGAGCCATTTGAAGCTGCTTAGGGTGCCAAAATATGCTCACCACCTAAACAGGGTTGTGGCGGCACAGCCATGCGGGCCTTCAGGGCGTAGTGGTCCGACCATGGCACTG
This sequence comes from Heteronotia binoei, assembly GCF_032191835.1. Lineage (NCBI taxonomy): Eukaryota > Metazoa > Chordata > Lepidosauria > Squamata > Gekkonidae > Heteronotia > Heteronotia binoei. Next base: position 151,730,419 of record NC_083227.1, read on the forward strand.
CCTTGGCAGTAATCTGGTCCACTGTAACTCCCGCCACAAAGATCAAATCCAGCGTGTGCCTGGCCTGATGGGTGGTAGTTGTCACATATTGGGAGAGTCCCAGTGTCGCCATGGATGACACCAGGTCCGTCGCCTGTAAGGAGTTCGCATCATCGGCATGGACATTGAAGTCACCCAAGACTAAAAGCCAGAACTACGGCCTCCATCAGGGACGGTAAGGCACTGGCTGGTGCAGTAGGCGGACGGTACACCAGCCAGATAGCCAACCTCTTCCCCACATCCCATACCAGACCGGCACACTCTATGCCAGTAATCATTGGGAACAGGAATGCCCAGAAGGAGTAAGCCTCCCATATAAGTAAAGGTCTGCAAGTCTTGGAGAGCCAGTTAGGTGTAGTGGTTAAGTGTGTGGACTCTTATCTGGGAGAACCGGTTTGATTCCCCACTTCTCCACTTGCACCTGCTAGCATGGCCTTGGGTCAGCCATAGTTCTCATAGTTCTCGTTGTCCTTGAAAGGGCAGCTGCTTGTAAGAGCTTTCTCAGCTTCACCTACCTCACAGGGTGTCTGTTGTGGGGGAGGAAGTAGAGGAGATTGTGAGCCGCTCTGAGACTCTTCGGAGTGGAGGGCAGGATATAAATCCAACATCTTCTTCATCTTCTACTGATGGTTGTTTCCACTTGGTTGAGTCTTGTGCCCCCAAACAAGGGGCATTTAAATAACTGTGTTTTTTGGGGAGGGGCAAGGGCCAATTCTTCACTGATTGTGTATGTTCACTTGGGTTGGAGCAACTGGACCCAAGGTGGTAAAATGTGAACTGTGGGATTTTTTTAAAATCTAAAGCGGTATCAAACATTGATGTTTCAGGAAAACCCCATATATCCATATGTCCTATCTTAAAGCATCAGAGATTGTCTGAGCAGAGATTTTGATTGCTTTCAATTATAGCTTGAGAAAGACTGTAAACATGAAGATCAGTAACTGAGCACCCCGACTAATGAATGAAAGACAAAGCCCCTTTTACTGTATCTTATTGTCCCTTCACACAGGACTGAAGCACCGTCGAGAAGTGGCAGGGGAAAAGTGCAGTCTTCAGTGGGGAGCAATTTGTCCTGGAGGAGGCAGACTGGTACCCTCTTGAACCTCTTTCGGCTCTGGTGGCACTACGGCATGAGATTCCTGCGTCTACAGATGTGGGTGGAAGAGGTAATGGAGAAGTTCATGAGGTATGTAACAGGAATGTCATCTTCCAGGGGAGCTAAAGAAAAACAGGTTGAGTTTTCTGCTTGGACCTAAATGATATGCTAATCAGGCTGGGGGAGAGGGAATAGAACGGTATACTGGAGGTTCTTGAGATCTCCTGAAAGGAAGCTCCACTGCATTAGATTTTTCTTCTTTTTATGTCCAACAGGATCTACAAATACCAGGCTCATGGCTATTCATTCTCTCGCCTAGAGGAACTCTTACATTCTCTGGGTGGCGACGCCTTTGTCAACATGACTCCAGCGCTCTGTGGCAGAATCCCTGCTAGAGGTGGGCATCACACAGCGCTTCATCGATGATGTTATTGTGGCCATCCTGCGGAGCCAGTTATGGTCAATCCGTACTGGTGCCTGCATTTGCTGGTGAGCGTCACCCTTGTTATTGTTCTCCAAGATCTAGCAAGGAAGACCAATGGAAGGCTTCCCTGCTAGTAGGCAGGCTGGGGAGCATTTATTCTTTTGGCATTCACTCATCCTGTGTTTGTTTGTTTTTAGGAGCCATGTCACTAGCAGGGGCACAGGCAACATGTGGGCTGTGGAAGGTGGCAACAAGTTGGTGTGCTCTGGTTTGCTGAAGCTAACCAGAGCCAACGTAATCCAGGCCACTGTGACAGCCATCTCCCTGCACAGTTCAGGTGAGCTACACAGCGTGTCTCTTTCTATGTCTGGAAGCAGAGTGCAGGATATTATAAGTTATTTACATTTGCCTGAGAAGTTGAACAGCTGTGACAGATGAGAATAGACAATGTTGAGCTAGGGCTTTTATAGACAATGTTGAGCTAGGGCTTTTATAGACAATGTTGAGCTAGGCTTTTATAGACAATGTTGAGTTAGGGCTTTTATAGACAATGTTGAGCTAGGGCTTTTATAGACAATGTTGAGCTAGGGCTTTTATAGACAATGTTGAGCTAGGGCTTTTATAGACAATGTTGAGTTAGGGCTTTGATAGACAATGTTGAGCTAGGGCTTTGATAGACAATGTTGAGTTAGGGCTTTTATAGACAATGTTGAGTTAGGGCTTTTATAGACAATGTAGAGCTAGGGCTTTTATAGACAATGTTGAGCTAGGGCTTTTATAGACAATGTTGAGCTAGGGCTTTTATAGACAATGTTGAGTTAGGGCTTTGATAGACAATGTTGAGCTAGGGCTTTGATAGACAATGTTGAGTTAGGGCTTTTATAGACAATGTTGAGCTAGGGCTTTTATAGACAATGTTGAGTTAGGGCTTTTATAGACAATGTTGAGTTAGGGCTTTTATAGACAATGTTGAGCTAGGGCTTTTATTTTTTCTTAAAGGTAAAACTGAAACTGCTCAGTGATGCTTCCCTGATTTCCTACTTCACTGCAGCATCATGGTGCATTCATGCACTTCCAGGGGTTCCCCCTGGCTTTTCTCAAACTACCTTGCTACAAAGTTTTCGGAAAGACTGCAGTAAAATCTGGATTGGTGCTCTGTGGGTTGGAAAATCCTGATTTTCCTGACAAATACGGCAGCCTTGAACCTGTTCCCGCAGCAACCATTTCCTTTCTTCCCACCCTACATAGGGAATCTTAATTTTTTTTTTAATCAACACTAGAATATTATGATGTGTTCCATAACAAGTAGGTATAGCAGGTTCTCTTAATTCTCAGGTTTCATTTTTTTTTTAAAAAAATAACTCTCTAGTTCTTGTTCTTGCAGAGAGATAAGAGAAAAGTCATACATTTGAAACCAACAGGCTTAGGTCTTTTTTTGATGAATGCTGGGCATCCAGAGAATTTGCTACACCTGTAGTTACAATGGCATATCAACATAATGATATTGTAGTGCCAACTTTTCTTTTAATGCCAGTTGAGCCAGTTTGGTGTAGTGGTTAAGTGTGCGGACTCTTATCTGGGAGAACCGGGTTTGATTCCCCACTCCTCCACTTGCACCTGCTAGCATGGCCTTGGGTCAGCCATAGCTCTGGCAGAGGTTGTCCTTGAAAGGGCAGCTATTGTGAGAGCCCTCTCCAGCCCCTGTTGTGGGTGTCTGTTGTGGGGGAGGAAGATAAAGGAGATTGTGAGCCGCTCTGAGACTCTTCGGAGTGGAGGGCAGGATATAAATCCAATATCTTCTTAATTGCAACCCCCCAGGTCACTGCTGTGGGGATCTTGGGCAGGGAAACTGCGGGGAAACCTGCCACGTTATCTGCAGCTGCACCAGCAATGGGGAAACCACAAAATCCCACCCTCATGTGGAAGATACCTGAGCAGGGTGTAGAAGTTAACACCCACAAGTCATGATATAGCTTCAGAAGGGACCTGATTAACTAATTGCAGGAGAGCTTTGGATGAGTTGTGACTCAGAGTAGTTTACCAACCAGCAGGGTCTAGTATTTGTCCATGTTGCTCCCCTAAAGCCCTCACCTGGATGCCGTGGTCGCTGTCCTTTTCAAGTGACTGTTTTGCTGTCTCTCTCTCCTGTCTCTTTCCAGAAGGAAAAAACTTCTACCAAGTACACTACGAGGATGAGGAAGGCCAGGGCTCAAGCTTCTATGACATCGTGGTCATTGCCACACAACTGCATGACAAGAAGAGCAACATCACTTTTCAGAACTTTGACCCTCCCATCACTGAGTTCCCAGGAACTTTTCACACCACCATCACCTCCGTAGTCCATGGCTATCTCAACTCCTCTTATTTTGGCTTTGGTGATCCAAAGCTCTTCCCTTTCACCAGTGTCCTCACCACAGACTCTCCTGCCCTCTTCTTCAATTCCATGGATAACATTTGCCCTGTCAACGTATCCAATACCTTCAGGCGGAAACAACCCCAAGAGGCTGCTGTGTGGAGAGTCCACTCCCAGCGTCCCCTGGAAAAGCAGGAGCTAAAGATGCTGTTCCGTTCCTACTATTCTGTCCAGGTGACAGAATGGCAGGCATATCCTTCGTATGAATCTTCCAAGACTCTTCCACCCATTGTTCTCCAAGACAATCTCTACTACCTCAACAGCATGGAGTGGGCAGCCGGTTCCATGGAAATGGCTGCTGTGGCAGCCAAAAATGTGGCCCTCTTAGCTTACAACCTTTGGTATCACAACCTAGATAAGATAGACCAGAAAGACCTTTTGCACAAAATAAAGACTGAGCTGTGAATCTAGCAGGCACTGCTAGAGGAGACTTCCAGGATCTTCTCCTTTTTTTGGATGCAGAGTGGGTTGAACGGCATGGAGTGGGCAGCCAGTTTCGTGGCCTTTTTTTAATGGGGAGATGACTGGAGAACTGGATGTACATCCCTGTATATCTGTTTGTCTGCAGCAAGTGCATCGCATTCTCTTTTGCACAGAGTCTGCAAGTTAATGGCAATCCTTTACCGGAGACTTAATGTTTCCTGAGAAGAATCTTTGAAGGCATCTAAGCTGGTTACTATTGAACCGATTCCAGGTTCAGAAGTGGGATTGGTTTCTTCTTCAGGCAAACAGGGCGCTGCTACCTGCTGAGCCACAGCTGTACAATCGTTACCCACTGTACGTCACTCGGCAAGCCATGCCTTTGTAAAGAAGCTACTTGAAGACTGGATTTCTTGTTTCCTCCTCAACAACCGCAGTCTTGATTCCCAGCTGCTTCTTGCTGAACTCCTTCCTTGTGGCTAGGCTTCTATGCTAAAGGAAATGGCCCTTTTGAGGAGGAGCCCGTGTCTGATGACAGATCTCTGCAGCTCCTTTACTTTTCTGACATGCCAAGCAATGTGAGCCTTTACAGACCCCCCCCCCCAAAGCTTGCCTTTAATCGTGGTCAACCAGAGTCCTGAGTGTTTAGGCGCTGGCTAAAGCTCAGGTTTGATGACCCCTCCCTGTGTGAATGTGAACGTGTCTCCTATAGTCTGTACCTGTTCAAAACTGCATAAACATTGCCCTGATGACATCCAATCCCTGCAACTAATGGCTGGTCTAATGTTGCTTTCCCCCTTGTATATCATGGAGGAAGATGTGGTCGCTGTTCCCAGGCTTACAAGAAAAACTGGGCATTCTTCCCTTCCAGATTTCAGTGGTAAAACTGATTTTTATTGTTCCTTGCCTAGGAAACTTTTTTTGACTTGGAGTTGAATCCCAGTTGTATTGTCTAGCTCAGGGGTAGGGAATGTTGGCTCTCCAGATGTTTTTTTTTTTTGCCTACAACTCCCATCAGCCCCAGCCATTGGCCATGCCGATTGGGGCTGATGGGAGTTGTAGGCAAAAAAACATCCGGAGAGCCAACGTTCCCTACCCCTGGTAGCTGATTCTATAAATCTTGAGACAGGAGCCTTTCCACTCCTTTTATGTCCATCAGTCAAGCCATACTACAAACTGGTTTTTTGCAGTAAAGGGGTAAACAAAACATCAAGAGTCTGGTGACTGGAGAAAAAAAGCTGTTGATGGAGTAAGCATGTTCTGCCTTCTGCAGAGGTTTGGAGTTAAAAAAAGAACTCATACAGGCTTTGAAAAAAGAATTAGGTACTTGTAAAATAAGGTGAGGAATTCACTTTATTGTCAGACAGCAAGGCTGCTTCCTGAGCACAGAGATTGGCCAGCAAATTTCTCCTGTGTTCACTGGAGAGACAAGGCAGGAATGCGACCGTGTGATTCTGAACCTCCTCTAATAAAGTTCCTTAACTGTGTGTGGAGTGCTCATTGCTGTTTTGGGATGGGCTGCGGAACTGAAGTACGCTGGGAACAAGCTATCAATTTTTCCTCAATCATTACAAAAGGCAATCCCTTGAAAATGCATTTGCTTTATTATAATATCATTCTCTCTTCTCTGGTTTGCTCCCATTGGTATGTTGATACTGATTTCCACAAGCTGGAACCAGTACTTCATTCATCTTAACAAAGCCTTTGATTTTTTTGGAGGGGAAGCTACCTTTCATTGAGTCAGCCAATTGATCCATTGCCTGCTTTGATTTGCAAGTGTCTGGGGAAAAGATCTATCCCAATCCCCCTGAGATTCTTTAGTTGGGCATGCTATAGATTGAACTTTGGAGCTTCTGCAACTAATCAGTACTGACCTGTGCCCATTTCCCATGGGATGGAGAAATATTGTTTGACTTGTGGAGAAGGGAGGCTTTCCCGTACATCAAAGATGGCTATGCAAGGCTTCCATGTCATGGTCATGTGGCCTTAGGGTATGACTGGCTTAGTTGAGTAGCTTGAGGTTCTCCGACCACTTCCTGGATCTACTTGTGTTTGGCACAAACACCACCCTGCTGTTTTCTCCTTTGGGCCTTATCCAAGCCTCGCACACTTCCTGGATTTTGCTATCAAAGCTTCCAGCACCAGGCTTATAGACCTGTTTGGTGTTGAGATAAGGAATTTTCTTCATAGGTTTACATAAGGTGAACAATAGCCTGCCAAGCATCGTGGTTACGAAAGCCTCTCCCCCTTCCTCACCACTGGGGCAAGCGCAGACACTCTTATTCCTACAGGAAAGGCAGTGGGGTAGGGGACAATCTATCTTAATGGCCATCTCCTAGCTTTTGACCTTCAGCAGTCAATGCAGATAAACTGTGGTTCCTACAGAAGGATTTTGGTTTTTTTTCTGTTTCAGTAACACTATCCAAAAAAGATGAATGGCATAAAAGGCCTCTTGGGATGGGACAGTGGCTCAGTGGTAGAGCATCTGCTTGGGAAGCAGAAGGTCCCAGGTTCAATCCCCGGCATCTCCAACTAAAAAGGGTCCAGGCAAATAGGCGTGAAAAACCTCAGGTTGAGACTCTGGAGAGCCACTGCCAGTCTGAGAAGACAATACTGAGTTTGATGGACAGAGGGTCTGATTCAGTATAAGGCAGCTTCATATGTTCATATATGTTCATATTCTGGCCTAAGATTTGTCACGATTGACTTATGGTCTCCAGAATCCAAGATAAAAGCAGCTCGTAAGTAGAGTGGTCAGCATCTGCAATGATGATCTAGACCAGAGGTCCTCAAACTTTTTAAATAGGGGGCCAGTTCACTGTCCCTCAGACTGTTGGAGGGCCTGACTGCCGTTACTGTACAAGGCCGCGGGCCGTCAGTTCTCCGTCTTCTGCATCTCTCTCCCTTCCCCACACCACACACCCCGGCCTGGGAACTCACCTCACCTCAGTATCACCTCACACTCTGTCTCCGCCACCTCAGCCCAGTGCCGGAAGTGTGCGTTGCTAACGCGAGTTTAGGTCGAACGTCACTTCCGGTCTGATTTTGCCATAACCCGGCGGGCCGCGTAAACGTCCGCAGCGGGCCGTAGTTTGAGGACCCCTGATCTAGACACATCTGAGTCTTCTGCACTTATGACGCAGGCCCTTCTTCCAGTCCCTCCAGCAGCCGTTCTCTTCATTGGCCAAGACAGTTCTTCTCTGTTAGAATGTGCAGGGGTGCCAGACAGTTAGAACTGGTAGTGGAAAATATGTGTGGCTGTGGATTCATTTCATAAGCTAGATTCTAGTCCAGTGGCATCTTAAGAGACCAACGAGAGATCTGGGGTATACGCTTTTGAGAGTCTGAGCTCCCTTCGTCAGCTACAATCAGAGTTTTTTACACTTGAAAGCGAAACACCCCAAAATCGTGTTGGTTTGAGCTACTGAACTTGAATCCAGCTGTTCTACTACCAAGAAAATACCAAGAAAAAAAAAGGCAATTATATAGGTCTGTCGTAATATGGACCCAGAAGCACTGTGGCTGGCTTAACCCCTTAATAAGTTCCTAATTGCTTGTAGCATGTATGAGCCAGTGCCAGGTTGTCAGAGGATGATGGGAGAGAAGGGTCTTGACCAAAGCAGTTTTGGCTTCTGAAAATGCCTGCATCCCCCTTGCCTCATTGGGACAGGAAAAGGAGCAAGGAATTAGAGGAAGGGCCCTTAGCTCACCAGCTGGCAAGAGAAGGAGGCTAGGGAAATGGGAGCAGAGGGCCTCGCTGCAAGGATGGGAGAAGGCCTGCCCGTCGTGGGTCCTCAGAAAATGCAAGTGCAACCTACAGCAATGGTCTCCATTACCATTTTGTATTCTTTGTGGCACTTTTTCTTCTTCCTGTGAGTTTTGCTTGGCTCACACAGCAGGCGGCGCACTGGGATTTTGCTGTAGATAGGAATACTGACCAGGGTACGGTCTTCCTGCATGGTGAAAGGATTAATGCATCCTGCACAGAGGCAGAGTGCCTCTGGAATGTCAGCTGGGATTCGCGCTGCATCATGGTTTATCCTGAAAGAATAGGGAGACATGTTGACATGAGAAAGCACATATTCGTTTTAGATGGCTAGTAAAGACAGGTTGCAGTTATACAGAGGGCTTTGGAAAATAGGATTTCAGATTCGCAGCAAACATCACTGTGCATATTCATATTACAGTGCTAAGGGTTCCTAGGAAGTGGGCATTCATACCTCAGTGAGTTGGCAATAAATATGATTTGAATAACTCTTGCCTTGAAAACCCCATGGGGATGCCACAAGTCAGCTGACACTTGAGGGCCAAAAAACAAAACAAACCCAACCCATGAATGTCCATGAATGGAAAGAAATTTTACTTCATATGGTTCTGGATCCTTCAGAATGTCAGGGTTCTTGAAAGAAGCATGAAATGACTTGGCTGACATATTCAGGAAAATAACATATGCAATAACTTTTAATAGTACCACAAGAAGAAGAGACAGTGCCACAGAATTTTCTTGGTTCACCCTCAGGGTTAACCAGTGTGAAATATGAAAATGAAGTAGCATACAACAATAAGTGAACTTCTATCTGAATAATATGAACATAGTTAAGGGACAGAACATATAGGTCCCTGCTGTAAGCGAACCTCTGAGTAGGCTACAGCTGCAATTGGTAGAACATACTAGGTCCACATATAATAAATTAGTGTTTACAGTGAATTCCCAGTTGACCCTACTGAACCAATGGCATAGCCTGCCAGATGCCTGGGATGCTTCTTGGCATGTGCAACTCATGCCAAGGGGAGGGACGGTGGTTCAGTGGTAGAGCATCTGCTTGGGAAGCAGAAGGTCCCAGCTTCAATCCCTGGCATCTCCAAAGAAGGGTCCAGGCAAATAGGTGTGAAAAACCTCAGCTTGAGACCCTGGAGAGCCGCTGCCAGTCTGAGAAGACAATACTGACTTTGATGGACCAAGGGTCTGATTCAGTAGAAGGCAGCTTCATATGTTCTGATAATGCTGCCGACAAGTCTATCAGTGACATCCACGTACAGTAGCATTGGAGGCTTAAAAAAAGCAGTCTGCAGTCTGTAAAGGCGAAAGAACACACTCTCTGACACCCACGCCTTCAATGTCCCCAAATGATTCCTCAGAGGCTTAGGCCTGGAGTTGATTGAGTCTTTATGCCCTGGAGCATGTTAATGACGTTAGTAATGCATATCAGGGCCTAGCCCTAGAGACTCCAAAAGGAGATCCAAAAGTGTTCTGGTTTCATTTATTTATTTAAAATATGTCTATGCTGCCTCTCCATAGTCCTCCTGAAGGTAGTGTACAATTAAAAATCACAATATAAAAAGTTATTACAAGTAAGCCATTGAAATAAGCCAGCAGGTTTCTGTAAATTCCAATTCACCCCCAGCGTGCTACTGTTCCTACACCAAATACAGCACTGAAAATAAGGAATTAATTGGATTTCAGCACAGGTCTAGACTGCAATAATAATGAATTTTGATCCAAAATGGCATTCTCATTTTTCCACAGTTCCACTTCAGCTTGTTGGCACCTGCCCAGACATTTGAGAGAGGTTCCCCAGAAAGAAAAAAAAAAGGCCTAATGTAGCATGAGAGAAGCCGGCGTCAGCTTCTCACAATGAGCCACACAGACATTGTGCTAGCCTGCTGCTCTACACCAAATCCACCTCTGAAAACGGGGGTTAATTGTGCTGAAGATCATTAGGGGAACCAGAATGTATACTGCCAAGGGTCCTTGCAGCTTATAGAGTTTGGATCTGCTTAATAAGCGCTTCCAGTCTTCAAAGAACCATTTGGAAGCAGGGGCAGTCTTGGTGATTCTGGGCTCTTGGCAGAACTCTGCTGGGGATGCTGCTTATATGGCCCCACTCCACTCCCAAAGGACTGAAGGAGAAATAGCTGAGGGGCCAGGCACATCTGAGACAGCTGAAGGACTGTTTGGAATCTCCCTAGGGGCATCTTTGTGTGGCCAGTTTTTAGTGCAATAAATACACATTTATTTATTTATTTTTCGAACTTATATCCCGCCCTCCCCGCCGAAGCAGGCTCCAGGCAGCTACACTGTTGTCTAGATGCTTGCCCTCAGAACAACTTCTGTTGCTCCATCTCAATACTGGTGAGGATTCCTGAGCTCTCAGGCGCTGGATCTTGACCTTTGCTGATCCTCTCTTTTTACTCAGATGTCCTATATTTTCTGCCTTGAAAAATCCCACTGCTTGCTGCGTGGAACTTGGTTTTCATGGGTACTTACTGGATGTTGCTTGCAGTATGTCATGTGCTGAAAAACACATGTAACACTGCACTCAACCCCCATGGCTTTTTTGTTTTACATTATTATTATTTTTTATTTCCTTTGTGCTCCTCATAGTCTAGAACTGGTACTGGAGTCTTGTTCTGTTTAAAAAAATATACTTTTGCCTTTTCCACCCTACCTTTAGAGTTGCCGACCTTCAAGTGTTGCCTGAAGATCTGGAATTACAACTGAACTCCAGACTACAGAGATCAATTCCCCTGGCTGCTTTGAAAGGTGACCTCTTCTGCATTATATATCTTCTTGAGGTCCCTCTGCTCCCCAAATACAACCATGCCAGGCTCTATCCCCCAAATCTCCAGTTATTTCTCAATCCAGAGTTGGCAATCTATCTACATGACAGAGGGAGTACTTATTATGCTATTGGCTTTGGACTGTGGAATTCTTGCATAGCATATAAAAGAAAATGTATCAAGGACCCAAATTTTGGCTCATGCAGAAAGGTCCCTACGATGCCCTTTTATTATGTATGTTTTTAATTTAACTGCCTTGAGCTCCTTATGAGGGCAAAAAGGCAAGGTATAAATTTTGTAAAGTAATACATAAAGATACCCTGTGGGTAGGGACATGTTCCTGCTATCTCTCACCTGTAGGCCCAAGGAGACAAACTCCTCTTGTTGGACATCCAGAGTCTCAGGTTGACCTGACACTTGCTTTCCAGGGGCTCAGAGCTGTTCTTCAGCTGGTTAACCATCTCATGGATGCTCTGCTCGTAATCTTCCACTAGGGTGTAATCCGTTGAGGTCCCTGGATTCACCCTCAGCACTGGGTCTGGTGAGGATTCCTGAGCTCTCAGGCGCTGGATCTTGACCTTCGCTGATCCTCTCTTTTTGCCTTTTGTGCTTTTGCTTTGCTCTTTGGTTTCTGCGGTGGCATCTAATGCAAAGGAAACGCACAGTGCGCAGAAAAGAAGCTAGGAGAAATGAAAGGCGAGCTGGTTACTTTCATAGCAGGTCACCCAAGTACTGGTCCCCTTCTCAGATAATTTGGATGGACCTGTGGAGGAGAGATGTTGCTCTGCTGTCTAGGGTTGTTGAGTCCAGGTTGGGAACTTGTTGGAGATGTGAGGGTGGAACCTGAGGAGGGTGGGCTTTTGGAGGGGAGTAGGGGTCCCAAATCCCCCGGTAGGCCTGGAGACTCCCGATTTGGAGCCTCCTCCCCCCGCTGGCCATAAAAGGGAAAGCGGGGGGGGGAGGGGAGGAGGAGAACGGCAGCCCTTCCCACCCAGCCCCGATCGCAGCAGCCAGAGCTCTTTCGTTTTCTCAGGCTGCTTCCCGCCCCCAGTCAGCTGGCCGGTGAAGGGAGGGGAGCCCAGCCACGCCCCCAAAGGACCATGTGCCTTTGCGCCTCCGGAGGTGAGTGAGTTCTGTCTCCTGCATCAGATTTCCCAGAAAGGGGGGGGGGGCGGGGGGGAGGGGGGTGGAGAGGGAAACGTCTTCTCATAGGGTATAATGGGGAATTGATCTGGAGGTTTCGGGGGCTCTGGGGGAGCTGTTTTTTGAGGTAGAGGCACCAAATTTTCAATATAGTATCTAGTGCCTCTCCCCAAAGTATCCCCCAAATTTCAAAACGATTGGACCAGGGGGTCCAATTCTATGAGCCCCAAAAGAAGGTGCCCTTATCCTTCATTATTTCCTGTGGAAGGAAGACATTTAAAAAGGTGTGCTGTCCCTTTAAATGTGATGGCCAGAACTCTCTTGGAGTTCAATTATGCTTGTCACACTCTTGTTCCTGGCTCCGCCCCAAAGTCTCCTGGCTCCACCCCCAAAGTCTCCTGGCTCCACCCCCAAAGTCCCCAGATATTTCTTGAATTGGACTTGGCAACCCTAGAGGGGAGGCACCTCAGCAAGGTATAATGCCATAGAATCCACCCTCTAAATAGGCTTCCCAATCCCCAGGTCCCAGAGGGGGATCCCCCGCTTTTACAGGCTTCCCTCCTCCCCCAGCCAGCTGGCCGGCGGGGGAAGCCCCGCCCCCAGAGTGTCAGACTTGGAACTTCAAAGTAAAACGGACCATCATTTGTAGCAAAGTTAATCCATTTATTTGAGAACTAGTAGTCTGGGACAGGAACGCGTTGAGATTGATACATTTCAAGGCAAGACATACTATTTTAACCTCTCACATCAAAAGCTAAACAATAAACCCATTCTCACACTTTTGGGAGGCAATTGCCGGTTCTCGGGCCTCCTTATCTCTTTCCCAAGGAAGGAACCCTGCTGGTTACCTTGAGGCTTACTATCTTCAAAGTCTTACTGTGTTTGTTAGTGCTATGCGAGGAATTTCTCACTGTGGTTAGTAACTGTTACAAAAGCGTTTGAAATGCAAACCTTTATTCACAGGGTTAGTGGAATCATTCAAAATGGAGTTAGTTAGGGCAAGGGAACATGAGCCGTTCGGAGCATGCTTGAGCAAGTAAGTTACAAGGTCTGACACAGAGCCATCATGCACCTCCATGAACGATTCCCATAGGGAATGATGGGGAATTGATCCGTGGGTATCGGGGGCTCTGGGAGGGGCTGTTTTTTGAGATAGAGGTACCAAATTTTCAGTATAGCATCTAGTGCCTCTCCCCAAAATATCTCCCAAGTTTCAAAAAGATTGGACCAGGGGGTCCAATTCTATGAGCCCCAAACGAAGGTGCCCCTATCCTTCATTATTTCCTATGGAAGGAAGGCATTGAAAAGGTGTGCCGTCCCTTTAAATGTGATGGCCAGAACTCCCTTGGAGTTCAATTGTGCTTGTCACAACCTTGCTCCTGGCTCCACCCCCAAAGTCTTCTGGCTCCACCCCCAAAGTCCCCAGATATTTCTTGAATTGGACTTGGCAACCCTACCTCTAAAGCAGCCCTTCTCTTCATGGGGATTGATCTCTGTAGTCTGGAGATCAGTTCCAAGAGATCTCCAGGCCACATCTGGAGGCAAGCAGCCCTATGTACTGTCACTGATGGAGCCCCATAAACAGTGAGAGGGGAAGCAAAAAGGAGTGCAAGACCTGGTTCATACACTTAGGACAATGATACAGTAGAATGGACTACGCCCTTCAAGACTGCAGGTGGAGGATCATGGGATACATTTCAGAAAACTTCCCTTTGTTGAAAAAAACCCTTGCAAATAGACAGCTAGCATAGCAAGCGAAATGAGGAGACAAAACCTTCTCCTGGCTGTGCTATTTCTCTGTTTCTGTGAAACCTGTATTTATGTACTAAGAAAATTTAAAGCTGAAATTCATTACCTGTTGTCTCAAGTAATGGCATCTGTTCTGTTACTCTGCCTTTGCCGCTTCATAACCTCATTGTTCTGAGCGTGTGAACCAGGCCTGCGTCTTTCTTCTCAGCTTATTATTGTTATTGAAAACATTTGTATAGCACCTCTCCATTGCAAGTTTCCAAGGCAGTTCACAACAATAAAATCCAGTTAAAACAACCCATATAACAAGATAAAAATATAACACAGACCCCGAAAACTAACTCAAAATTAATTACAAGTTAAAGCAGGGGTGGGGAACCGTTTTTTTCTGCCAAGGGCCATTTGGATATTTATAACATCATTCGCAGGCCATACAAAATTATCAACTTAAAAAACAAGTGCTCTGTCGAAGGAGAATGATTCAGGCTGGAAAATAAATGCAAATAATTGTTTTTCTATTTGAAGTCACATGGGGAGACTCTAATTCAGCTCACACACACACACCCTGGCCTGCCTCCCTAGGCAAATGCCTAGGTCCAGGCATATTAGACCACATTCCTCATATTAGCATATTAGGTCACACACTTATTAGCATATTAGGCCACACCATCTGGGATTATCAAGTGCAAATTGAACTGGTAGTAGCTGGCTCCCACCCTCCCACCCCCCACAGCCCTCCTTCCCTTCAGCTGTTCTCTGCAGACTTTTAAAGACACCCACATATCCCAGCAGCAGCCCTTCACAATTAGGGTTGCCAATCCCCAGGTGAGTAGCAGGGGAGCCCCTAAGGGTTCTGTGATTAAACCAGCCTCCAATATAATCAACACATTTTCATTGAAATTTATAAAGGAAACATAAACAACCACTTAAAGCAGTGAGTTGTACATAAGGTGAAATCATACAGTATGCTCAGTCCTTTACAAGGACAAATTAAGGTGAAGTGTTATAATAGGCACAGTCTTTCTTGGGACCAATAGGCCTCCAAATGGTTTCAGCCAAGAACTGGCAAAGTAGAGTCTTCTTCACAAGTCAAACTGCTGTAGAAAAAAGCCAACAGTAGCAAACAGCTACGAACTGTATGACTTCACCTTATGTACAATTCACTGCTTTAAGTGGTTGTTTATGTTTCCTTTATAAATTTCAATGAAAATGTGTTGATTATATTGGAGGCTGGTTTAATCACAGAACCCTTAGGGGCTCCCCTGCTAGTCATTTATCTGTGATTCTCTATTCATATTGGGTTATTCATATTCATTCTCTATTCATATTGGGTTATTTAAACCCCAGGTGGGGGCAGGGGATCCCCCGGATTGGAGGCCCTCCCCCCACTTCAGGGTCATCAGAAAGCGGGGGGAGGGGAGGGAATTGTCTGCTGGGAACTTTGTTATTCCCTGTGGAGACTTATTCCCATAGGGAATAATGGAGAATTGATCTGCGGGTATCTGGGGCTCTGAAGGGGCTGTATTTTGTGGTAGAGGCACCAAAATTGCAGCATAGCATCCAGTGCCTCTCCCCAAAATACCTCTCCCCCCCCCAAGTTTCAAAAAGATTGGACCAGGGGGTCCAATTCTATGAGCCCCAAAAGAAGGTGCCCCTATCCTTCATTATTTCCAAAGAAAGGAAGGCATTTAAAAGGTGTGCAGTCCCTTTTATATGTGATGGCCAGAACTCCTTTTGGAGTTCAATTATGCTCGTTGCACCCTTGCTCCTGGCTCTACCCCCAAAGTCTCCTGGCTCCACTCCCAAAGTCCCCAGATATTTCTTGAATTGGACTTGGCAACCCTATTCACAATATCTATGAGAGAGGAGGGGGCCTTGGCCCAGCAGTCCCCTCGGGCCAGACCAAGTGATCTCGGCCCTCAGGCCTGACATTAATAATAATAATAATAATAACTTTTATTTATACCCCGCCCTCCCCGCCTAGGCAGGCTCAGGGCGGCTAACAAGACATGGTAAACTATGATACAAATAAACAGAATACAATAATTAATAATTTAAACAGTAAAACCAGTAAAACCAATAAAACAGTATAACACTGTAGTACAATCAGAATATGTGCAAGATGGCTCGATGTTATTGATATTATCAGGAGTTCCGTCTTAAAAAGCTAATTGGAAGAGGGCAGTTTTGCAGGCCCCATCCCTGAGTTAAAACATCAGCAGCACAAAAACTAAAGAAACTAAAGACACCAACAAGAGCTAATTAAAAGCATAAAATGGTTAAGAGTAAAGCTGCCTCATGATTTTTTTCTGGTCCCATTTGCAGAAGCCCTCAGTGCCAGTCAGTGACCACCCTCTGCCCTTTCCTGTGAAGCTGGGGGGCAGAGTGCTTAGGCCTGAACATAATTGGTGCCTCTTAGCTGCTGTTGTCATAGCAACCACAGTGTCCTGCTGACTCTGGAGGGAAGTCCAGATCCTTTGTGGGAAGGTTTCTCCTTTGTGATATCTTTCAGTGGAGTCAGGCAGGAAACATGCTTTTCCAAAGAAATGTGTAAATTAAGCCTTTCTTCCCGCCGGTAGAAGTTTGGCATTGCAGCCATCGTAAGAGGTAAGATAGCCCTAGGAATGAAATTCTAGAACAGGAAGGTAATAATACCCTATCAGAGGGCCATTATTAGGGCACATTGCTTGGATGGCAGCAGCAGGGATGATTTACCTGAGAAGAAGGGGCTCTAGGAAGACATTATTTCATTCCAAAGTTTATGAGTACTTTTAAGTAGAATGCAGGAGAAATACTTTTTTATTCTTCTTGTCAACCTCCGTGTTGGATTGATGTTTTTGTTCATAGATTCACGTCCTCAACTGCAGGTTGCATGCAGGTTTCATTGGCTCTGAGGAGTCCTAGCCAAACTAAGCTATAAACTAATGGACCGCCTTTCTTAAAACAGAAGCAAATAGAAATATGTGTCAAGAGTCACTCCATCATTGTTCCTCTTGCCATCTGTATTCAAACAGTTATACAATGCTAATGCTTGTGCTTTGCTATGTTGTCTGTGAAGCTGTTAGCTGCTTATCTAGAAGGGAGGGTGGCATGTCTGGGAATTGGCTAGTTGCTACGTAACCAAGGTCAAGAGAGCTGGAGGAGATGCACTGAGGGGCTATAACTAACACCTAGGGTGATGAGAGAATAATAGAGAACCCGCGCGAAACCCCCACTTTAGCTTGGAGAGCCAGTTTGGTGTAGTGGTTAAGTGTGCGGACTCTTATCTGGGAGAACCGGGTTTGATTCCCCACTCCTCCACTTGCACCTGCTAGCATGGCCTTGGGTCAGCCATAGCTCTGGCAGAGGTTGTCCTTGAAAGGGCAGCTGCTGTGAGAGCCCTCTCAGCCCCACCCACCTCACAGGGTGTCTGTTGTGGGGGAGGAAGGTAAAGGAGATTGTGAGCCGCTCTGAGACTCTTCGGAGTGGAGGGCGGGATATAAATCCAATATCTTCTTCTTGGTGCGCTTGGCTTGAATTGTAACGGTCAGGGCAGGGGTTATAAGAGTGAGGAACTGCTGGGAGAGCCAGTTCCGACAACGCCTGTACGTGCCTATGATGCTGGAATAAAGATCTTGAACTATACTTGTCTTTTCCTTGCCTCTGGGTCTGACAATATGGCCAGTGTTAAAAATAGCATAGCAAATTTTACAGAATGATGACACCAAAGAGGAGTTTAAAAAATTGCTTCAGTGACTACAGCAGACAGAATGTTTTGCTGTTGTTTCTCACAACTGAGGAACCCAGTTCTGAAGGGATTCTGATGCATTCGTTAACAGCTGGCTTTGAGATGTGTACAAGATCATGGGTAACTAGCACCTGAGAATATATGATCAAGACTGATACAGTTGAAAACAGCTTACTGGATAGGCTGAGCAGGAATATGAATGTGGGCTTCCCCATACAAAGTCCAACCACTGCACTCCATTGTCCCAAATAATCTAAAAATTATGGTTAGGGCTTGGAATGGAGAAACCCTATCTCTTTTACCTTTTTGAAAGGGAAAAAGGACAAGATTGGTAGGCTGCTTTGGAGGGTGCCCTCTATTGCATTATACCCTTGTTATGTATCGAACATAAGTTGTTATGCAGCATGGCAATCGCTACTGAAGACAACCCCTGGGTCCCCGGATGTAGCTCGCCAGAGGCCCCGCCCATTATAATCTGTGGCGGGAAGTTTGACCGACCAGAATTGGCCTGGCCAGATGAGGGGGCAGTTCCAGGTAATGTATATCAGCGGGACCCGGCCCGCGTGCTCTCTCTCTTGTAATGTGCTACTGAATAAACCATGTTGCCTTCAAACCGTCTCGGTTCTCAGTACATTACAACCCTGCTAAGGCCTCTTCCCTCCCCAAACCCTTCACTCCCCAGGCACCTGAAATCTCTAGGTATTTCTCTACCCAGAGCTGGCAAGCCTACTCATTACTCTGGCTCTACCAGCAGCCATGGCTGCTGCTCTCTGCCTCAGCCGCAGCTAGCACCTTAGCCCTATAGAAAGTGAACAGCAGGAGACCTGCCTGGCAAAAATACTAAGAAGGTGGGTGTAAGTCCTTTGAAGGCCATCACGCCTTTTCCAATTCCATTGGCCAGCTTGCAGGAGTGACTCACAGTGCTTGCTGTCTTCCTCCTCCTTCAGGCTGCTTGCAAAACTGACCTCTAACCCCTGCAGGAGGGAAGCAGGCAATGGAGGAGAAAACATTATTGAAGGCCTGAGCCATAGTGAGTATAGAAGATGGCACTAAAGTTCACCGTCTTGGGTCTTTCTTCTTATCATTTATATTGAGCTTTTTCCTCAAAGAGCTAAAGGTGATTATCCCAGCAATACAAGTCTTGTTAGACTGAGAAGATGGTTTGGTCCATACTATTGACTGAGTTACAATATTGTGCAGGAATTCAATTTGTCCCTAGTCCAAGGTTGATACTTTGTCCACTAAACCACGCTGGATCTCACACTCTTGGGGGGGGGGGGGGATTCTGCACAAGCTCAGAATTGTTCAGTACCAGAATCTTTGCAAACAAAAGATGTCCATTCTTAATCCTGTGAAATGCAAGGCAAGGGTCTGTCTGCATGTTAGATCAGATGACCTGCCGGATGATCCTCTCATACTCTGCCTTTCCCATTTATCTACATCTCCCATTCCTCTTCAGTGGCTCCCTTCATTTAAATAGCTGCCATGTGCTCGCTCAGAAACAGCTGCACCCTTCTGTTTGACAAGCTACTTCCTTCCTCACTGTTTGCAGATTCTTGGGGCACAAATGCACATACGTTAACCGTTCTCATGTCATAAGACCTATCAAGCTCACCCCCTTTCTTGGGAAGATAAGTGCTTCGTTTTATGGGCTCTCTCCCTGGGAGGCTGTTTTGTCTCTTTCTCCTGCCAGGCACTGAAAGCAATCCCTTATCCAGGCAAAGTTTACACTTCCAAAAGCAAGCAAGCCTGACAGGCCATTAATAAACAGAAAGTAAATAAAAAAGGCACAAGCCGGCCAAACACCTACCAGTTTTGGAGCCCAGTCCATCTCGGTGGGTGAGCGAGCAAGCGAACGAGGGCTCCGTGGATGCCTCCCTCTGCTGCAGAATGAAGGGGAAACGATGGGCTGGGTGCTTTAAAAAGGAAAGCAGCAACCCCTAATCTCTTCATCACAGGGAGGTGGGCCTGCCTGGCACCAAGAAATGTCTACAGGGTGCCAGCTGGACTGTTGACAGAAGCTGCTTCTCAGCTGCCCAGGCAAGTTTCCTTGGGGGTCAGCACACATTGTGTCCACCGACCAGATTAGATCTAAACACCTGGCATGGAGGACCAGGAGAGGGGAAACCCCTTCAAAAAAGGAGCTGGCTGAAAGGCAAACTCCCCTGGGGTTGAGTGCCGACATAGTCCCCTTGTAAGGGAAGGGATTTCCAAGCTGGTTGAGGAACAGAACCAACCCAGAATGTTGATGCAGCAAAGAGCATTCCTGTATGCTGATGATGGGACAAGGAATGTGTCCTTGGGTTTGAATGGGTGGGTTGCTGACTACAGCCAATAATCAGAAAGTATAGATCCCTTCCTACCTAAGTAAAGCAATTAGGATAACCAGAGTCTTGGGAGGTAGTTTAGGGCAAGGTAGAGGTCAATTTAGGACAGGCAGAAAATGGAACAGATACAGTTCAGTTTGGAAATATGGAGCAGTGTGGTGAGGTGAAAGATCAGGAACAGAAAACTTCACTCATTTATTCTGATATTTATAGCCCATTCGTCGCCCCAATGGGAATACCAAGTTGCTTACAGCTCCTTTTCATCCTGACAATGACAATCCTATGAAGTCAGCTGGTCTGACAGAGAATGACCAGCACAAGGTCAAAGAAGCATCCATGACAGAATGGGGATTCAGGCCTCAGTTGCCTCAGGCTGGATCTTAGTCCAGCATTCTAACTACTACACCATGCTAGAGCCTGCAGTAATCTTGGTGTTCTATAGGAAAGCAAGGAATATTCTTTACCTGCATTATACTTATTTACGCAGAATAAGTTGAGGGGAATTTACAATCAGACGTTCTGTTTTAAGGGTTAAGAGGCTTATATGTGAATAATACTTTAGGGTAGCCATGCTGGTGTACTGTAGATCAACTGGATTCAAGTCCAGTAGCATCTTAAGAGACCAACAAGATTATCAGGGTATAATAAATTGTCAAGCATCAAAGCTTTCATGTACCTTCACTGTTGGTGGGATTGCCCCATTGTCAAAGCCTTTTGGCTGAAGGTATTATCTCATATTCAAGAATTAACAGGTACAGTATGTTACAGGAGTGAGTACACCCCCTCACATTTTGTAAATATTTAAGTATATCTTTTCATGTGACAACACTGAGGAAATGACACTTGGCTACAATGTAAAGTAGTGAGTCTACAGCTTGTATAATAGTGTAAATGTGCTGTTCCCTCAAAATTATGCAACACACAGCCATTAATGTCTAAACCGCTGGCAACAAAAGTGAGTACTTTTGTTGGAGTAAATGGAGTTTTGAAGCCTAGTGTCGGATTTATTATATTATTTGTATTGTCTTACACCTTCACTCCATTTGTTTTTTACTATATTGTTAGCCGGTCAGGAGTGCCATGCCAGCCTCAGCCATGGATGTCCTGTCCTGACTGGGTCAGCAAAGGCAGCCCCCGGGGGGGGGGGCTTGCCATAACCCCCCCCCCCCAGAGGCACATGATGGAACCAGACAACTCACACTCACCCTGAGTTGGTGCTCTTGGATTGCTTGCAATCCATCTGCCGCAACAGCTGCAGCTCAAGGCGGTTTTTTTCAGCAAGGGAATGATTTAAGGGACAGTTGGTGAGCTGGTTTACTACAAGCAGTGAGAGAAAAGGGGTGGCAAGTTTGGGATGCTTACCCATGCTTACCTGACTGTGCGCGAGTGCTTTTGTGCATTGAGCCTCCAAAGGTCAGGTACCTGTTGGGGTTCTGAGATGGGAGAAGTGAGCCACAGAATTTAGACTTTGCTCTCCTCCTTGGATTTCAAAGTGCTCACCTTGTAGTACTAAGTGTCCTCTGTATGCGCATCTCCCACCACCAAAGTGCCTCGCCCCTCCCCATTCTAAGTCCCACATGAAAGGGAGCTCCAAGACAGAGTCCCATGCCCTGCCCCCTGCCTAAAGAGTTGTGTGATGCCCTGGCAGAAGTTTTTGTAGGGGGGCATGCCTGGGTGCTGGGAAGGGGGCTTGGCCACCCCAGGGAGGGAGAGGATTGGCTGAGCCCATAATCAGCACCCTGAGGTCTCCCAAGGCTAATGAGTGGGGATTCAGCAGCAAGGGAAGAATTCATTTTCATGATTCATGGGCACTAATGGACTATATCATGTTTTTCCTTGTCATAACTTTCTGCCTCTTGCAGGGGGCATTCCCAAGGCTGAACGGGCTCAGGGAGCCAACTGACTCTGGCCACACCCCCGACACTGCCTCCACCTGTATCGGCATGGGAGCCTATGCCTCTGTCATGCTGACAGCTGACTGTTCCGCCCCCAGCCAGCACCCAGGAGCAATGGGGTGCTGCAGCAGCTCTGCACCATCATAAGTGCCATTTACACCAACATAACTGGACTTACACTGACATAGCTGGCACTTACGCTGATGTGAGATTACATGGGCATTTTCAGCCCCCCCCCGCAGGATTGCACTGAATATGTAGCAATGATGAAATTAATAAATATAGTTGTAAAATAGCATTCTGGAATTCAAAATGTTTGAAGTGTCTTTAAAATTATAATGAAGGGGAGTTGGGGAGAAATATTTTCTGTTTTCTATACTCCATAATGTATTGTTTTGTAGTCCTTATAAACAGGGCTGCGGGCAGAAGGTGGGAAGTGCTGCTGCCCTGAGCTGAGCAGAACTCCTTGCCGCTTCTCTACAGCAGCGCCCAGCAGCCTCTTTCCCTCTGTGTGGGTGTTTGTGTGTGTGTGTTTGGAGTCTGAGAGGCACAGCTTGACTGGCAAGGAGGCGGCAGGGCCATTTGTGTGAGAGTGTATGCGGGGGGGGGGGGGGGGAGTCTGAAGGGTTCCTGCGTTAAGCTGAGCCATCTTGCGCTCACTCACCCCTTCCCTTCTAGGGTTGCCAAGCCCAATTCAAGAAATATCTGGGGACTTTGGGGGTGGAGCCAGGAGACTTTGGGGGTGGAGCCAGGAGACATTAGGGGTGGAGCCAAGATCAAGGCTGTGACAAGCATCATTGAACTCCAAAGGGAGTTCTGGCCATCACATTTAAAAGGACGGCACACCTTTTCAATGCCTTCCTTTCATAGGAAATAATGAAGGATAGGGGTACCTTCTTTTGGGGCTCATAGAATTGGACCCCCTGGTCCAATCTTTTTGAAACTTGGGGGGTATTTTGGGGAGAGGCACTAGATGCAATACTGAAAATTTGGTGCTTCTACCCCCAGATACCCGCAGATCAATTCTCCATGATTTTCTATGGGAATAAATCTCCATAGGGAATAACAGAGTTCCCAGCAGACATTTCCTTCCCCTCCCCCCGCTTTCTGATGACCCTGAAGCGGGGGGAGGGTCTCCAAACTGGGGGATCCCCTGCCCCCACCTTGGGATTGGCAACCCTATTCCCTTCCCAGGGCTGAGCGGAGAGCTTTTCCCCATTGCACACAAGGCTTGCTTTTCCCCATTGCGCATGAGACCCCATGACGAAGAGGGAAAACTGAGGAGAAGGGAGGTGGCAATGCGGTCTTGGAGCCTCTTGCTTTGTTCTGCCGGCTGACGCTTGTCGAGGCAGCTCACTCGCTTATCCCCTCAGCAGGTGCTTCTGTTTGTGTGTGTGTGTGGAGTGTGAGAGGTGCCCATCCATGTGTGTGTGTGTATGTGTGTGTTTGGAGTTTGCACAGCATGGCTGGCAGGGAGGTGGCTGGCCGTTGTGAGAGAGTGTATGTGTTGTGGGGAGGGGGATCTGAAGGTTTCCCATTAAACTGAGCTGCCTCTTCCCAGCTGAGCAGGACCAGCAGTACAGCCAGACACAGCAGCTAGAGGTGAAAGGTGGCAATCCCCCAGGGTGCTGAGAGTGGCTTCAATACCCAGCATGGAAGAGGGAGGCAGGGAGGGAGGTCTGGGGTCGTTGTGGCAGGGAAGGAAGGAAGACAAGCCTTGTGCTGCTGGCCACCCTCTCTGTGTTTTTTTCTGTCGCCACCCCACCCAGGCAAGTCTGACGCTGCTGGCCACCCTCTCCCAGCCAGAGGCAAGTCTCACGCTGCAGTCCCCACCAAGCCTCGCACAGGCACCCGCCACCTTTTTTTTTTTTTTTTTGCAACCTGTAAGCACCTTGCCTCTTACTGGCTCCTGGTAGCTTGAGCTCAGTTCCCCTGCCTCAACAGCCTGGCAGCCACCCCCATCAGGTACACATGGGTCAATTTAGGGGAGGAACGTTGGCTCAGTGGTAGAGCATCTGCTTGGGAAGCAGAAGGTCCCAGGTTCAGAAGGTCCCTGGCATCTCCAAAAAAGGGCCCAGGCAAATAGGTGTGAAAAACCTCAGCTTGAGACCCTGGAGAGCCGCTGCCAGTCTGAGTAGACAATACTGACTTTGATGGACCCAGGGTCTGATTCAGTATAAGGCAGCTTCATATATTCATATGTTCATGGGTCCCCTCTTCACTTTCTCTCAGCTGTTCCTCTTTCTCACCTTGGCTTGTTCCTCTCATTTCAAATGCCTTTCTTTCTTTCTTTCTTTCTTTCTCTTTCTTTCTTTCTTTCTTTCTTTCTTTCTTTCTTTCTTTCTTTCTTTCTTTCTTTCTTTCTTTCTTTCTTTCTTTCTTTCTTTCTTTCTTTCTTTCTTTCTTTCTTTCTTTCTTTCTTTCTTTCTTTCTTTCTTTCTTTCTTCCTTCCTTCCTTCCTTCCTTCCTTCCTTCCTTCCTTCCTTCCTTCCTTCCTTCCTTCCTTTTCAAAAATTTATTGAGAAAACACAGAGATATACAGAAAGAAATCAGTAAACAAGTAAGTAGATATTCAAAATGCAAGTAACATGTCAAGCAACAGTATGAAATGAATTGAAAGAGATTGTATAGACCAAACTATAGAGCTTTGCATACTGTAAAACTCTTAGGAAAATGTTCAATAACTTAATAGGAGACCCTGTAAAAATAAAAGTGAATTCACTCAATATAGAGCTACACAAAGTATGAGGTTTGATGAGAAAGGAAGAGAAGGAGAGAAAGGCTGCGATCACACACACTAAATAATGTGCTTTCAGTGCACTTTCCAACTGGATTTTACTGTGTGAACTGGCAAAATCCAGTTGGAAAGCACATTGAAAGTGGGTTGGAAGTGCATTATTTAGTGTGTCCAAGGAATGAAGAAGGAAAAAAAGGGGAGAGGGAAATAGTGAGCATACAATAGGAATAAGGTGAATAAAGGACACAGAATTCACAGATAAACAGTAGTATCCACTCCTGTGTCAAGAAAGAAGAGTAAGAAACAAAAGCAAGGCAAAGACAATTAAAAGTAGACCATAGACATTTGTGAAGAGGTATAAGGAGGAATTTCTTGAGAAGTAACATAATCACAAAAGGAAACCATTTGGCAGAAAAGTTAGAGGGATTAGAGTGTTGTAGGTTAGATTGGATTTTTCCATAATGAAATGCTCCCACACCTTTGAGAGCCAGGTGGTAACAGTGGGAGCTGTGGATGCCTTCCAGAAAGACGCAGTCGAGGTTTTGGCAGCAACTAGTAAGCTGACAATTAGTTCCTGTCGCAGTGCAGGGATAGAAAGGGAGTCCCAAAAATTCAAGAAGATGAGAGCAGGATCGTGTTATATGGTAGAAGGTGGTAAGTTGAATCCGATGAAGAACTTCAGTCCAAAATTTCATTACCACTGGACATTCCCACCAACAGTGAGCGAAGGTACCTAGTTGGCCACATTTCTTCCAGCATAAAGGAGAGGTAGATTTTGAAAAAGCAGTAGGCCAGACAGGTGTGAGATACCAGCGATTAATTATTTTAAATGTCTGTAGTTAATGGGTGGAGAGCGGAAAATTTTTTGAAGGCCCATTGTAGCAAAGGCATGGTTTAGCTGTAAATAAAAGAACCAAGGGATAGAGTGACCTGTTTTCTTTTCCAGGATGGTCTTTCAAAGGATACCTGATGCAGAGGAAATATCCTTGATTCGGGAAACATTTGCAGCTTTCCGTAAACATTTGGTCCCTGAACTCTCCCGCTACTCCTCCATCTCTAACCAGGCTTGGTTTCCTCCTGGTCATTCCTCTTCAATTCTTCAATCCTGGAAAGCTGTCTGTAGTCTATTATTGATCACCAGTGAGGAGCATAAGAACATAAGAGAAGCCATGTTGGATCAGGCCAATGGCCCATCCAGTCCAACACTCTGGGTCACACAGTGGCCACAAAACCCCCCAAAAACTAAATGCCATCAGGAGGTTCACAAGTGGGGCAAGAAGCCCTTCCACTTTGCCCCCCCCCCCCAAGCACCAAGAATACAGAGCATCACTGCCCCAGACAGTTCCAACAGTATGCTGTGGCTAATAGCCATTGATGGACCTCTGCTCCACATTTTTATCCAATCCCCTCTTGAAGCTGGCTATGCTTATAGCTGCCACCACCTCCTGTGGCAGTGTTCCATATGTTAATCACCCTTTGGGTGAAGAAGTACTTCCTTTTATCCATTTTAACCTGACTGTGAGAAAGGGAGAAAAGTACTTTTTTCTCTACTTTCTCCATTCCATGCATAATCTTGTAAACCTCTATCATGTCACCCCGCAGTCGACGTTTCTCCAAGCTAAAGAGCCCCAAGCATTTTAACCTTTCTTCATAGGGAAAGTGTTCCAAACCTGTAATCATTCTAGTTGCCCTTTTCTGGACTTTTTCCAATACTATAATATCCTTTTTGAGGTGCGGTGACCAGAATTGTACACAGTATTCCAAATGAGACCGCACCATCCATTTATACAGGGGCATTATGATACGGACTGATTTGTTTTCAATTCCCTTTCTAATAATTCCCAGAGAGGAGATGAATATATGTCAGCCCATTGGTCTGAAGAAAGGGAAAGATTGCAATCCTGGTGCCATGCCAGCTGGTGACCCAGATGTCTTGAACTGTCCAAGCGGAGTAGAATATCATAGATCGCAGAAACGAGGCCTTTGTTGTTGGAGGGTGAGGAATGTTGGGTGGAGAGTGGAAAATTTTTTGAATTGCATGCAGCATAGGATTTCTTTTGAGTCTAGGAGGTCAAAGGCTGGAGGTAGTCCATACAGAGTCGTGAGGGGATAATGTTTGTAAGAGAGATCTGAATGGTTTTGACCACTCTGTTGAGTCACCAAAACATGCCATTTTCACCACATTAGTTAATCATGCTGTTCTGTAGTACAGTAGTAAGTCTGAAAAATTAAATCCCCCAGCAGAACTGCGATGATGAATAATGTGGAAACCAACCCTTGGCTTCTTATTGTTTCATAAAAAAGAATTGAATTATGCTTGCCATTTATGAAGAAGTGACAAAGGAATGACAATCGGAATGGTATGAAAGAGGTATAAAAGTTTCAGAAGGGCAAAAGATTTCAATAGATGTAATCTATCTGCAAAGGAAACAGCCAGTTTATCCCATTTGATAAAAATCAGAACGTATATCTCTAAATTTCACCTTGAAATTGAGAGGTAGCAATTGAGAGAGGTCATTAGGTAACTGGATACCTAAATGTGGGATGGAGGACTTAAACCGCTGAAATGACTAACGCTGTCGAAGGGACATCTCAGAAGCAGCAAGTAAGTTAAGAGGGAGAATACTCGATTTAGATTGGTTGATTTGCAAACCTGACACAGAGCTGAAGGTTGACAACAAAGCTTGACGATGAGAAATAGAAGAGTCAGGATTGGAGATGCAGAGCAGCATATCATCAGCAAGCATGCTTAATTTCATGGCATGGGGTCCACAGTTAACTCTTTCTTTCTTTCTTTCTTTCTTTCTTTCTTTCTTTCTTTCTTTCTTTCTTTCTTTCTTTCTTTCTTTCTTTCTTTCTTTCTCTTCCATCCTTTCCTTCAGTATTGCTTTTTACTTCCCTCACCTTCCCATCCCTTCTCTTTTTCCTTTTCTCCTCATTTTCTCCCCCTTTTAAACTTTTTTTTCTTCCTTCCCCCTCTAAAAGTCCTACTCTTTCCCCAGCAGGCTTCTCTCCCCCATTCCATCTCTTTTTGCTCTCCCTCCCCCCCCCCCCAATCAAGTGAGTGAAGGTGATATTCACACCACCAGGTTTTTTTTAAAAAAACAAACAAACAAACCAACCCTGAAACTTACCTGTGTGCATAAAACTAAGACTGACAAGCAACCATTAAATCAGGCAGCTATCACTTTGGGGCAGAAGATCACTTTTAGACAGAATTTAAAGTTGCTTTCTCTGTGAAATTGTGCTTGGTTCAAAAGCCCCACCATGACACATGAACTTACTTCTGGATTTAACAGTTCCTTAAGGCTTGATAGCACCATTTCTTTCTTTGTAGCAATAGCCATAAAATAGTAGCTGTTAACACTTTTGTCATGTTTCCATCCTTCTCATGGATTGCTGCCTTGTCGTGGTGAGAGGGCTTGCATGGTTCAATGAGGCTGTGGGCTATGCCATGCAGGGCCACCCAAGATGGACAGGCCACAGCTGAGAACCCAGACAAAATGTGACCCACTGGAGAAGGAAATGGCAAAGCACTCCAGTATCCTTGCCAAGAAAACCCCATGGAAAGTAACAAAAGGCTAAAAGATATGGCACTGGAAGATGAGCCCCTCAGGTCAGAAGGTGCCCAATATGCTACTGGGGAAGAACAGAGGGCAAGTCCAAGTAAACACAGAAAGAGTGAAGTGGCTGGGCCAAAGCGGAAAGGACGCTCAGCTGTGGATGTGTCTGATGATGAAAGAACAGTCCGATGCTGCAAAGAACAATACTGCATTGAAACGTGAATGAAAAATCTATGAATGAAGGTAAACTGGATGTAGTCAAACAAGAGATGGCAAGACTGAACATCGACATCTTGGGAATCAGCGAACTAAAATGGACAGGAATGGGTGAATTTAACTCAGAGGATCACTACATCTATTATTGTGGCTATATTATTATTGTGTATCATAGAAGAAATGGTGTGGCCTTTATAGTTAACAAGAGAATGAGGAAGGCAGTAATGGGATACAATCTCAAAAATGATAGAATGATCTCGGTCTGCATCCAAGGCAAACCACTCAATATCACAGTAATCCAAGTCTGTGCCCCAACCACTGACGCAGAAGAGGCTGAAGTGAAAAAGAAATGCAAGAAAGCAAAGTGGCAGTCTGATGAGCTGACATGGAGGAAAATGGGGTTCAATGGGACTTGAACACCCCACTGATTTCCAATGGTTTCAATTCTCTAATCCAGTTCTCTAATCATTTTGGGTCTGATCCCTCGCATACATGTATATTAAAAGCCAGCATTGCTCTATTGAGGCCTCAGTTTTGTTTTGTGTGTTTGTTTTTGAAGTTTTTCTTATTTTTGACAATTTCATATATTCCAAAACTATAGCAAAAGGTTTTCTTCCCTTTTTGTGACCGTTTTCATAATACAGGGGTAACCCCAACTCTGGTAATCTCTTTTTGGAGCTCCTAATCTCGTGCACAATTTCATGTTTCTTTTTTTTTAAGATTCATATCTATTGCAACAAAGTAAAAAGCCTCTCATGAACCTCTAGGTGCTCTCTTTCTATATGGATGTGCACTAGCCTGAATCATGAGAAGTGATGCATAGGTTTATATTGTGGATTTGTGTTCTGCATAATGTATAGTGTATGAAATCTGCCCTTTAACATTGGAAGGGTAGAAACCTTGTCAAACTGAAACTTCATGTAAGGAGGAGGAAGTCTCCAGTCCAAAGCAAGAGTGGTAATTTAGCTAATGTGTGCAACCCTATCCCAACAGGGTTGGGCTCAAGTTATGGCAATTTGTGAACAGCCAAGGAAAGCTTTAAAGGGGAAAAGCACCTATTATTGTTGTTTTGTTTGTTTGTTTCTCCAAGTATGTTTTCCAGGCTCTTCCATATCTACCCAGAGGTCCTGAAATTTGCCTGGTCATCCCTCATTGATGTTGGAAGGAAGGCCTCCCCCCACAACCCCATCCAAACTGAGTTGTGGAGAAAAACTCATTTCCAGCGAAATTCCTCTGCCTAGCAAAAGGCTGGTTGCCACAGCTGATCACAACAGTAGCCCCACTTCCACTTCCAAGTTGTGCTTCCAGGAAAAGGAGTTCCTTTTGGCTGCAATAGAAACAGATTTCCCTGTGAAAAGACTGCCATGCATAGAGCACTCAAACCCTCCATGAACTCAAGAAGACCCTTTTTGTTAGACTAAGAGAGGAGGGGAACAAGGAATTAGTCAGGAAATGGTTTTTGTATTGTAAATAATGTGGCCAAATGTGGACTGCCCACAACTGGCAATGTTTCCAAGTATGTCTGAATGTGTGTATCTTAATCACCCAGGCTACAACAAGGTGTTTGCCATAAAGGCACATGAGTTGATTCAGTTTATAGTATGTCACTTGCATATGTCCCTTATGCATTTTAGAAATTGAGATATACCATGAATTGATTATTTTATATTTTTAACTCATGTTTAGCCTATTTTTGGTAGTTGACATTCCTAAACCCTTTCCCTTTGTCCCAACTGTGTCTCAACCCTGGTTGTTTGAAGTCTGATCGGCAGCGCACCATGAAATGTGGCACACGCCCTCCAAGGATTGGGCGGTGCCAAAGGGGGAAAATTTATACCAGAGTGCTGCCAAATAAAGAGGGTAGCCTTAAAAGACATGGGGGCCCTTCTCAAGCTAGTCTGTGTGCCCAGAAAAACCCCATGATGGAGACCAGGAAAACGCCATATTGGAAGGCTGGGCTGCATAGCCAAGACCTTCTTCTGAGTGACCTTCTTCCCTCCACACACATCTTCTCTAGATGGAAAATACTGGGATGTGCCAGTGTGAATGGATAATCCCATCACTGTCTGTCTTTCTCCCACGACCCATCTTTACCCCATCTCTGTCAATATACTATTTCGTTCCCCCATTGTAGTGTCATTTCAGTCTTTCCAGGGAATGTCAAAACCAAATTGTCACCTAGCTGCCCTTCCTGAGTGGTCATACAGAATTAATTTGTTTGATGATGATGATGATCAGTCTCCTTCAGACTTAAATGAGCTCTCAGAAGACTGAAAGTGGGGAATAAAGGGGGACCTGAATAATTAATGAATACCCCTATAATAATGAATAAAAGCATGCTTATGCCTTCAAAAAGAGGATGTCTGATGCAACCCTTCGTTAGAGGCCACACAGCACAAATCGGTGCGAATTCAAGGTTGTAAATTAGATTAGAGATGCTGACCTCATTGAGATCCCTGGATGTGTATTAGATAACAAAGAGGCCTTAGAGAAGCTTCTTGCTGAAGCTGATAATGCGTGGAGACAGGAGGTATGGAAAAGTACTGAAAAGAGATACAAGGGGGTGGAGAATGTTAAATCAGATAACTTGTGAAGTCTGCGCCTCTATGAATAAAAACTGGCTGTATGTGGGATAATTTTAACTTAGTCATTTCGGGGCTTATGGCCAACTAAGTTCTGTTTATGGTGTCAGAAGTAAAATTCATTTCATACCAGCAATGTGTGCGGACCTCATTATTTCTCTGCTTCAGTGGCAGAGAGAGTGAGAGAGGCAAAAACGGGTGGCGGGGGAGCAGGGAAAGCAAAAATGGGTGGCAGGGAAAGTGGGAGTGGTGAAAACGGTTGGCAGGGAAAGCGAGAGAGGCGAAAACGGTTGTCAGGGAGAGCGAGAGAGGCAAAAACGGGTGGCAGGAGAGCGGGAGAGGTGAAAACGGGTGGCAGGGGAGCAGAGGAACTGAAAACAGGTGACAGGGAGAGCAAGAGAGGCAAAAACGGGTGGCAGGGAGACAGGGAGAGGTGAAAATGGGTGGCAGGGAGAGTGAGAGAGACGAAAATGGGTGGTAGGGAAAGAAGCAAAAATAGATGGCAAGGAAAGCGAGAGAGGCGAAAATGGGTGGCAGGGAAAGCGAGAGAGGCAAAAATGGGTGGCAGGGAGAGTGAAAGAGACGAAAATGGGTGTCAGGGAAAGTGAGAGAAGCGAAAATAGGTGGCAGGGAAAGTGAGAGAGGTGAAAACGAGTGACAGGGAGAGTGGGAGAGGCGAAAACGGGTGGCAGGGAAAACAAGAAAGGTGAAAACAGGTGGCAGGGAAAGCGAGAGAGGCAAAAACGGGTGGCAGGGAAGGCGAGAGAGGCAAAATGGGTGGCAGGGAAGCGAGAGAGGCAAAAACGGGTGGCAGGGAGAGCGGGAGAGGTGAAAATGGGTGGCAGGGGAGCAGGGACACTGAAAACAGGTGACAGGGAGAGCGAGAGAGGCAAAACCTGGTGGCACGGAGAGTGGGAGAGGTGAAAAACGGGTGGCAAGGGAGCAGAGGAACCGAAAACAGGTGACAGGGAGAGCGAGAGAGGTGAAAACAGGTGGCAGGGAAAGCGAAAGAGGTGAAAACGGGTGGCAGGGAAAGCGAGAGAGGCGGAAAACGGGTGGCAGGGAGAGCGAGAGAGGTGAAAACGGGTGACAGGGAAAGCGAGAGAGGCAGAAACAGGTGGCAGGGAGAGTGAGAGAGGCGAAAACGGGTGGCAGGGAAAGCGAGAGAGGCGGAAATGGGTGGCAGGGAGAGCGAGAGAGGTGAATAAAATTTTATTTATATTCCACCATTCTCACTGAGTCTCAAGGCAGATTACACAGTATAAGTCAATACAATCAGCAAGAAGAGATATAGCCAAGGGACAATGCGATAGGTTTTGATATATGGTTTGCAGTGCAATCCTAAACAGCATTATTCTGGTCTATGCCCTCTGAAATAAATGGGTTTAGACTGAAGTAACTTTTCTGAGGATTGCGCTGTTAATATCTTAACAATTAAGATGAGTAAAGTTAATTACAGAACAGTTGATTGGAACATTTTCTAACAAGCACAAAGAGCAGGAACTTGCATTGGCTGCAGTTGACTGCTGTATAAATCTGAAACTACTTCAAGCAATTAGTGTTGCTAATGAACGGATGTTTCTAATGAACTGATGATTTTCCTTGGATGCTATTATTATTCAGCAGCATTTATCTAACACGGTCCACCTGAATGTGCTGCTGTTATCTCATGCAAATCTATGTGCCCCAGGGAACTCACACTTCCTTAAAGAGTGGATTAGTTCAGCATGGTAAACTCACAATGATTGCATTAAGGTAAGGGGTCAGTGCATACTTTCAAACTGCTAGCATTAGTTAGTTACCCAGGCGTGGCTTGTCATGGGTGCTGGGGACCCCGCAGAAGAAGCTGAGCCTGCAGAAGAAACTGTGCCCCTGCCACCTGCACCAGTGCCCCTGCCTCCTGCGGGAGAAGACCCAATCCCCCCTGCCTCGCCCTCTCGGGTGGCTCGGGTGCGTAACCGCCTTCGTCAGGACCTCAGGGATCGGAGGAGGGCGGCACACTCATGAGCAAGACGCTCCCCGAGCCCTGAGTTTTGAAAGAATCCTGGCTCTTCTAGGAGTAAGGATGCTTGAGTCTCAGCAGGATCCTGGCCGCCCTCTGAGTTAGCACTTAGCCCAAATGGGCAACAGGCAGCAGAGGGCTATATAGCTGTGGGCTTTGTGGAAGTAACTAGTCACTTACCTGACACTCTAGCATCCACTTTGGCTTCTGGACCCCCTGGCTTTGACTTCTGGACCCCCTGACTTTGGCCCCTGGACTCCTGACCTGCGATACCTGGACTGTGATTTGGCTTTGGCGCATTGGACCCTCTTTGCTCACCAGCTACAGACCTTGGACTGCCCCTGGACTTCGCCTGACCCGGCCCCAGCCCGTGACATGGCTCTTTTTTGAACATATTTATTATGCATAACAGGCAATGCTGTGTCACCACATGCTGACTAATGACCACTAACCAAATATACATACTGAAGATACCTCACAAGTAGATTGTTATGCTAATCAATTGCCTACACATATATTGAACTTTTTATTGGCTTTCCACTCCAGCTACACAGCATGCATATGCAATCCCCTAAGCTGGCTCAAGGTTGACTCGGCCTTCCATCCTTCCAGGGTTGGTAAAATGAGTACCCAGCATGCTGGGGGTAAAGTGTAGATGGCTGGGGAAGGCAATGGCAAACCACCGCATAACAAAACAAAACAAAGTCTGCCAAAAAAATGTTGCAATGTGACATCACCCATGGGTCAGTAACAACCCAGTGCTTGCACAGGGGACTACCTTTACCTTTTTAAGTTGACTATTGAAGTGCAGGTTGCCTGCTATTTCCTCTCTGGGTGTTCCTCCTGTGCTTTTCACTAATACAAGGTATCATGCATAATTGAAGAACAGTATAAAGTATGCATCAGACCAACTCCAGCATGTCTCTTTGTTTGAGAAAGACAGATTCTATCAGTATAGGCTGGGCTATATTTTATTCAAGTGGTCTGGTGAATGCTTCAATGTGTCTCCGGATAATGAATCTCTCATACTTGGTTCCATGTTTCGTTAGGGAGATTCCCCCCCCCCTCCCAAGATACCCAAGACAGAGCATTCAGAAGTTGATAAAGATGTTAACTCTATGCATACTTTCATAAAAATCTCACTGAACACAGTGACACAGACACAAATAAACCTGCAGAAGGCTGTATTGTGAGAGACCAGGGATTCATCATATGAAATGAGTCTATGTAATTAAGCCCTATTGCTTCCTGGCTCCTAGTAGGGTTGCTAACTCTAGTTTGGGGGATTCCTGGAGATTTGGGAACAGTGCCTGGGCAGGTTGGAGTTTGGGAAACGGAGAGAGCTCAGCGAGGATGCGATGGCATGGAGTCTGCTTTCTGAAGTTGCCATTCCCTCGATTTTGCAGTCACTTCTGCTTTTGTCAGATCAAGCGATTGATTCCCCACCAGTTGCTGCATGGGTACATTTTGACCCACAGCTGTCTCTAGTTCTCCCCATGTCTTCCCAATCTTATTTTTTAGAGATCAGGAAGGTGCAGGGAGAACTGGAGGGAGCCACAGGTCAAAATGCATCCATGCAGCATCTGGCAGGAAATTGATTGCTTGATCTGACAAAAGCAGAAGCCTGGGGATGGAGCGACAGCAACTGCAGAATCAGCATGAGATCAGCCGCAGTTCTAGAAGATGCAACCATTAGATGCCGCAACACTACACAGTTGCCAGAGCAGAATGTTCCACACCTATCCAGAAAGACCTTTGCTTTTTACTGCAAGACTAACTAGGCTCCAAGGATGGGAGAGGGATGAGTTATTGTGCCAGGCTGTGAGCTAAGGCTCTGATGGAGATATGGTGGCCTAGGCTACATAATGATAAATATTTGTATAATTTCAGAAATAAAGTAGAAATGTTTGTTTTGTGATTTACAAGATTGTATGTATGATATATGCTCAGTGTGTATGTGTGTTACGTTATGTATGATCCTGCTTTCGTGGGGAGGGCGGGATATAAATAAAATAAATAAACAAATACAACTTTGTACAGGCATTCAGAGAAAGATGATTGAGCCCTGAAGGATGCTCACTTTTCAAATCTTGACTTTAGCTTCAAATTCAAGTTAATGCGTGTCTCTCTGCTTCCAAATGTTCAGGGAAAGACATTCTTCACCCAATTTACACTTAATTTTTTTTTTAAGACAGCAGCTCTTTGGCAGCTTGAGAAGGAGTGGAATTTTGAAGGGGGAGCATCTGAATAGACTCAGTGGCATCTTAGAAATAAACTCATTCTTCTTGCTTTCCCTTCAACCAGTTTAATAATTACAAACCTTCACCTTCATGTCATTTAACTCTCAGGTGAATTTGTTTGTGCACGCTGCCTTTTAATACATTTTAATTGTGAACAAAGTTATACAGCTTCCTAAGGCCTACAAGATCTCTTTCTTGGGACATATGAACATATGAAGCTGCCTTATACTGACTCAAACCCTGGGTCCATCAAAGTCAGTATTGTCTACTCAGACTGGCAGCGGCTCTCCAGGGTCTCAAGCTGAGGTTTTTCACACCTATTTGCCTGGACCCTTTTTTGGAGATGCCAGGGACTGAACCTGGGACCTTCTGATTCCCAAGCAGATGCTCTACCACTGAGCCACTGTCCCTCCCCTGCTCTCCAGGGTCTCAAGCTGAGGTTTTCCACACCTATTTGCCTGCACCCTTTTTTGGAGATGCCAGGGATTGAACCTGGGACCTTCTGCTTACCAAGCAGATGCTCTACCACTGAGCTACCGTCCCTCTCAAGAGGGAGAGGGAGATTATCTGCATTTGGGGGCAAAATTACATGATACCCTCCAAGTTCACAGCTGTGTGGACTGCAGATTGCAATGTTGCCTCTGAACTGGAACTGTACTACAGTAAAGGCATATTTTGAACTAGGCCTTTGATTAACTCTTAAGGATGGAACATGTAGTTCCATGATCCTTTTTAACTGATTTTATTACAGTGCAGCTGATTGGGCTGTGTGGGGAAAAGGGACGCAAGTAACCAGCATAGCCTGGCCCTCTTTTTCTAGTCCTGCTCTCTCTCTCTCTCTCTCTCTCTCTCTCTCTCTCTCTCGGGTTGCCAGCTATGGACTAAGAAATACCTGAAGATTTTAGGAGTGGAGCCTGGGGGGGGGGCAGGTTGAGAAGGGACCTCAGCAGAATATAATACCATAGAATCCATCCTTCAAAGCAGCTATTTTCTACAGCAGAACTGATTTTGGTCATCTGGAGTGCAACTGTACTAGCAGAAGATCAACAGGTCTCCCTGGAGGTTGGTAACCCTCTCTCTGGGTAACTTCTGCCACCACTACTATGTCTATAGATAAAGGAAATGCTCTGCCCACAGACTTGAATGGCTCCATCTGGCAGCTGCCTTGTCCTCATAGGATTAGCTCGTGAACACTGGTAGGGAGCAGAGTAACTGCATGCCTGGGAATCACAGCTCTCAGACACCACACAGAGTTGCCAATTCTGCCTTATAAAATTCCTGGAGATTTGGAGGGAATGACTGAGGATGTCAAAGTCTGGAGGAAAGCTCAGCAAGGATATGAAGATTTTCCAGCCTGCTGTTGGTAGCAATGGGCAGGAACGTTTCAAGGCATACCAATCTACTTGTCTGGCACTTTTGGAATCACGATGACATTTCCTGCGATCAATGGAAATGCTGTCAACATGTCAGAGCAACACTCTAGCAATCTGAAGTTCAGTTTCAGGCACATGCAAGAGTCTCATCCCAACCTGTTCATGTCAACACAACATCTGGGGGAATGCCAATCCCCCCCCCCCATTTTTCTCCCACCCACCCCCATTTGTGATAGGCCTTCTACTAACTGGGGGGACCCACACAGCTACTCATGATTTTTGGATAATCAGGTTTGTTTTAAACTGTAGACCTTCACCCCAGTTACAAGATGCTCTTAGGGCAAAAAGTGTAAAGGCTTTGGGCTCGCTGCCCAAAGTTTTGTGGCAAGCAGTTGTGACATAGAGATCACTAAGGCAGGACTTGTATGTAAATAACAAAGCTTTACTTATTTACAGGTGGATTTTAAATAACAGATCAGCAACACAGATGTCCAAATAGCCAAACTGAAGCTAAGACACATAAGTTTAAGCTACTGATGGATTTAGAGTGTGATTTGAATTCCGTTTAATGGTTTCAAGGTACAAACAAGCTTACACTGACCAGTCACTAGTTTGGATCTCTGCTTATCACCAGAGATAACAACCAGGTACTCTTCCTCTCCTAGAGACAGAGTTAAACCATTCTGCCAGGCCACCAGACAGAGCTATCCTTAAACTGTCTGATCTTTTGCTGAGAAAGATCCCAAACTATCACTGCCATCTCCTTGAAACAGATCTAAATTAACTCCTGCTGTGCTTCCCTCCAACATTACATCCCTCTTCTGAAAGGTGACAGGATGCTGGAGCAGGACTCTGATAGGTTCAGCTGAGGGGCTGTTTTTCCCCTCCTGTCTGTCACACTCACCACCGTAGCAAGCAGCAGCAGAAGCGCTGAGCTGCCAGCAAGAAGTCTTCTGCCAAACGGGGAGGCCTGGAGTTCCAGTCCGTTCTCCAAAACTGCCGTTTCATCCAAGGGAATTGATCTCTGTAGGTTGGAGATCAGTTGTAATTCCAGGAGATCTTCAGATTCCACCTTGAGGATGGTAACCCTAGATGTCTGCCAAGCCAACAAGGCAACATATCTGGGGAAGTGTATCCTGTAGGCTCTTGCCCTCTTTTACACAGGATTTCATGACCCATTGCCAGAATGTAGTCCAACCTGCAGGATTTACTCCATACAGTTTCTTCATACTGCTTATCAAATGGTTCTCTGACAAACTATACTGTGGAGTCAGACTTCTATTTAAGCATGGCGGGAGTGTCGATTATTACCTCTACCCCAAATCTTTTGTTAGGAAATGAATAATAAAGCACTTTCCCTGTTTCTATGTAGCCAAGAAAGACAAAATCCACACTACCCTACGAATAAGAACAGATTGCATGCAGCCTCTTCCAGCACCATTCCAAGGAAAGTTACTTACACCCATCTAAGCCCATTGACTTCAATAGACTTAAAAGGACACATCTCTGCTTAGGACAGAACGGTTCACCGCTTAACACTTTAGAGTTTGAAATCTGCAATCAATCAACTAATTAAATAATAAGGTACCTTGAATAAAAGTAAACTTTTCTTTCTTAAATAACTGCTCTACATTTTTTTTTTAAATAAAAGGCTCAAATAAGATGCACGGATGACCACATCTCCTAGCCTCACCGTCTACATACCAAACTCTTCAGAGGGCCCTGAGCCATAAGACACACACAGTCAAACAAAAACAAGCCAGATGTTTTCACACATGCTGTATTTATTTTACAAAATAGCAAATTATATTTGCCCACATTCACTCTTTTCTCTGGCAGACACACAGAGTTCCTCTATCTCTCTCACAAATCTTGGTAGAACTGCAACCTAGCCAGTTTTAAGCCAACTCACCCATGTTTACTGGTTTTATAAACTCAGCTTAAGCTACAGGTTAAAAATGGCTTAAAATTTTTAAAGTCAATTAATCTATCAATATGAACAATCATAGCATCTACTCTTGCTCCTCTCCCTTTCTGCCTGATTTCTAGTTCAGCTGGAGGAAAGGAATGGAACAACGAAGCCATACTCTATCTATTATATGAGGCATAAATCAATAGGTGGGTGTTACCAAAGATTTCAGGTTTTCACGGCTGGTAACATCATTAGGGTTTGTAGAATCTTTCGGGATCAAGTGCCGTGTTCTACTGGAGAAAGTTTTCCTTCCAGACGTTTCATTCTCAGCTGCGGAGAACATCCTCAGCTGCGGAGAACATGCGGAGGATGTTCTCCGCAGTTGAGAACGAAACGTCTGGAAGGAAAACTTTCTCCAGTAGAACACGGCACTTGATCCTGAAAGATTCTACAAACCCTAATAGGTGGGTGGCTAAGTGAATAGACTCTGGGCGTTTTCGCACTGACCTTACTCGGGAGCGACGTCCCTCTTCACCGCGCAGCGTCTGCGCGGATTTCGCACTAATTGCTCCGCAGAACCCGGAAGAGCCGCAAAGTCCCGCGGCTTTTGCGTCGCAAATGTAAACTGGCCAAAAACCAGTTTACATTTGCGACGCAAAAGCCACGGGACTTTGCGGCTCTTCCGGGTTCTGCGGAGCAATTAGTGCGAAATCCGCGCAGACGCTGCGCGGTGAAGAGGGACGTCGCTCCCGAGTAAGGTCAGTGCGAAAACGCTCTCTGTTAATAAGGACTAAGTGACTAAGCTCTGTTAGTATTTATCTCTCCAATGTCAGCTAAAGGAGGCATACAGTCTTTTCCATTACACCATAATACATCAATTAAGATTTATTCTTAAACCATAACACAGAACATCCCATATCTGCGTCTGGGAAATCCCACCTAATTCCTTCATAAATAGAAGGTTCTTGCAGCACTTTCTTACATCTTCCAGAGAGGGTTCCTCTATACTTTTTCACAGAGCCCATTCCCCCAAAATAGGAAGCAGTATTGACAAAAAAGAGATTTTAGTATTTGCCAAGTCAACAACCCTGGTTGAGCGAGGAAATTACCAGAAGATGACAACTGTAATTTGTAGAGGGCAGAGTTTTTTTGGTAGCAGGAACTCCTTTGCATATTAAGCCACATACCCCTGATGTAGCCACTCCTCCAAGAGTTTACAGGGCTCTTAGTACAGGGCCTGCTGTAAATTTCAGGAGGATTGGCTACATCAGGGTGTGTGGCCTATTATGCAAAGGAATTCCTGCTATAAAAAAAGAGGGGGACATATAGAGGATGATTGATCAGGTATGTGGGTTCCAGGCTATGAAAGGATGTAAAGGATTTAACACTGAATTGAATCCAGAAACAAACTGGCAGCCAATGTAATTGTTTTTAAATTTGTGAGTTATGTTCTCAGTAGCGAGCCCTTGACTGTAACTGGGCTGCTGAATTTTGAAGCAGTTGTAGTTTCAGGTTTGCTTTCAAGGGTGGCCCCACATATAACCCTTATATAACAATAACAATAACCCAACTGAGAGGCTACAAAAGCAAAAGCATAAATACACATCAAGAAACCAGCAGTCCAGCACAGATGCCCTGATCCAATTAAGGTCATGTACATATATGTACATGAAAATTAATGCGTGAAAATAGATATTGTATGCACAGTATCCAACCCAATAGCAATCAGGACTAGGGATGGGCATGAACTGAAGCATGATTCATGCCAAAAATGGCTGATTAGTGGTTCATTCCAAACTGGTTCATCTGATCCTGATGCACCTGAACACAAACAAGAACTGGCCTTTTTTCTTGGCATGTTGTTTGGTTTGTGTTTGCTTAGTTTTTCCAGACAGCTTGGTGCTGGCATGATTTCCAAGCCCCTGCACTTCCGGTCAGATTCCAGTGAAACTGACTAGAAATGGCAGCCCCACTTTTCCTGGCCTCCTGCTTTTCTGTTCAGTCTCCAGTGAAACTGACTAGAAACCGCAGCTCTGCTCTCCCCAGCCCCCTGAGATTCTGGTCAGTTTCCAGTGAAACTGACTAGACACCACAGCTCCACTTTCCCCAGCCCCCTGTGGCTTCTAGACAGTTTCACTGGAAATAGAACAGAAGTACAGGGGGATGGAGAGAGCGCAGCTGCTGCTTCTGGTCAGTTCCCAAGCTTCCTGGGGATGAAACAGACCAGAAGCTGCAGGGTACCTTCTATTTCTTTCCCCAGATTGACATACGCCTAGGAGAGCAGTTACTGGGTCACCTGCTTTGGGGG
The DNA here is from genome assembly GCF_032191835.1 of Heteronotia binoei. Lineage (NCBI taxonomy): Eukaryota > Metazoa > Chordata > Lepidosauria > Squamata > Gekkonidae > Heteronotia > Heteronotia binoei. Next base: position 151,771,146 of record NC_083227.1, read on the forward strand.
GCAGTAGCTCAGCCCTCTGAAATCCTGTTTGTACCAAACTTGGAGAGCAGGTGAAGGAGAGTCCGCTGAAGAGTTTGCTGCAAATATGGCATCTCTAGCCTACTCGAGGGCCATTCTACACCTTCCTGAACGGAATGAACCATGAATTGTTCAGAAAATTAAAAAAAAAACACAAAACAAAAATGAACCACCAATTTGAGCAACCCAACAAACCACCATTTTCATGTTCTGTGCCCACCCCTAGTCAGGACTGTGTGAGCACTTCCCTGGTCAAGCACAAACACAAATAGATCTCCAGTAGGCACTGCAAGCCTTGATTGTCAAGGCTTTTGAACGGGTTTGAATGGCAGACATCTTTTTTTGGGGGGGGAGGATTTGAGTTTTTCATTTTATTTTAGTTTTAACTGAAAATATTTTAAATGTTATTGTAACCTGCCAGGAGGAAAAGCAGGATATAAATGTTTTATTAAATTAATAAAGACAAATTAATCAAGCAACTGGTGATAATCCCATTCCCAATCATCTGTTCAAGAGAAGCTAGGTTTTAGGCTGAATTTAGTCATTCCCCTCTTCTAAACACACAAACACACATTCTCATTTTTCTACCTAAATGACCTCGACTGTCCTTGCATAAATAAACTGAACCATAAACATAACAATGTAAACTGCCCCCCCCCCAAAAAAGCTAGCAGCATCCACATAACAAAAACCATTAAAACAACTAGAGAAACAAACCAGTTCTGTACTTGCAAAAGCTTGGGCTTTTTCCCACAAAGCTTACCGCGGAGCGACGTCCCTCTTCACCGCGCAGTGTCTGCGTGGATTTCCCACCAACTGCTCCGCAGAACCAGGAAGTGGCAGGCCTTTTGCGTTGCAAATGTAAACCGCTAAAAACCAGTTTACATTAGCGACGCAAAAGCTGCAGCTCTTCCTGGTTCTGTGGAGCAGTTGGTGGGAAATCCGTGCAGACGCTGCACGGTGAAGAGGGATGTCGCTCCGCAGTAAGCTCTGTGGGAAAACGCCCCTTGTCTGAACAAAAGTAGCTTTAAATGGCACCTGAAAATTATTGGTTCTGGGCAAATGAAATTAGGGAGGACAGAAAGACCCTATTTTTGTGTGGGGGAGGGATTGTTCTCAGTTACAGATCAATGAGTTACAGCCCTCTGGTTGCCAAATGTTGGGTTTTCAGGACAAATGCTCTACAGCAGTGTCTCAAGTGGGTTGTGGAGCTTCTTGGTCACAAGACTCATATAACCACCATTTTGGTTTTTTTGCTTTTTAGAAAAAAACCTCCTTCTGCTGTCCGTGAGGGCAAACCAAAAGAACCAGGTTTCCTACCTCTCTTTGGATGCATGTTGAGAGGAGCAGCACTACAGGAAGGCAAAATCACCCAGCAGTGCAGAAAATTCCTTTCAACATAGCAAGTACAAAGACTGTAGTTTGTCTTCTTCCTGTCATATGCTCAGCAGATCCCACAGTGCTTCTTTAATATCACAGTTGGTTCCTGGTGCTAGAATGGTGGAAGACTACTGCTCTACTGAGAAATAGAAGTCTCATGCAAAGCAAATAATGGATATCTTTGTTTTCTTGAAACACAATAAGGCAGAAGATCGATGCTATGCAATTTGGCACTCACACAAACATAATATACTGATTCTGCAGTAGCATTTGCTCCACCCTGGGCTTCTGCTTTCCCTGAATCAAGTGATCGATTCCCCACTAGTTGCTGCATGGCCGCATTTTGACCCTCATCTCCCTCCAATTTCCCGTAAAAAACAAGATCAGGAAGATGCAGAGGAAAACGGAGGGAACTGCAGGTCAAAATACAACCACACAGCAACTGGTGGGGAATCATTGCTTGATCCAGGGAAAGTAGAAGCCCAGGGGGGTGGGTTGGAGCAACTGCTACTGTGGAATCAGTCATAGTGAAAGAGACTCAAAGCACAATCCACAAATCACAGCTGCTGCTCAGCCCCCATTGCAGTAGGGCCTGCATGGATATTTTTGCCTCTGTCATACAAAGTTATGAACATACAGGTATGTAAGCATGAAGGAATCTAGGATGCCTTCATCTCATACTTCTTTGTGGGTTTTTTCCCCCCTTTAAAGAGATGCTAGAGAAATGCCTTTTCCTGCTTACAATAGCAGCTGGTTCCCAGTTTTGAGGCATTGTGTTTTGGCTGGCTTAATTTGACAATCTGAGAATGAAATCTGGTGAGACAGGGAAATCCAGGATCGGATCACTTGCAGATTTTTATTTGAGACTTAAAAACAGCGGTGTGGGAGGGTGGGGCAGGATCAGGGCTGTGGCAATGAGGTGGGCCAGGAGGACTATTTGGTCTTTGCCCCATTTTCCTGATCTAACTTCCCTCTCAGAAAGTGCCACTTGTAGGGCTGCCAATCCCCAGGTGGGGGCAGGGGATCCTCCGGTTTGGAGACCCTCCCCCCGCTTCAGGGTCATCAGAAAGCGGGGGGAGGGGAATGTCTGCTGGGAACTCTATTATTCCCTATGGAGATTTATTCCCATAGAAAATCATGGAGAATTGATCCGCGGGTATCTGGGACTCTGGGGCGGCTGTATTTTGGGGTAGAGGCACCAAATTTTCAGTATAGCATCTAGTACCTCTCCCCAAAATACCCCCCCCCCCAAGTTTCAAAAAGATTGGACCAGGGGGTCCAATTTTATGAGCCCCAAAAGAAGGTGCCCCTATCCTTCCTGATTTCCTATGGAAGGAAGGAATTGAAAAGGTGTGCCATCCCTTTAAATGTGATGGTCAGAACTCCCTTTGGAGTTCGATAACTTCACTCAGGTTCGGACCCCTCTCCTGACGCCAATATTTAGCATACACTATCCTTGCCGCAGTTATAATATAAATCACCATATGTTCATCTTCTTGTGGAACTGTATTCTTAATAAATGATAATAACATCACTTCTGGTTCAAAAACAAAATCTCTAGTTAAAATTTCCTTTATCATACAGTGTATCTTTTTCCAGAAAGTTTTAGCCACTTTGCAGTTCCACCACATATGATAAAATGAACCAATATCTACTTTGCACTTCCAACATACAGGTGACATTGCATTATTAAATTTAGCTATCTGTACCGGGGTGAGGTACCATCTGTGAAATAGTTTAAAAAAATTTTCCCTATAATTAATTGGCTTTATCACTTTATAGTTCTTTTTCCAAAAATTGGACCATTGTTCTAGACTAATATTACGTTGTAAATTTTGCGCCCATTTCACCATAGAGTTTTTAACCACTTCGTCTTCTAATTTGATTTGCAGAATATAATTATAAACTTTCTTAATTATTTTCTCCTCTTCTCTTAATAACAGTTTGTCAAAATCAAAATTTGCTTTTGTAAATCCTTTCGCCTTGTCTGAATTATATTTAGTTATTACTTGATTTCTGGTCCACCAATCCATGCTTATCCCCCTGGAATCTAGGTCTTCTTTTTCTCTTAAATTATCTTTATCATCCAAAATATCCTGATACCTAATTATCTTTTTGAAGTTATACAGTTGAGGCAGAATTGACGCCTCTTCAGGGGATATCCATCTTGGTGTCTTAGCATAGATCAGTCTTCTAATTTTTAACCAAACTTCATAAATGGTTTTGCGAATCAAATGATTTTTAAAATATTTCTGCCCTTTTTGCACATACCATAGGTTAGCATGCCATCCCGCTTGTAAATCTGAGCCTTCTAAGGCTAGTATGCGCGTATTCTCCAACCGAATCCATTCTTTTAGCCAGAGTGTGACGCACGCAACATAGTATGTTTCCCAATCTGGGAGTCCCAATCCGCCCATATCTTTTTTGTCTTTTAAAATTTTCCATTTTATCCTAGGTCGGTTACCTTGCCAAATAAAGGCTCTTACTAATTGGTCTATTTTAGTAAAGAAGGGTTTCCTTATCCCAAAACTAATCATCTGAAACAGAAACATGACTTTAGGAAGAACCATCATCTTAATTAGCGCTATCCTTCCCATAAAAGATAATTTCATGTTCGCCCATTTTTTTAAAGAAAAATCAATTTCCTTTAACAGCGGTACATAATTGTTATCGTATAAATTGCTACACTTATTGGAGAAAGTTATCCCCAAATATTTTATTTTTGTTTCATTACTGAATCCGGTTAATCTTTCAAGCTCTCTCACCTCTTGAGGAGAGATATTTTTGTTAAGCATCTTAGATTTTTGTTTATTTATTCTTAGACCCGCGACTTGACCATAGTCTTCTAATTCTTTTAAAATCTCAACCACGGACTCTCTGTTATTTTGTGATATCAATACCAAGTCATCGGCATATGCTAAGATCTTATACGACTCTTTCTTAATTTCCAGTCCTTTAATTTTGCTGTTAGCCCTGATTAAGTTATTTAAGATTTCCAATAGTAAAATAAAGAGCAGCGGAGAGAGTGGGCATCCTTGTCTTGTACCTTTATGTATCTTTACCTCTTCTGTTAAGTCTCCATTAATGATAAATCTAGCAACTTGTTCTGTATACAAGGCTTGTATGCTCTTAATAAAAATCTCACCAAAACTCATCTCCCCTAATGCTCTGAGTCTTGGATGCCGCCGAGATGGATGTACTTTCAAATATGCTAAAAGGAGAGTCTAAAGATGACGCTGTCAGAAACTGGGGCAAGTTTTATGAATGGTATCAGAAAAAAGAAAGTATTTCTATCACTGGCAAAACTGAAAAAACTGAAAAAATTTAAAAATAATGATTATTTAAAAATTATCTAAAAATGATTTGTTGTACCTATAATTTGTTTTCAATTTTAGAGAGCAGATAAAAAGTTATGTATTTGTAATGTTTTGTAATGACTCAAAGTTAAATATTTTTTGTTAAGATAGAAGCCGTTGACTTCCTCCTCAAGGAAGCTTAATCAACTTTACTTATGTTAACAACGTGTATATATTATGTGACTGTAAGTTGAGGAAGTGGGTGTATTATCGATATTGATACAAAGAAAATAAAAAACTATTATGTCAAAAAAAAAGAACTCCCTTTGGAGTTCAATGATGCTTGTCACAGCCTTGATCTTGGCTCCACCCCTAATGTCTTCTGGCTCCACCACCAAAGTCCCCAGATATTTCTTGAATTGGACTTGGCAACCCTAGCCACTTGCCTTACAAGGGAATTTTCCCACAGATCAAATAGCAGTTTTGAGGTGGGGGTGGTTAGAACAGGAAGATGTTGCAAGGGACAGGGATTGACTTCCTACTCTAGCCTGCCCACCCACAGCGACTTTTAAGCTTAAAACCACAGGAGATCATCTAGTTTGACCCCAAATCTGAAGGAAGTGTTACATCTGTGGCTGAGTCCCATTTGTTGCCTGTTGTGCATGACAAAACAGCCATCTACATTGTAAGAGGGATGTTTGAGAGAAAGTGTGAGGCTCCTAACCCAAATGAAAGTTTGTATGCCTTATTCCAGGTATGTCCAACAGGTAGATTGCGATCAGAGGGGTCAGAGGTAGATCACCAGCCCCACTTGGTCTCATGGTTTGCTGGACAGGTGTTTGATGATTGTTAGGTGTGGTGGTATTTGATTATTGGTGCCAGTATGATGAATTCTTATTTTCACTTTTAGAACTGCATGTGTGGTTTTGGCATCATCCAGAGGTCTTCAGTTCCTGTTGATCTTTAATACTTTGGGACAGTGACAGTTTTGGACCAGATTCAGCCAATGTTAGCTTAGCACCCCAACCACCCCGGTATAACGAAGACGAGTGTTCCAAAGAAGAGCAAAACCTTCCACTTTCATGATGAATGGTTAATGGACTACTTCTTCATCATGGTGAAAGACAAGTGTTGTTGTCTACTTTGTAACGCCGCTGTGTCCTTGCCCAAAAAGGGTAATCTGGAGCGTCATTATAAGGCTCTGCATAGCAATAAGTTGTCACTGAGCATTTTCGCCAGTTTGCACATGATCCTAATGATTTGAGGTTTTTTGTTTTGGAAAAATTTCCTCCACGACAAGTAGATCTCCATAAATGGTTGCTCAGGCAGGAAATGCGTTGGATTTTCAAATTGAGTTCTTTAACTCCCAATGGATTGAACAATGATTGGGATCTTTTGTGTTTTTTGTAGCACTGGTTTTTATTTGACATTGAGTTGTATAATGCATTTATAATGCATTTGCATGTAAGTTCAATTGTGGATCTCTGTGGATATTACGTCTGATATTTTCTGATTTAAAGAGTGTAGAATGTAATGTAACTTTAAGGATTTAGGTAATGTGTGACACCTGTTCATATACATTCAGTGAGGTGTGGACGTGTGGTGCCGCTTTAATCTGCAGAAAAGAAGTTTAGCTATTGCTTTGTATGAATGATACAGGATTACTGAAGGTTCATATGTAGGCTTCTTTGTCATATTCTTTCCATTGTGTTTTTTAGCTCTTATATTATTTCTTGTGCAGCTTGTTAAAGCTTCAGGTGAAACAGGACTATATGCGCTTCCCTGTCGCTCAATTGCGCTCTGCTGCTCATGCGAAACAGCGGTGCACCGCTTTTCGCTTGTACATCTTCCCGGGTTTAAGAATTGCGAAGTTGCGCTGTGTCGCCTTAGCGGAAGAATGCTGTGAGTTCTTCTATGCACACCTCCCTGGCTGAAAGGATTATTGGAATTGTACTTCACGGCTTTTCAAGGCTTTCCCCGGACTTCTATCAACAAGAAAGGAACTTTTGTTTGAAAAATAAGACTTTGTCTTCGGGGGATATGTTCTTGTCTTTATGTATGGTTTTGTAATTATGTATTACAACTATTGTCTCTTTAACGAGTCATTTATTTATATAAAGTTTTTCATAGTAAGGTGGGTTGTTCGTGGATGCCTTTGGGCTTTGTTCCTGCTTTACTTTTTCACGTTGCTCTTTGGGTTACTCAATCCCCAGGTGGGGGCAGGGGATCCCCTGGTTTGGAGGCCCTCCCCCCACTTCAGGGTCATCAGAAAGCAGGGGAAGGGGAGGGAAATGTCTGCTGGGAACTCTATTATTCCCTATGGAGACTTATTCCCATAGGAAATAATGGAGAATTGATCCATGGGTATCTGGGGCTCTGGAAGGGGGGCTGTTATTTGAGGTAGAGACACCAAAGTTTCAGTATAGCATCCAGTGCCTCTCCCCAAAGTACCTCCCAAGTTTTGAAAACATTGGCCCAGGGGGTCCAATTCTATGAGTCCCAAAAGAAGGTGCCCCTATCCTTCATTATTTCCTATGGAAGGAAGGCATTTAAAAAGGTGTGCGGTCCCTTTAAATGTGATGGCCAGAACTATCTTTGGAGTTCAGTTACGCTTGTCACACCCTTGCTCCTGGCTCCACCCCCAAAGTCCCCAGATATTTCTTGAATTGGGCTTGGCAACCTTACTTCAAGCGTAGATTTTGCATCGGAATTGTCTGAGCAGATGGAAGTGACCTAATTATTCTGTACCTTGTATCTTCCTTATCCTATGGTGTGACCTGGTTAATAGTCTATTCTGGACCTGCTTCTTATCACTGACTTTGAGAGACTGTATGAAATTCTATGCAGAATTGTTTCACTCGAAGCCCACTGATCACAATTCTACGTAATAATTCTACATATGATTGTGCTGAAGAGAATGCACGTAGAAAGAGGAGGGGCTGCAGGGGGGTTGTTCTATTTTTGGCTTCAGGGCAGTTTTTCCCTTGTCGTGGCCCATGTACCTGCCTCTGGATCAAAAGGTGATTGTCACCCCTTCCTGTGTGCTTCAGGCAGGCTGTCCGCTTTCCAAGCCCCTTCATTTTACCTGATCAAAGGTTGCGCAGTATTTTATTTTTGTAAGAGTTTTTTTTTTAAAAAAAAACTGTTGAAGAGAAGGCAGTTTTGTGACTGCCACAAGAGGCAGCTAGTCAGTCAGCACTGTGTGCAGCCCTGCTCTGAGGAGGAGTGGGATTGTGTCATTTTTGACAAAGGGGATACTGAATCAGAGTTGTGTTTATCAAGGGCAATGAATGTGAATAGAGAAATACAAATGGATACGTGGGAGCACCTTTGGAAGAACTCGATGAAGATCTCAACTTGTCAGAGTATTAAAGAGAACTGTTTTAAGATGATGTATAGGTGGTATATGACTCCGAAAAAGCTGGCTAGGATGAGTAAGAAGATGTCGGATAGATGTTGGAAATGTGGAAAACACGAAGGTTCCTTTTTTCACATGTGGTGGACTTGTGAAAAAGCGAAAGAATTTTGAAAGATGATACAACAAGAAATCTCCAAAATTTTGGGTTATGACTTTAAGAAAACTGCAGAGACTTTTTTGCTTGGATTACAATTAGAAAAATTTCCAAAGGAAGACAGGACTTTAATTTGGTACTTGCTCTCAGCTGCTAGGACATTGTATGCGCAGCTGTGGAAACAGAGAAAAATACCAGAGAAATGGGATTGGATTGTGAAATTTTTATCGTGGAGTGAGATGGACAAATTAACTAAAACTTTAAGAGACTATGATTTAGACATATTCAAAAAGGAGTGGAAGAAATGTAAAGGATATATGGAGAAAGAGTGGAATGTAAAAAGACATTGGACAATTTTTTAGTATTAATGAGTGAAGAAAAATATTGAACTTTGATTGGTTAGCGGTACCTTTATAATTGAATTTAAATTTATAACTTCGGGGAAGTCAAATACTGGAGGGGGGGGGCTGAAATATCATATGGGTTAGTATAGAAAAGAGACAATTAAATGTTGTAACCATATGTTATTAATAAATTGTTAAAACACAAGAGTTGTGTTTATCAAGAAAGGGGAGGTCACCCTGAGCTCAGTCATGGGGAGAAAGGCTGCACATGAGAGTTTTCACAGAAGAATCATCACTTAAGTTGTGCATATATCCGAAGGGCACTTGAGTGCTTGAATGTTTTGTTTTGTTGGTTTAAACTGGCTTTGAGTGCAAAACCCATGTTTTTTGCCAGAAAATTCATTTGAATTACAAAAGGCTTCCACTTTGCTTTGAATTAACAATGATCACGCATCTACCTTCTTAGTGGAATGCAAGGTTCAAAGGCATGAAATCATTCTAGCTCTGGATGGAATCTTTGGCTTAGTTTGGCATGCGTGAATGAAAACAGCAGCATACCAATTCAGCCATTCCTGTAATTCCTGAGAGCTACCATGGGGTGGAGCTATTGTAAAGATAATTGGCTTCTCCACTGTGACCAGCTTTCCCCATCCCAACATTTCACATTTCTCATTTCTCATGCTACAAGTGCTACAAAACTCCTTCCTCATGCTGAAATAACGGACAGCCAGGGGATGTACTAAAATGAATGACAAGGTTGCCCATAGGAAACAATGGGAGAGCCTGGATTGTCCATAAGATATAATGGGAGAGAACAATGAGGAGGGACGGTGGCTCAGTGGTAGAGCATCTGCTTGGTAAGCAGAAGGTCCCAGGTTCAATCCCCGGCATCTCCAACTAAAAAGGGTCCAGGCAAGTAGGCGTGAAAAACCTCAGCTTGAGACCCTGGAGAGCCGCTGCCAGTCTGAGTAGACAATACTGACTTTGATGGCCCAAGGGTCTGATTCAGTATAAGGCAGCTTCATATATCCATATATGTTCAACATTGCCAATTGACTTGCATGGGATCCATTGAAATACATTGAAGCTCAGAAATGGCTGCAATAAAAATCTGGAATGGATCTTCCAGGAAAGTCAACACAATTTAAAAGTGTCCTGGACATGGATCGCCAGGAGAAGGGCAGATTTCCAACCACTGGGACTGGCACAGGTATTCTGGATTTGAATTGCCTGGAGGGAGGGAGGGTTGCCACTCTTTGGGACTGCATTGCAAGGGGACAGAGCACAATGCCAGCCTCTGGGACTGGATTCCCAGAGGAAAAGGTAGTTTGCCAGCCACTAGGACTGGATTGCCAGGGTGAAAGCTAATCTGCTAGTCTCTGGCACTGGATTGGCAGGGGAAAAGGTACTTTGCAAGCCTCTAGGATTGGGTTGCCAGGGGAAAAGATAGATTGCCAGCTTCCAAAATTGGGTAGCTAGGGGAAGAGGTAGTCTGCCAACCTCCAGGACTGGATTGCCAGGGAAAAGGCACTGCCAGCCTCCAGGACTGGATCGCCAGTGGAAAAGCTAGTCTGCCAGCATCCACGACTGGATTGCCAGGGGAAAAGGTACTTTGCCAGCCTCCAGGACAGGATTGCCAGGGGAAAAGCTAGTCTGCAAGCTGCTGGAACTAGATTACCTGGGGAAAAGCTAGTCTACCAGCCTCTGGGACTGGATTGCCAGCGGAAAAGGTAGTTTGCCAGCCTGCAGGTCTGGATTATCAGGAGAAAAGCTAGTCTGCCATCCTCTAGGACTGGATTGCCAGGGAAAAAGCTAGTCTGCTAGCCTCTGGCACTGGATTTGGAAGGGAAAAGATAGTTTGCTAGCCTCCAGGATTGGATTGCAAGGGGGAAAGCTAGTCTGCCAGAATGGCCAATCGGAATGCAGGCATCAGGATCCTGGAGAGTAATGGAAGCACGCTTCAAGCTCAGACCTACTAACAGTGAACACAGCAAATACATAACAGGCCTGTTAACGTGAACACAGCAAATACATAACAAATCCCATCTGCAGACTCCACTGCAACTGGAAAAACCCTGCAGAGATGGAAGAGTTTATGCCTCTCCCCTTGGGCTGCAGTCCCAATCCAAATGCTACTGCTATTTATCTTGTAAAATGCTGAGAAATCTTTACAGATTGTCCAGAACTTCATGTAGTTAGGCTTTCAGATGCCTGGTCAGATGTAAACATCTAGTTTACTACTGCAGTTCCTGATATGGCAAATGTACCCCCACTCCTGGCCTCAGATCCTGCTTGCATTTCCAGAAAGTTGGTTCCTTATTCGCAGTTCCTTATTCATTCCTTATTCGTGAATTAAACCAAAAACACTGAAGAGAGTTTTAAAGCTCTGAACCCCAAAATAAGGCCTGGACTCCCATATATCATACACCCCCTTGTTCAGGGGACTCTGCTCTTCGAGAAGTCATGTGCTACCTCATGGTCCAATGAGCGGTTCTTGTGCTCCAAAACAAAGTGCCCCCAGAACACTTCAACAGACAGACACTGGGGACAGGCTGTACCCCAAAACAATATTTGGACCACCCCAAGTGACACATCCCCATGCTCGGGACACTGTCCCTTCAAGAAGACATGCAGTACTGCCCGGTCCAAACACTGGTTCTGGAACCACAAGCTTCTATTTGGAGTGCTACCTAGAAGCCTGTGTTTCAAAAGAGCTTTGAATAAGGAACTATTTTGATTGATTGCCCTCTACATCCCGAAAAGCAATATGGACCACCACATGCCATACACCCCCACATTCAGGGGACTCTGCCCTTTGAGAAGACATGTGCTAGTTCATGGTCCAATGAGCAGTTCTCGTGCCAGCTGCTCCAGAGCAAGGTGCCCCCAGGACACTCAGAGGCAGACACTGGGTCCAGGCTGGTCCTGGGGGTATCTGGTACAATGACAAAATAGGTGGTACGTTGGCATCAAAGGTGAGGTAAGAATCCATTGAGCCCTGATGGGTGCATCATTGTGAACTTGAGAATGAATTCAAATTTAGAGATCTCCGTTTGTTACCATGAATTGAAGCTTGGATGACGGTCACTCCCTAGTCATTGTTTTGGGGTACAGCCCGGTCCCAGTGTCTGCCTCTTTGAGTGTCCTGGGGGTGGTCCTTGCTCTGGAGCAGCTGGCATGAGAATCGCTCACTGGACCACAAAGCAGCACATGTCCTCTCAAAGGGCAGAGTTCCCTGAATGTGGGGGTGTATGGCATGTGGCGGTCCATGCTGTATTTTGGGGTGCAAGGGGCAATCAATCAAAATAGTTCCTTATTCCATTCTTCCCACTAGAAGGCATGCCACTGAAGTGGGAGTAGTTGATTTTAAGGGTGTTAATCTGTACCCACCATAGTGATTTCCAGTCCCTATGTAATATACACACCCTTTCGATATTCTCTTCAGAATCACTGTAAACAAATGCAGAGGGACACGCCAGCTGGGCTCCCACTGTGAAAGGTCCATACAGAAATACCAACCGCTTTGACCCACGAAACTTCCCAGCAGAGCTCTCCGGGCATAACGTTAAGTATGTTGCAAACTCATTTAATGTATTATGTTATTTCATTTGAATGTCAACGTGTAAGATGTTTTGAATTCAATAATTTTATGTTAGATTTTATGCGCTGTGAGCCGCCCTGAGCCACTTCGGTGGGAAGGGCGGGATATAAATTGAAATAAACTTAAATGTAAAGAAATGATGATTTTGACTATACTTCCTAAAAATGTCATTTTAAAAACAAAGTAGGGACGCATCCCTCCCTTCTTCCTAGCACAGCAGCATAGAACATGTACCGGTACACACAAAAAAGTAATAATCTCTTCTCTGCTCCGGTTACAAAATTGTTGGCATAACTTACAACACAGGACAACATTTTGTTTGCTTCCCCAAATTTGGGAAGAATGGCGGCTGGTGTCCGCTTCCCAACTACATTGTCGCTGTGCGTCAGTCATGAGTATTAATGTTCCCTCCCCCATCCCAGGAGGGAACACTCACGTTTCCATAGACAATGCCTCAGTGATACAACTTGTTTTGCCTTGGATCAGCTGGCGGTGAGTGCGTACATCTAGCTTGTGCCACCTTCTTTCCTTTGGATGCTTAGGCTTTGGACAGAAGGATGGTAAAACCAGTGGTTGGTTTCGGTGGAACCAGGAATTGACCTTGGGAATTGAGTAAAAGCCTCTCTGATTTGGATGACAACCTGTAAAAAGCAAGCAACGTGAGTGGTAGCAAAGTTGTGTTTCCCGTGAAGTAAAAAGCGGGCCTTGGCATTGTCAGAAAGGCCTTGATGGTCAGAGAGCAGAGCATCTAGGTATTTTACTCGTGGACTGCTATAGAAAGGACAGTCCAGAACAACATGAGGGACTGTTTCGATGACTCCTTGGCTACAAGGGCATCGTCTAAGATTGTGGGGGATTCTGTGGTATCTTCCAGAGAGAATGGCCGAAGGTAGTGCATTAAATCTAGCCAGCATGAATGCTCTTCTTTGGTGAGGGTCAGTTAAGGAGAGGAAATAGGGAGCTAATAGCCTGGGGGTCTGGGATAAACCCAGATAGCTGGGGAGCAAGTTTTCCGAGCTGCCTCAGTTAGACGTTGCGACTGGATGTCTAGTAATCTGCGTTTGATGGCTTGAAATACCGCAGGAGCAGAAGATAGGTAAAATGCATCCAAGGGAATTCCTATGGATGTGATTTTCTTTTGGATCAGAGTCAACCATAGACAATGCCTCAGCGATACAACTTGTTTTGCCTTGGATCAGCTGGCGGTGAGTGCGTACATCTAGCTTGTGCCACCTTCTTTCCTTTGGATGCTTAGGCTGTGGACAGAAGGATGGTAAAACCAGTGGTTGGTTTCGGTGGAACCAGGAATTGACCTTGGGAATGAATGATGGATCCATTCTCTGCGTTGTGGTCTCCTTTTGTAATATGCACAGTTCTTTCCCGGCTGATAGACCTGCCAGCTCGGAGACTCTCCATGATGAGGTAATGGCCACAAGGAAGGCCACTTTCCATGATAGGAAATGAGGCTCCACTGATGTTAGTGGTTCGAATGGGAGTTCACATAAGGCCCGCAGTACCCTGTGGAGGCTCCGTGTGGGGAACCTGTGTTGGATTGGTGGGGCCAACTGACATGTACCCCATATGAATCTCCTCACATGCCTGTTTGTGGACAGACCTTTAAGCCTGGCTCCGAGGTGCACCAGATCCTTCATGGGCACCAGGTGCTACTCGGTGTCATCAAGACTTGCTTCCAAGAGAAGTCCCTGCACCTCCCAGGTGCCACATTGGTAAAATGATATCCAAAATGTTGAATAAATAAAATAAACACCTGTAAAAGTGGTAGCTGTTTCACACAGAACAATAAAAAAAAATTACACATGCGTGATTAAGTCTGGACCAGGGTTTCCCAAACTTTTCATTCCCGTGGCCTGGTTATTTTTACACTCCTTCTTCGTGGCTCACTAAAATTCAGGGATGGAACAAAACCTTCTGATAAGCAAATTACCAAATAATTTCATATGTACAAACCCCATCCTGTTTCCTCATTGTGTGAAAAAACTATGGAATAATGTCCTGTAGTTATCCTCAAAATCTCTAACAGAAAATGAGTAATGGCTCTAGAATGTAATATGTACCTGAGAGACTATCACAGAAGGGAATTTACTCACCTTGGAACTCAGGGACAACTCCTATGTTACTTCTAAGATATTTTTATGATACATGGACTCATATTCTTAATGATAAATGGGAATATAACATGGGGAGGGAAACCTACAGGAATGGAATTCAGGGTGAGCCCAGCCTACCTAGTTATTTTAAAGGGTGGGCCTAGTTTACTTAATTATTATCTTATGGTTTCATTTAACCTCTGGTATTAGCTTCTTGGTATGTAAGCTTTTACTTTTAGGCTAATAGAAAACAATAACATACTTAGAAAATTGTATTTCTCTGAATTTTAATTTTATTTTAATCAAAAGATGAACAAAGACTTTCTATAGTTTCTTTCTCTGAATACACTAAAACGCACCATTATACAGCATATTGCATTATTGGCACAGCACATATTCCTAGTATTTTGGTGCTTCTGGCACAGTGCACTAATTATGGTAGATCGATAACAATAGCTTCGTATAACCTGTGAAGCACTAACTTTTCGAGTTTGAATTCTACCCCTGGTAATAATGATTTCCAGAGAAGGCTTGTGATACATTTCTGGCTATTTGACCTGGCAGATCTTTTCATAGAAATTAGAATTTGCTGTCTAGCGTATCTTAACATTGGTGACTTCTAACAAATAACATGGGAGGGGCATTCATCATGGATTACAGCATTGAAAATATTTTTAAGGGAGTAATCAAAGCCATGGGAGTAAAGTTCATGTACCGGCATGATTTGGTTGTGTGCTACCTTTTCCTTTAAAAAAACAACCCTGCTATCCTTTTACCCAGGGCTTTTTTTGTAGAAAAAGCCCAGCAGGAACTCATTTGCATATTAGGCCACCCTGCCTGGTACCAAGTCAGCCAGAACTGCATCCCTGCATGTTTCTGCTCAAAACGAAACCTATTTTTATCTGTACTCACATATCACATTAGTGTGTTTGGACAAGAAGAAAATTACTCCAAAGAGTAATTAACACATGGCATTCACTGCTGTAGAAAGTGGCGGCGGCTACAAGCATAGATAGCTTCAAGAGGGAATTGGATAAACATTCGGAGCAATGGCTATTAACCACAAAGTATCGATGGAAATTAAGTGTGTGGACTTAGGTCAGTCACAAGTTCTCTCAAGGCCGTTCCACTCAAGAGCAGTTGTTGAAAGAGTTCTCTCAGCCCCACCTACCTCATTGGGTGTCTGTTGTGGGTAGGGGAAAGGAAAGGAGATTGTAAGCCACTCTGAGACTCTGGGCGTTTTCGCACTGACCTTTTACTGGCGCGACCACCCTCCTCACGCCGGCGGATCTGCAGGGATTTCGCACCAGAAGCGCCGGCGCAGCCAAAAGAGCCGGCTACTTCCGTTGCGAAACCCGCTCAAACGTTTTCCTGCTTCTTGGCGGTTTCCGTTTGAGCTGGTTTCGCGACGGAAGTTGCCAGCTCTTTTGGCTGCGCCGGCGCTTCTGGTGTGAAATCCCTGCAGATCCGCCGGCGTGAGGAGGGTGGTCGCGCCAGTAAAAGGTCAGTGCGAAAACGCCCTCTGAGTGAAAAGCAAGGTATAAATCCAATCTCCTTCTCCTCTTCAGGAAGTTTTTCTGGAGTTCTGGCCCCACTGGCAGACCTCCTGATGGCACCTGAGTTTTGGCCACTGTGTGACAATGTGTTGGACTGGATGGGTCATTGGTAGGGTTGCCAAGTCCAATTCAAGCAATATCTGGGGACTTTGGGGGTGGAGCCAGGAGACTTTGGGGGTGGGGCCAGGAGACATGGGGGCAGAGCCAGGAGCCAGGGTGTGACAAGCATAATTGAACTCCAAGGGAGTTCTGGCCATCACATTTAAAGGGACAGCACACCTTTTAAAATGCCTTCTTTCCATAGAAAATAATGAAGGATAGGGGCACCTTCTTTTGGGGCTCATAGAATTGGACCCCCTGGTTCAATCCTTTTGAAACTTGGGAGGTATTTTGGGGAGAGGCACTAGATGCTATACTGAAAATTTGGCACCTCTACCTCAAAGAACAGCCTCCCCCCAGAGCCCCCAATACCCGCAGATCAATTCCCCATCATTCCCTATCGGAATTGTTCATGGAGGTGCATGATGGCTGTGGGGGTGGGGCTTCCCCCGCCGGCCAGCTGGCTGGGGGAGGGGGGAAGCCTGTAAAACCAGGGGATCCCCCGCTGGGACCTGGGGGTTGGGAAGCCTAGTCATTGGCCTGGCCCAACATGGCTTCTCTTGTGTTCTTATGATTCCCCTCCCCCAATGCCCATGGCAACCATGGAATTTAGTAGAGCTGCCAGCTCAGGGTAGGGAAATTCCTATAGATTTGCAAAGTGGAGCCTGAAGATAATGGGGTTTGGGGAGGGACTAGCAGAGTATAATGCCATAAATTCCACCTTCCAACACGGCCATTTTCTCCAGGTGAATGAATCTCTATTGCCCAGGAGATCAGATGAAATCCCGTGAGAGCTCCAACCACCACCCTAGAATTTAACCATTCTTTATCATGATAGATCATTCTAGAAAGCCAGTTTGGTGTAGTGGTTAAGTGTGCGGACTCTTATCTGGGAGAACCGGGTTTGATTCCCCACTCCTCCACTTGCACCTGCTGAAATGGCCTTGGGCCAGCCATAGCTCTGGCAGAGGTTGTCCTTGAAAGGGCAGCTGCTGTGAGAGCCCTCTCCAGCCCCACCCACCTCACAGGGTGTCTGTTGTGGGGGAGGAAGGGAAAGGAGATTGTGAGCCGCTCTGAGACTCTTTGGAGTGGAGGGCGGGATATAAATCCAATATCTTCTTCTTCTTCTTCTTCTTCAAAACAGAAAGTACAACAGAAGTGCGCAGCTAGCACAGAATATCTCCTGCCTTCTATTCCCATAAATCCACTTAACCTCAGCAGCTACTGGAACCAAGCTCTTGCTGTTTGAGGAATGGCCATATGGGGGCATGAAGATTTGAGGCTTTCCTGCTGCCCCTCCCATCCCTTCCTGGCCTATCCCCCCCCCCCACCTTCCCCACAAAGAGTAAATAGCCATCTCATTGTGTCATAGCTCCCAGCACAAGTCCATATTTGCACAATGCTAGCAGCTCACAGGGCGCCACAGTCTAAAGGGCTTATTTTAAGCTTGTTGTAAAAGAACATTGTTTGGTGGGAATTAAACTCCCAGTACTTAAAAAAGGGCAGCATGAAAATGCCTAATTCTATTGACTCCCTTGGCGGCATAAACACCAAGACAAGTCCCATCTGGAGAGGGCAGTGAGGAATTTCTTGCTGGCGCCCAGCAGAGGTCAGTGACTTCTGTACATTCATCAGGAGTAGTGTCAACAGGACAGGAAGTTAGTCAAATTCCCATTCCATGGCAGCCTTCTCTCAAGCAATGCCCATTGGGATTTGGGATTTCTACTCAATGCATCAAATGTGATTTATGGTGGAATTATAAGCATTCTTTCAGGGCAATGCTAAACATTAATTTTTGCCATTTGTTTACATAGGAAATGGTGTCACCCAATGGCTTGTACCTGAAGGTACTGTTAGCCGCCCTGAGTCCACTTGCAAAGAGGGCGGAGTAGAAAACTAAAGTAATAAACCAACAAACAAAGCTCAAGACATCTGAGTTCCATCTTCAGTTCTATCACTATCTGTATGTAGGGTTCCAAGTCCAATTCAAGAAATTTCTGGGGACTTTGGGGGTGGAGCCAGGAGACATTGGGGGTAGAGCCAGGAGCAAGGGTGTGACGAGCACAACTGAACTCCAAAGGGAGTTCTGGCCATCACATTTAAAGGAATTGCACACCTTTAAAATGCCTTCCCTCCATTGGAAATAATGAAGGATGGGGTACCTTCTTTGGGGGCTCATAGAATTGGACCCCCTGGTCCAATCCTTTTGAAACATGGAGGGTATTTTGGAGAGAGGCATTGGATACTGTGCTGAAAACTTGGTGCCTCTACCTCAAAAAACAGCTCCCCCAGAGCCCCAGATATCAGTCCCCATAGGGTATAATGGAGTGCCCAGCAGACATTTCCCTCCCTCCCCCCCCCGCTTTCTGATGACCCTGAAGCGGGGGGAGGGCCTCCGAACTGGAGGATCCCCTGCCCCCACCTGGGAATTGGCAATCCTATCAGTATGACCCCTGTCAAATAGTGCATTTCATGTTTATCACACACTGTTAGAAACAGTGCACCTCCAAGAAAAATAATTTGGTAGTCATTGTTTGTTTGCCGTTTTGCCTCATTTACATGCATCTGGGAAATGTCCAGAATTCTTTGGCACATTTTCTTATAAACCAGCATGGTCATGGATGGCCCTGTACAGATGCACAGAAAAATACTATACTTTCCCATCATCGTTTTTCTAAGCTGCCGTGAAGAAGCTGGAAAAGCATGCCAAATGTGCAGCCACTTCAGGGCTCATGTACGGCCTCAGTGCTTTCTGAGTCCAAAAATGGTCTAAAGGCACATGAGGTTGAGTCCAAGCGAGCCTAGCCTTGTAGGTCACTTGGATGGGAGTCTGTTTAGATTTTAAATCACACTTTGATTCTCAGAGGAGATACTGGATAGAAATAAATAAGCATGGAGTAGCTTTGGACAAAAACCATATTGCAAACTATACTGACATTTCTTCCACAACACCAGAATGTTTGAACAAGCACTACAAATTAATGGATGATATCCAGTGAATGCTATAGGTTGTGCCGCAGGGTAAACATCACTGTGGGTTTGTGAATGGGTTTGGCCCAAGGGGACCAGAGCCAGGGCCTACGACAACAGAAATCTAGCCTTCTTTAATGACTGTGGATGTTTCCTCAATAGAGGATTATTGTTAGGACGCTGTTCTCCAGGACTCTGTTGAAGTACCCATCAGAGACTGGAGGAAGGTGAGCCCCCATAAAATAAAGGGAGCAGGGCAGGCAATGGCGTGGGTGTGAAGGAAGAGCAGGGCATGGAAGAAGAAGAAGAACTGCAGATTTATACCCCGCCCTTCTCTCTGAATCAGAGACTCAGAGCGGCTTACAATCTCCTATATCTTCTCCCCCCACAACAGACACCCTGTGAGGTGAGCAGGGCTGAGAGGGCTCTCACAGCAGCTGCCCTTTCAAGGACAACCTCTTCCAGAGCTATGGCTGACCCAAGGCCATGCTAGCAGGCGCAAGTGGAGGAGTGGGGAATCAAACCCGGTTCTCCCAAATAAGAGTCCGCGCACTTAACCACTACACCAAACTGGCTCTCACTCTCCCAAACTGTCTCTCCCTCTTCCAAACTGGAGGCAGGCAGACAGACAGCTATTAAATTGAGTGAAGCCTGGTGTGGAGCAAGTTGTATGATTTCTTTCTGGGGATCTGATGTGGGGGTAGCCAATCTGCTGCCCTGTAGAAGTGACTCTGTGCCTCTTTGTGTACTGAGTTTGTACAATTGTACCTAGGGAACTGGAGCCAGCAATCTGTGGATACGAGGACTGCAGCTCTTCCCCACATCCCTTTCCCCCTACAATCCTTTCCAACCTGGGGGAAGTTTATTCCTGGAGAGCTGTGAGACCCTCGTGGACTAATAAGCATGTAGGTTGGGAGGTGGCAGAGAGGAGGGAAAACAGGTGAAATTGTCCTTTTGTCTGTCTTCCATCAGTGGAGCTGTGCTAATGGACAAAGTAGAATGGGTGTTTATCCCCTTCTCTCTCCCCACTGCAGCCTCCCAACTCACATGCCCATTAGTCCATGTGGGTCCCATGATTCCAGGATCAGAAAGGACTGGTGGGGAGAGGGGAACATAGGGCAGCTCTGTGACTATCAGCATTTCCTGCTAATGAATTGCTGGATCCAGCCTAAAGCTTGTATCACCAAAAATGCCATAAGCCTCCAGTTTCCTCCTTCTAAGGAAACTATCCTAGGTAAGCATTCTGCTGGAACCTCTCAGCCCTTAGGAAAAAGAGGAAGATAGGGGATTCTTAGAAGTAGTTTAAATTTCTAGCGATTGTTCTTTCTTCAAAGGCAGAAACTTTCACCACATTACAGAACCTTTGGCCAGGTGCTTCCTCTCCCTGCAACAGTCACCTTGTGATCTAGAGGAGGCTGAGAGAGCTCTGAGAGAACTGTGACTGGCCTAAGGGTTCATGTGGAGGAGTGGAGAATCAAACCCAGTTCTCCTGTTCAGATTAGAGTCCACCACTCTTAATCACTACACCATGCTGGCTCTCAGGAAGCGCTGGACCCCTGCTGCATCCTCTCTTGTCTCCAACCTTGACACATCCCATTCCTGCTCACACCTGGCAATGCAATAACGTGGAGATCAGTATAAGAGGTCCTTGGAAGAGTAACGTCCTTCATTGTCAATAAACAGGACATTAGCAAAGTGAGCCCAGTCATGTCCAGGCACCTTTTCATATCCTGCCACTGTGGCCTGAATGCATTTATCACTGTTGCAGAGTTTACAACACATCTCCTTACATGTTCCAGATGCATAAGGTTTTTGGTTGTTGGGTTTTTTTTTTTTGCTAACAACCAGTTTGTTCTTCCTTTTGTGTCTTTGTTCCTAACTCCTTGATCCCAAACACCTGATGGAAAATTAGCCAGTGTGAATTATTGTACGCAGAAAAACTCTGGCAGCTTCCTTCCTGCTTCCTGCACCTCCCAGCCTCCTCTCCTCCCCATACTCCACTTTACTTACAGCTGCCAAAGAAAAACGGGAACAGAAAGGCTATTTGCTTGGAGTGAGCCTGGAAGTATACAGTCCCTGTCTAACTTTCAAAAATCTATCTCCTCACTCCTGGCTGAGAGTCCCAAAAGGATGTAAGGAATGGGCAAGAGTGAGGTGGCTTTTCCAGGCATAAACTGGGATACCCACCAATCTTGAATATGAGCATCCCAACTAATCCTAGCATAGCAGCCTATTGGTAATACTCAGATTTAAAATTCATCTCCAAAGGACCTGGACTTTGGAAAAATAGCATAGAAAATGAGGCTACGGTGACTCCTTGAAGGCTCAGTTGTCGCATGACTCAGAGGCTGGGCTGGAGAGATCACATTGCCAGAATAATCCCATTCTTTGGTGACTTCCAGTATATTTAAGCAATGAGGCTGGTGAGCAATGCCTGGTTCCTAAGCAATTGCTTTATGCAAGAATGGGGTTGCTCCATCCAGACAGTGCTTTTTGCAGGGTCTCCATCTTCTTTTGAAATGTCCCATTTGATTTTTTCTAGAAGCCACAGTTTGCAAGCCTGCAAATGATCGCAGCAGAAATGCAGGGAAGAGCTGTCTGGGGACTGGCTGCCTTTTGATCATTATCAAAGAGCATCTGATGAGCCTTCCAGGACCAGACAAACAGCCATGCAGTCCAGCATCCTGTTTCCCACAGAAGCAAATAGAAATACTCTGGCACCCACTCCCTTTCTGGTTTCCTGCACCTCTTCTGCTCCCCATATCCCTTTTTACCAGCAGGGTTTCAGAGGCCAGGCCTCCTCCTGGTGCTGCTGCCTGATAGCGACTGACGTTCGCAGGTACACACTGCCTCTAAACAGGCAGATTTCGTTCTGCCATCATGGCTAATAGCCAGCCACTAGTGGCCTTTTCCTCCATGAATTTGTCTTTCCTTTTAAAGCCATCTAAGCTTTAAGGCCATCACCCCATCTCAAAATCCAACAACAGCAAGTTCCAAAAGTTAATTTCAGGAGCAGAGGGATGGCCCATGAGATATTGGATTTCTATCCCGCCCTCCACTCCGAAGAGTCTCAGAGCGGCTCACAATCTCCTTTCCCTTCCTCCCCCACAACAGACACCCTGTGAGGTAGATGAAGCTATTGGATTCATATCCCGCCCTCCACTCTGAAGAGTCTCAGAGCGGCTCACAATCTCCTTTACCTTCCTCCCCCACAACAGACACCCTGTGAGGTGGGTGGGGCTGAAAGGGCTCTCACAGCAGCTGCCCTTTCAAGGACAACCTCTGCCAGAGCTATGGCTGACCCAAGGCCATGCCAGCAGGTGCAAGTGAAAGAGCGGGGAATCAAACCCGGTTCTCCCAGATAAGAGTCCGCACACTTAACCACTACACCAAACTGGCTAGCTTGAATGGCCAATCCTCTCCTGTGCCTTCTGCATGCCAGACCTTATCTTCTCTCTTCTGAATTACCAACTTCATCGGGTGTTGCCAAGTTCTAGTATTTTGGGAGGAGAAGAAAAAGCTCCTTGTCCTTTTTCTCCATCCCACACAGAATCCTACAAATCTTTACAATGAACTCCTTTTGTCATCTCCCCCTCCCCCTCCAAAACCTCCCTGAAAAGCCCAGAATACTTTAGTCTTCTGTTGTTAGGAAAGCGTTCTGAGTTTCAACACCTTGTCAAACTAATATGCTTGGGGTGGCAGGAAAAGACGGTCACCAATCCCCAGTTAGGTCAACAAAAATGGATCACAGTTGACCCAACTGTGCATTTGAAAGTAGACTTTAGAAGGCTTTTGCATTTAGTTATAGAAGAGGCACAGGATTGGCCTACTTAAAATGATACACTTAAGTGGCTTTGAGCATTTCACTGCTGAATAGGAATGGCTTGCTCGAATTTATAAATAAATAAATGTAGAGAGCGTACGAGCGTTTTGCCATCAAAAGGAACGGCTCCTTCCCTCCCTTCATGTGGAAACTGCAGCTGCTCCCAGCAGACCTTCAAAGGCACCCACATACCCCAGCAGCCTCACAATGCCCTCTACTCAGGCTCCATAGAGAGCCTGAGCCAGGCCCGCTGGGCCCTACGATCTTTGCCCGGCAACTAGTCCCCAGGGAGGCCGCCACGTGGCTCGGCTCAGCCCAGCAATCCCTGAGGGCCAGACCAAGTGATCTCGAGGGCCGTAAATGGCCCTTGGGCCGGACGTTCCCCACCGCTGAAATAGATGGAAAAGAGCAAATAGGATAGAATACTAAGCTTATTTACAAGGGATGGATGCAGATGGTAAGAGGGCTGTAACGTACTCGACGCGGAGACGAGAGTAGGGCAACATGGTTTATTAGGAGCACGTTGCAAGGGAGCGAACACGCGGGCCGGGTCCCGCTTATGTACAATCCCGGGTACAGCCTACTGGGTTGGTTGGGCCAATCCAGCCCCGTTGAACTTCCCGCCACAGCTGGAGGTAGGCGGGGACAGGCTCCCGGCGCTGGGGCTCCTGGGACTGCCCAGTTGCCCCCCCCGTCGGGTCGCATGACATTTCTTGATACACTACACCCCTCCCCCCCTGGTTAATGTACAAAGTCCTGTAAGTATGCGGGGGGCCGGCGTTCCCGAGTGGACCGTCTGGGGGGTCCCGGTGGTGGCGGCGCGGCCGCCGAGGATGGTGCCTCGGTAGGTCCTGGAGTGGACGGGGGCGGCCCGTCCGGTTCGGCGGATCCCTCGGTTTCGGTCGGTTCCGGTACCTCCGGCGCCCGCATCACGGATGTTGGGATCGCGTCGTCTAGGCGGTCTCCGTTAGGCTCCTCGCTGGATATAGCCTCGTCCGTGTCCGTGGGGGCCTCTGGCAGGGTGCGGCGCCTCAGCTGATCAATGTGCCGCCGTAGTACCTGGCCCCCCTCCGTTGATATGTCGTAGTGGCGGGACCCGGTTACCCTCAGTACCCGCCCCGCCACCCAATCGGGGCCCCTTGCATAGTTTCGGGCGAAAACTGGGTCGCCCGCGAAGAAACCCCGGGCGGCGTCTCGGACTTCGGGGCTCCCGCGGGTGTCTGAAGCCCGGTCGGGATGCAGCCGGTCCAGCCGGGTTATGAGTTTGCGCCCCATGAGGAGCTCAGCCGGGCTGACTCCTGTGACCGGGTTAGGGGTGATCTGATTATCGAAGAGGAACGCGGCCAGCCTGTGGTCCCAGTCCCCCTGTACAATTCGGCCGAGGGCCTCCTTTGTTGTGCGGACCATCCGCTCCGCCTGGCCGTTGGTGGCCGGATGGAAGGGAGCCGACCTTATGTGCCTGATCAGGTATCTTTGCAGGAACGCCTGGAAGTCGGCTGAGGTGAAGGCGGCCCCGTTATCTGAGACTATGGTGTCCGGGATGCCATGTGTGCATAGGACCCTGCGCAGAGCTCTGATCGCGGCTGTGGACGAGGTGGACCCTACGGGGATGACCTCCAGCCATTTGGTGTAGGAGTCCACTATTATGATGAAGGTCTGCCCCTGGAATGGGCCCGCAAAGTCGATATGGAGTCTCGACCATGGTTTCCGGGTGGACTCCCACCTAGTGACGGGGGCGCTGGGCGGCTCGGGCCGGGATTCCTGGCAGGTCTGGCACCCGCGGACCCAGCCCTCGATCTCCCCGTCCATTCCCGGCCACCAGACGTAGCTCCTGGCCAGAGCCTTCATCCGCACTATGCCGGGATGCGTCTCGTGTAGGGATTTTAGAACACGCTTTTGGAGCGGAGGTGGAATCACTACCCTACTGCCCCAAAGTATGCAGCCCTTGTGTGCGGCTAATTCCTCCCTCCTCGCCTTGTAAGGCTTAAATTCTTCCCCCATGTTTCCCTCTGGCCACCCCCTCACCACCCAGTCAAGCACCCGTGCCAGTGTCTTGTGTTTCTGGGTGGCCTTGGCCACCTCCGTTGCGTGGAGGGGCGGCTCTGGGAGGCTCTCTATCATCATGACCTGGTGTGCGGGTGCGGGGTCTGGACCCGTCTCCGGAAGCGGCAAACGGCTAAGCGCATCCGCGTGTCCCATAGCCTTGCCGGCCCTATGAACCAGTGTGTACGTGTATGAGTTGAGGAATTGGTTCCACCTCAACACGCGCTGTGAGAGTATTTGGGGGGTTTGTCGGTCTGGGGCCAGTAGACCTAAGAGGGGCTTGTGGTCCGTGGCAATGGTGAACCTTCTCCCATATAGATACTCGTGGAACTTTCGGACCCCCGCCACGATTGCCAGGGCCTCTTTATCTATCTGCGCGTAGTTGCGCTCGGCTGACGTGAGCGTGCGGGAGTAATATGCGACCGGTACCTCCCTCCCGTCCGGAAGCTGGTGCCCCAGGACTGCTCCCACCCCATACGGCGACGCATCGCAGGCCAGGATGACGGGGAGGGCCTCATCAAAATGGTGGAGCACCGCATTGGACACCAGGACGTCCTTGACCGCCTGAAACGCCGCGGCCTGTCGTTTGCCCCAAACCCAAGGGGCTTTTTTGTCCAGCAGCCGGTGAAGGGGCTCCGCCAGGGCTGCCTTGTGGGGGAGGAAGGAGTGGTAAAAGTTGAGCACCCCCAAGAAGCTTTGGAGCTCCGCTTTACAAGTGGGAGCCGGGGCTTGCACGATGGCTCGGGTCTTTTCTTCCGTGGGGTGGATTCCTGCTGCGTCAACGGCGAACCCCAGAAACTCTACCCGTGGAACCCCCAGCAAGCATTTCTCTCTCTTGACCTTGAGCCCCGCCGCCTGGAACCGGCGGAGCACCTCTCGAAGGCGGTTGCCGAATTCATCGGGGTCCGGGGCGGCGACTAAAACGTCGTCGAAAAACGGCTGGACTCCTGGGATCCCTTTAAGGAGAGCGTCCATTAGGCTCTGGAAAATCCCCGGAGCGACGCTAACCCCAAACTGAAGCCTCTTTACCCGGAAAGCCCCCCTGTGGGTCACGATCGTTTAGGCCTCCGCCATCTTATTGTCTACTGGGAGCTGCTGGTAGGCCTGGGCCAGGTCTAGCTTCCCAAATATCCTAGCCCCCGCTAGGGCGGCCAGGACATGGCTCACCACCGGCACTGGATAGGGGTTGTCCTGTAGTGCCTTGTTTATGGTGCATTTATAATCGGCACAGATCCGCACCTCCCCGTTTGGCTTGATGGGGGTAACGATGGGGGTCTCCCAGGTGGCGTAGTCCACCGGCTCCAGGACGCCTTGTGCCGTGAGGCGGTCTAACTCTGCCTCGATCTTAGGTTTCAAGGCGAACGGAACCCTCCTGGCCTTGAGCCGAATCGGTCTGACCGTGGGGTCTAGGGGCAGGGAGATGGGCGGCCCCCGGTAGCTCCCTAGGGACCCATCGAATACCTCGGGGAATTCCTTGCAAATCTCCCCGAACCCCCGGGGCGTTATGGTCTGGCCCACCCCCTCCACGCGGATTCCCAAGGGTTTGAACCAGGCCAGACCTAGCAGGGTGGCCAGCTGGCGCTTAACCACCAGGATGTCCAGCGGGCCGTGGAAGGACCCCCGCTCGACTTGTACCCGCGCCCACCCCGCAATTTGCACCGGGTTCTTCTGGAAGTCCCGGAGTATGAAGTCTGCCGGCCGAAGTTGCAGCTGCTGGCGGGGACACAGTTCTCTTAGGGTTTCTTCCGCAATAAGGGAAATGGAGGACCCTGAGTCCACCTCCATTTGGCAGGGGTTCCCCTCTATAAGGACCGCCACTTTGATTTTATCGGGGGAATCGTGGGGCAAGTTCAGTACCTGTAGGGACGTGGAGTCTACCGCGTGGGACTCCGCGGACTCGTGGTACGTGGTCGGCTTCCGGCGGTTGGGCTTGGCTCGGCAAGCCCTGGCAATGTGGCCGGTCTTTCCGCAGCTCCTGCAGTCCCAGGTCCGGTATTGGCAGTCTCTCCGCTCGTGGGGGCCGCCGCAGCTGGCGCACTTGGTGGCCGGGGCTCTCTCCGACGCTGGTGGTCGGTCGGTCGCTCGGGGGCGTTGGGTCGCTCTGTTGGGTGGCCCGGCTGGGCGGCGTAGCTGATGGGCTTCCTCCTCCTCGGGGCCGTCTTGGTCCAGCTCTCCGTGGTGGGCAGCTTCCATCTTGGCCCGGGGAAACGTTCGTGCGGTTCGTTCCCATGCCACCGCTTCGCTGAAGGCGGCCTGGAGAGTAAGCTCTTCTTTGGCGAAGAGCTTCTGCTGGAGCCTCTCGTCGCGGAGGCCCCACGTGAATCTGTCCGCCAGGGCTTCCTCCAGTTGGGGGAGGTTGCAGTTCCCGGCGAGTTTACGGAGGGCCGCCAGGTAGTCTGCGGCGGACTCGCCCGCGATCTGGTCCCGTTTGTGGAACAGGAACCTGCGAGCCACCCGCGAAGGCTGTGGTGAGAAGTGTCCCGTGAGGAGTCGGATGATCTCGTTGTAGGATTTCTCTGCCAGACGGGCGGGTGCCGAGAGACCCTTGGCGATCTCGAACGTGGCAGGCCCGCAGACGCTCATGAGAACGTCCCTCTTCGCTCCGGCGTCAGTGATCTTGTTGGCCCGGAGGTAGAACTCGACCCGCTCCGCGTAGGACTCCCATCCCTCTGGATTGGTCGGGTCGAAGGGCTCGAGGTAGCCGGTGATTCCGCTTTGGTTGGCCATGATGGCGGCGACAGTCGCTTGTTGCCCAGATCTCCGTCGTAGCCGCGGCGGCTAGAATCCCATCCTCGTCGCCAGTGTAACGTACTCGACGCGGAGACGAGAGTAGGGCAACATGGTTTATTAGGAGCACGTTGCAAGGGAGCGCACACGCGGGCCGGGTCCCGCTTATGTACAATCCCGGGTACAGCCTACTGGGTTGGTTGGGCCAATCCAGCCCCGTTGAACTTCCCGCCACAGCTGGAGGTAGGCGGGGACAGGCTCCCGGCGCTGGGGCTCCTGGGACTGCCCAGTTGCCCCCCCCGTCGGGTCGCATGACATTTCTTGATACACTACAAGGGCCATCTGCATCGTGGTGCCAAGAGAGGACATCCTTCTTGGCGCGTGCAGGGAGAAGAGAGTTGTGGGAGAGGATGAAGTGGTTCCCTGAAGATACAATCTACATTTCAAGGGGACAGTGGCAGGAGAGTAAACACAGGAAGAAAATGTAGCAATTGCCTCTCTGGCTTTCTGTCTCTCTTGCCACAAAGTTTGGAGGTTGAGGCAGGGGACAGCGCCCAGTCCTTCACTTCCAACAAACAGTTCTATTACCTCACAAGGACATCTTCTCATTGTCCCATCTGCCAGGACATTTAAAACATCCACAGTTTCAGTACTAACTGCAACCCTAAAGAATGGCAGGTCCTGACCTGGATAGACCAGGCTAACCCAATCTCATGAGCTCTCAGAAACTAAGCAGGGTTGACCCTGGTTACTATTCGGATGGGAAACCTTCAAGAAATACCAGGGTTGTGACACAGAGGCAGGCAATGGCAAACCACCTCTGAGCATCTCTTGCTGATCTATAGTATCATAGCTGATCTATGGTGACCTCTTTTTTGAGATGCGATCTTCTTCAAACTTTAAAAAAGCATTCTTGGGCGAGCGTTATAGCACTAAACTGCTATAGCACTGAAGCACTATAGCGGCACCACAGAAATGCCTTGGCTCCATTGACTCTATTGAGTCAAGGCATCTCAATTGTTTTAGTTTAGTTTAGTTATGATTTATATCCCGCCCTTCCCACCAAGTGGCTCAGGGCGGCTAACAACGTATAAAATCTAACATAAAAATATAACAATTTAAACATTTTACACAATTTACACAGTTAAAACATTAGAAACATACAGCGGTCTTATAAAACTACACTCAGTTTTAGGTTTTAGGTGCCGGTTAGTTGTAAGCCAGCCGGAAGAGGACTATCTTGCAGGCCCTGCGGAATTGTGCAAGGTCCCGCAGGGCCCTCACCTCTTCCGGCAGCTGGTTCCACCAGGAAGGGGCCATTACGGAGAAGGCCCTATCCCTAGTAGATTTCAAGCGGGCTTCCTTTGGCCCGGGGACAACGAGAAGGTTTTGGGTTTCCGATCTCAGTACTCTCTGGGGAACATGTGGGAAGAGACGGTCCCTCAGGTAGGCAGGTCCTAGGCCATATAGGGCTTTAAAGGTAATGACCAGCACTTTGTACCGAACTCGATAAATTATTGGCAGCCAGTGCAGAACCCGGAGCCCCGGTCGAATGTGCTCCCATCTTGGGACCCCCAACAACAACCGGGGGCGGCGTTCTGCACCAACTGCAATTTCCGGGTTCGGCACAGGGGCAGCCCCATTGTGTCACTGCAGCACTTCAATGCTATACTGGTTCAGTGCTATCGCACTCTCCTTAGAATGTTTGTTTAAAAGTCTGAGGAAGATTGCACCACAAGAAAGGATGGGAGGGGGGAAGGAGCACTGTTTGAAATTACCTAGCACTTCAGAGATGGTTCATTAATGGAATTCACTGTATGGAACTCAAAATCAGGCCAACAACTAAGTTTGCCTTTCTTACTGAAATTCAAGGTGGACTATTCAATGTAAGTCAATGTAATCCATAGAATAAGATACATGCGATAAGCAAAGTAATAAGACTTGAATAACATAAATCTGAATTAAAGCATAAGCATTTAACATGATAATTATCAATGCTGGAAAATGGAATTACATAGGTAAAAAAAAAATCTAGTGATAGCAAAATAATACATATAGCAATATATACCACACACAGTATTGTAGTCCACAGTCCCATTTCCTTTATTAAAAACCTTCTTGAACCACTGCATTTTAATTTAGTTAGCTTTATAAAAATGCCCTCTGTTCTAGTCCCAACTATAAACAGTCACTAAAGGCAATACATGCCATTTACAGTCTTCCTCACCAAACACCTTAGCTTTCCCTTCTTTTTTGACTATACTGACTGCAGTCCTTCTGCTCAGCTACATCCACTCCATAGCTCAGGGGTCCTCAAACTTTTTAAATAGGGGGCCAGTTCACTGTCCCTCAGACTGTTGGAGGGCCGGACTGCTGTTACTGTACAAGGCCACGGGCCGTCAGTTCTCCGTCTTCTGCATCTCTCTCCCTTCCCCACACCACACACCCCGGCCTGGGAACTCACCTCACCTCAGTATTACCTCACACTCTGTCTCCGCCGCCTCAGCCCAGTGCCGGAAGTGTGCGTTGCTAACGCGAGTTTAGGTCGAACATCACTTCCGGTCTGATATTGCCATAACCTGGCGGGCCGCATCTGGCCCGCGGGCCGTAGTTTGAGGACCCCTGCCATAGCTGTTCTAAGTGTCTTTGTTCCACTGTGCTGTGCCACCTTTTAGGTCAAACCTACACAAACAATGGCCACCATGTTTCTTGCAGCTTCCCTGACATGTTTGATGGCCTGACAGGTTCTTGACAATACCAGGATTTTTTCAGTTCCAACCAAACGAGTAGGAACAGGTTTCTCGGGTCTTTTGTAGGCCACCTTACATGGCTGGTGGATTGCATTATACTTGAGGGTCACACACTCAGCAGCTTTGTTCTAAGCTTGTGGGCATTTCTAGCTTTACTGGCATCAGGCACGGTTTGTTTGGAAATCAGTCTAAGTGAAGTCTTCAAACCATTCCGTAATTGGGCTTATGTCTGCCTGGTGAAACAGGCTTAGCCACCACACCCTGAGCAAGGCTAGCCAAGACTGGAACTGCTCACAAAAGATTTTACAGCTCACAAAATCCTAACATTTACTTCTGTGCCTGTACTTGGCACTCACTTAGAGCCATTAAGTTGTCATACAGGGATTTCTGAGATGGATGGTTGGACTCCACTCTTAGTCATCTTCAGCCAAACAAATCATACAGCCTTGCAATGAATGGGTTGTAGATAATGGACCTAGATGTCCTTTGTACCCAGGCTGCCCAGCCCTTTAAAAAAAAAAACAGAGGACAATACTTGATAACTGCTTTATTAGGCAGGCTACAATTTTGTCTAGAATCCTCAATATCAATACAGGCTATTCTGCATACCTCAGCAGCCATGCATTTCTACAGGATGAGGATGTTCAGTGTTAGACAAAGGGCATTTTTGGGATGGTACTCCCAGTACTGAGTTCCAGCTTCTTTTTTCAGGGTTCTCCCAAATCCTGATCCTTGTACACCAGTCTAGCTAGTGGAAAAGAGAGTAGGCCCTAAGGAACAGTAGGGTACTACAGAGGGAGGGGGGAATTGGTGGAAATTGGTGAACATTATATATGAGCACTGGCCTTTTTTTTTTTTTTTTTTAAAAAGCACTGTCTAGACATATTGGTCAAAAATATCAATACCTGCAAGAGAAGAAGAAAATCTTAGTCCCATTCCTTGAGCAATGTTGTACGATAAACCTTTTCAGAGACCATCTTTGATATCTTTACCAAAAGTCATTAAGTCATACTTCTTTATCCCCCTCTTTCTTCAAGTTGCTTAGGATGGCATAGGTGGTTCTCCTCTTTCACTTTATCCTCACACTGGCTTTGAAGAAAGCACGTTTGAGAGGAGATGCTTGGCCCTAAGTCAGGCTGTGATTCTTTTTCATGGCAAATATTGATTTGAACTTTGGGATCCCCACGCCTAGTCTAAAGGTTACCAGCTCTTTAAAGGCACAAATCTGGAAAGTGCTACCCACCCACTGGTACAGGGTTGCCAATTGCCTTGGAGGAAAATGTCTTGTCCCTTTAATAGGTAGCTGAAGCTTTTCATGGCATGCAGGGACATAACATCACCTGATAAATAACTGGTTCAAATCATTCCTCACAGACCAGACCCAAAGAATTGCCATTGGAGACCAGTTATCCTCAGTGTGGGGCCTATCCTGTGGGGTTCTGCAGGGCGCAATCATATCCCCCAGAGCCGGTTTGGTGTAGTGGTTAAGTGTGCGGACTCTTATCTGGGAGAACCGGGTTTGATTCCCCACTCCTCCACTTGCACCTCTGGCAGAGGTTGTCCTTGAAAGCGCAGCTGCTGTGAGAGCCCTCTCCAGCCCCACCCACCTCACAGGGTGTCTGTTGTGGGGGAGGAAGGTAAAGGAGATTGTGAGCCGCTCTGAGACTCTTCGGAGTGGAGGACGGGATATAAATCCAATATCTTCTTCTTCATCATCTTCTTCTTCTTCAATCTCTTAGGCCAATCTTTCATCGTTTTGGGACTAGCTGTCATCAATATGAAAGTGATATGTAGCTATATGTCTCCTTATCCAAATCTCCTCGCGATGTGGTAGAGGTCCACTTAAATGGTTGCCTGGCTGCTGGTTAAATGGCCAAGAGTGAGCAAATTGAAACTCCTGGAAAGGCAGAAGTAATGCTGATTGAGAAGGTGGAGATCTAGAAGTATATGATGTTCTCCACATTTGAAGAGGTTCATCTGACTCTTGTTGACTCAGTTAAGAGTCTCGGGGTTATACTGGACCCAGCATTCTTGCTGGAGAAGCAAGTTAATACAACTGAAAAAAAAAGGCAATGTTTCAACTCAGCCTAGCTTTAAAAAAAAGGCCCCTTACCTCACTAAGGCTGATCTGACCTCCTGGATCCATGCCATAGCGACACTGAGACTAAACTACTGAAATGCACTGCACATTGACCTCCCCTCAGAATTATTCAGAAATTCCAGCTGGCTTAGAATGCCACAGCTTGGCTATTGTCAGGAGCTATTGTCAAGATATTACTTCCATTCTGAGTCACACCACTGGCTGCTCATCAGGGTCGATTTAAGATATTAGCTATCACAAAAGTTACCAGGGTCGATTTAAGATATTAGCTATCACAAAAAAACACACAACCCATTGTGGTCTTGGACCATCATAGTTGCAAGACTATCTTTTCCCCTATGCTCTGCCGTGACAGTGTCACTCATCTAAACAAGATCTTCTGCAAATACCAACCTCCAAATGGACAAAATCAACAACTGTCTATGCATGTGCTTTCTCTGTTGTGGCCCCCATCTTGTGGAATGGACTGCCTGAGGAGGTCAGGAGGGCTTCTACTTTCCTGGCTTTCTGCAAACTATCCAAAACTAAATTATTCAAGATGGCTTTCCGGTGTGGGCAGTATAAACTGGATCCTGCTATGTAATCTTCCATCTTTTTATGTGTCATGTTAACACTTACGCAGATGACTGGGGAGGGCAGTGGCAAACCACCCCATAAAAAGTCTGCTGTGAAACATTGTGAAAGCAACGTCACCCCAGAGGTGAAAATGACTGGTGCTTGCACAGGTGACTGCCTTTACCTTTACTTTAACACTTATGCCGTACTTCAGTTCTGTTTGGTTCTGTTGGTTCTACAACCCAAATCCTATTTCAGTGCTTATTGGGTGTCAAGTCCTATTGATTGTATTGACTCACACTGTATAATCCACCTTGAATCCCAATGAGAAGGGCACATTATAAATAATGTAAATAAATCTCACTGAACCTGTGTTAGAGGAACAGGCCATTTTTCTCCAGGCCAGATGGCAACAATGTCAGACCAATTAGGTTAAACAGTGGAGCTCAGAGGAGTAACAAACAGAACCTATGTGTCCAAATGAAGGATTAAAGGCTAGAGAGGAAAGATCAAGAGGCAGAGCCTATAGAGAGTACCAGTTGATCTAAGGTGTTCAACTTTCCCTTTCCCTGTTTCTGGTTTAGGAGATATCCAGAGCTAAAAGGAAGCAGAAAAAGCAGCCCAAAGCAACTGCGATTATTAGAGAAGTTTATTCTGAAGCACAGAAAAGCCAAGGCTGAAACTGAAGGTTAACTGACTGCAAGCTTAGTGCTACAAAGATCTTAGAGGAGCAATGATTTCTTTGCATGAGAAGGCACTTAAAAGCTGCTTTCTCTCTTCATAATATATCAAAACCTCATCTAGCCAGAAAGGGAAATAACCAGACATACCAAGGGTTTTTTTTTTCCTAGAAAAAGTCCAGCAGGAATTCATTTGCATTTTAGGCCATACTCCCTGGCATCACCATGGTTTCATGCAGGCTTTTTTGGTAGAAAAGGCCCAAAAGGAACTCATTTGCATATTAGGCCACACCCCCTGACACCAAGCCAGCCGGAACTGACACCAAGCTAGCCGGAACTGTGTTCCTGTGCGTTCCTGCTAAAAAAAAAAAAAGCCCTGCCAATAGAAAACTGATCAGTTGGCAATGCTATCTAGTCTCACAGTCTAACCACTGCAATAACATTGACTTAGTATTACTTATTTTAAAAAATGTTATTTAAAAATGTGTATAACATCTCTCCATAGATCTACTTGAGGCTGCTTACAAGGTAAAGAACAATACAGTAAAATCATAAAAAACAATAGACATAAAAATTATCAATATTAAAGAAAACATCAAATCATAATCCATAAAATGGCCCTCCAGCTAAAAGCAGATCAGCTAAAAAAGACCGAATGCTTCACTTAAAAGTCTAGGTGAAGAGAAATGTTTTGGCCTGGCACTTAAAGGACAATAAAATAGGTGCCAGGTGAGCATTAAGTGGGACAGCACTCTTAAGATGAGGTGCCAGTGCCGAAAAAGTCGCGTCTCTGGTCTTCACCCACCTCACCTCCACAGGTGGGAGCAACAAAGGGAAAGGGTTTTAATTGGTGGGATGGACAGTATGGGAGGAGCTAGTTTTTCAAGTGTTTAACCCTAAACAATTTAGGGCCTGAATAGTATGAATGAACACTTTGAATTGTGACCAGAATCAATCAAGCAGCCTGTGCAGTTCTTTCAGTACTGGGGTGATATGATCTGTGTATCCAGTCCCTGACAGAAGCCTGACTGCTGTATTTTTGGTCCAATTAAAGTTTCTGTACCATTTTCAAAAGCAGCCACTCATAAACTGCAGTATAGCAAGGAAGTAACTGGACATTGAACCCTTTGTAATCAATTATTAGAGCATTTGTTGCATTATGAACTTCCTACAGGAAGTTGACCCCCCCCATACATACAATTACATTCCCCCCCCCCCCCGCCACCTGACTCATGCAGAAATGCAAATACTAAGTTTCTACATCTACAAACTGGATTAAATATACAACTTTGCCATATATATGTTCTGAATTTGACCCTGCAAGGCTGACTCTGATCCTGCCATGCCCATTAATCATGCCAGCATTCACATACTTAATCTAGACAATACAAGCAAATTTTTATATATTTAAAAGGAAGCCAGATGCTTGTTTTAGCTGCCCTTGGTAGTAAGTGGGCCAAGAAACCATGGCTTATCTCTCAACTGTCCACTCTCAGCTGGTTTTACATGGTGCTGTGTTTGTACGAATTGCAAGCATAAGGCTTTTGTTGTCAGAGCCAGTATTTTTGTCTGAGTTCACAGAACTTATGTGCGTGCAAAGACACACATAACACAGATACCCCATATTCTGCGCTTGGTCCTCCACTCTCAGAAAAAGTTTGGTTATTGGAAAGAGGCCTATGACCTGTTCTTGTCGACGCACAGAAATGTATTGGAGCATATGTAATATCTTACCTTTCCATAACTGAATATGAATTTATCTGCACTGGTGAAAACATACTGGACCAGCTGGCCTGGAGACAGAAATACGTGAAATAACAAAACCCAAAGGAGTTTCTGTCTCATTCCCTCAATAGCCGTACGAAGAAATGATAAAGGAGTTCAGTCTTCAGAAAGAAACTTTGGTTGCATTCTCTTGTTAAGCCTATGTGTTGAAACTGACAGGAATGGAAGCACTTTCCGCATTAGAATATATGTTCTTATTCAACTTATTTGTTCTCCCCAGAAGGCTTCAGGATAGTATTCAGGTAATAAGGACATCCTTCAGGTTTGACTATGTATCAGTCCTCTAATGTTTCCAATAATATAACTTAGATAACAGTGGTAGGGCATTTGCCCCATGCAAAGCCTGGGGAAGGGCACAATACAAGGGTTGTCAGTGACAGAATAAGTGCTCTGCAAATCGAAGGTCCCAGGTTCAATCCCTAGCACCTCCAATTGAATGGTACAGGTATCGATGTGAAACATCTCCATTTGAAGCCCTGGTGAACTGATGGCCATCAGGGGCAGATGACGCTGACCTTGGTTGTCGAATGAAATGATTCAATATAAAGTAGTTCCATGTATTCGTATATACAGTTATCAAAATAATGTTATATGATGTAACATTTTCAACGTAGATGAAAAAAACAGGGAATGCTTCATGAGGACAGCGAATGTCACACAGATTGGCATCCTTGTAGCTTTTTACTGGTTGTGTGACGCTACAGCCACCCTAACACAGCACAGTACGTTTTTTGGACTGGAGAGTGTCAAGAGTCGCTCCATCTTTGTTCCTCTTGCCATATGCATTCAAACAGTTATACAATGCTAATGCTCGTGCTTTGCTATGCTGGCTGTGAAGCTGTTCGTTGCTTATCTGGAAGGGATGGTGGCATGTCTGGGAACTGGCTAGTTACTATACAACCAAGGTCAGGAGATCTGGAGGAGATGTAACCAATGGGATGATAACAAGCACCTGGGGCGATGAGCAAATAATAGTAAACCTGCGCAAAATCCCCACTTTAGCTTGGCGCGCTTGGTTTGAATGATAACGGTCAGGGCAAAGGTTTATAAGAGCAAGTAACTGGCGGGAGAGCCAGTTCCGACAACGCCTGTATATGCCTATGATGCTGGAATAAAGATCTTGAACTACATTTGTCTTTTCCTTGCCTCTGGGTCTGACATTTTGTTGGAACTCCTATTACCCCTGACCGGCCTAAACCCAGACCAATGATGGCTGGTGATCAGGACCAGGCTACGGAGACAACCAAAACCACTACCACCGAGGAGGAGGAACCAAAGCCTGAAGGGCCGCAGGTTACTTCTGCCACAGTGACAGTGTGGAAAAAGGATTGGGATTCCATGAATTTCTGGGAGAGTATTATTGGAGATCTGAGAGAGGATCCCCAACAATAACACCAACTCTCAGGGCTGCAACGGTCCTACCACCAGTGGGGTTCCCAGGGTGATGAGAGTGGAGGGGAATACCCCTGTACAAGCGGTACAGGGAATGGCACCACAGAGTGGGTGCAGGGAGCCCTCACCAGCCAGAGCAGCCAGCTCCACAAGCAGATGCAAGCCATGCATGCCTTTCTGATCCAGGAGATGCGCAACTTCGCCTGGCAGGTGCAGACGGTGGTGGAGTGGGTTGCAGCCACGCCCCCTGTAATGTACTCAGAGATGAGACGTGTTGAAGGCAACATGCTTTAATGGATGGTACATCACAACAGAACTGAGCAACGCGGGCCGGGACCCGCTTTATATACCTTCTCCCTGGAACAGCCCTCCAGCTGGCCAGTCCAATCCTGGCCAGTCAAACTTCCCGCCACTGATCTTGATTGGCGGAGACTTTCCTGCGCTTCGCAGAGTGACCGAGGGACTTCCCCTGGTCACCTCTGCTGCATGGCCACACTGTGCTGCTTCTTACAGACCAATACACTATACCCCCCTCCAACAAGTTCCAGTGGGGGGAGAGCAGCCATTGATTCCTGTGGGAGGGGAACCACCAGCGGGGGGAGACCCGCCTGCTGGGGGCGATCTGGCCCCCCAACCACAACCCAAACCAGAGAAACCAGTGCCGGTGCCAGGGGGACCTCAAGTCTGTGAAGTGAGATTGGCTTGGACCTGCTGTTGTGCGCTCCTCACAGCAGGTCATTTTTGTTTCCCGGCAGCTGGGTCTTCCTCCTTGGACTCCTCTAGGATCAGCTCTCGGAACTGCAGCACCTCCGACTTGGCCTTAGCAACCGGGGTTCTCGAACCCCTGGTCTTCTTCTTTACCTCCAGCTTTAGTGGTGTGGAGGTTCTTGGTTCCCTTGGCTTGCTAGGACACTTGCTGGCAATGTGATTCTCCCTTCCACATTTGAAGCACAGTTTGGCCTTGGCTCTACGGTCACGCCCCTTTCTGGAGAGTTGTTTGGGGGCTCTCTTGGGTAGGCTGGGCCTGCGGGTTTTCTCCCAACCCTCTTTCGGTGTCCCCCCCTGTTGCTTCTTGTGGAGGATGATCATTTTGTTGCGGTCCTCTATCTCACAGGCCAGTTGGGTCCAACCGACCAAGTCTCGTGGCTCCGTCAAAATCAGAGCCTCCCCGTAGATGTGGGACTTCAGGACCCTTTTGAACTGCTCGATTCTGGCCTTCTCGTCCCATCTGTAGACCTTAGAATTCAGCACCCTGAACTCGTTAAGGTAGTCGCGCACCGACTACCTTATTTTACAACAAATACCCCAACAAGCCTGGGGGAAAGGAGTCTTAGGGGGGGCAGAATGTCAAGAGTCATTCCATCTTTGTTCCTCTTGCCATATGTATTCAAACAGTTATACAATGCTAATGCTTGTGCTTTGCTATGCTGGCTGAGAAGCTGTTAGTTGCTTGTCTGGAAGGAAGGGTGGCATGTCTGGGAACTGACTAGTTACTACACAACCAAGGTCAGGAGAGCTAAAGGAGATGTAACCAACGGGGTGGTAACAAGCACCTGGGGTGATGAGCGAATAATAGTAAACCCGCGCAAAATCCCCTCTTTAGCTTGAATTATAATGGTCAGGGCAAAGGTTTATAAGAGCAAGGAACTGGCAAGAGAGCCAGTTCTGACAACGCCTGTATCTGCTGGGAAAAAGATCTTGAACTATACTTGTCTTTTCCTTGCCTTTGGGTCTGACAGAGAGGATTATAGAAGATGGCTGACAGTCAACCAGATCTGCAAAGCACAAAATAGGCCCACTTGGGTCTTATCTGGATGGTACTTTCTTATCAGTACGGCAGTGAAACAGATGACCAGAATATGTGGGTACTTTCTTTGAGAACTCAACAAAGAAGTCAAGTGTCCAGTGTTACTGGCTGAATGGGTGACGATAGTCTCAATCAGCAATGGTGGCTGGAGGGGCCTAATTCAGAAACAGCTCTGTGGTGTAGGAACTAGGAATAATGGAACAGAGTGCCAATATTTTAAACAGAGCTGTCTGGACATTCATGAAGAAGACAGTACGATTAGTGGTCATGGAGGTGGGATTTCATGGACTGCAACAGTCTTGTTTAGGCGTCCCAAATCTCCCGCCCTGGCGGGAGAACACTGGATTTTGAGCCTCCTCCCCCGGTCTGCAAATATTCGGAAGCGGGAGGGGGGACGATGCTTCCCCCTCACAGCGCCGGGCCGCCGCCGCCGCAGCAACACCAGCGCAGCGCTGCCACCACAAGCGCTGCTGGCCCAGGCCCATCACCGCGGCTGCGGCCCGAGCTACAGGCTGCCAGTGCCTGAGGAGAGCGGCAGAGGGTCTCCTCTCCCCCCCCCCTTTGATCCTGCCTTCTGGGAGGGACTTGCGAGATTTTTTTTTACAATAAATACCAATTGCCCTTCCTTCCGAGGAGCGGCTGTAGCTGGGAAGGAGCGATCAGGAAAGTCAAAGGGAGGAAAGGTAAAACAGAAAAACAACAACCCCGAAGTCCCCAGATATTTCTTGAATTGGACTTGGCAACCCTAGTCTTGTTCCACTGCATCTCAAAGAAACAGTATGAAAAAAGGGTTCTTTTTAGAATTCTTCTTCACCCTGAATGGTTTATTTTACTTTACACAGTTGCAAGAAGACAAGGGCTGTAAAGATAGTAACCTCTTAAACATTACCTTATTAAGGCTTAGACAGCAGAGGGCACAGCCCTATCGGGTCATGGAACACGGTTTGTGTGTGTGTGTGTGTGTGTGTCTAGTGAACAAACAGAGGGAACACTACATTTTTCATTTCATTTTGGAAACTGCCTTACTAGCTATGGAGGTATTTAATGGGAGCATTTATTTGTCTTTGGTACAAAGTTAGCTCAGCAGTGCAAGAGATGGCTGGGCTACATCACGAGTGTGTGGCCCCAGAGAACTGAATGCATTGGAGAGAATAGAGTTGGACTGTACTGAGGTTTTATAGACTCTGGCTGAAATTTGTCACCCACTTACTCTCTGGGTGGCTCATAGACGTTATTTACAAAGTGAGAGTTACCTCCATGCCATGAAAAGCCTCAGCTGCCCATTTCTACACATTGATCTTCTATTAAATGGACCATACATTTTTTTTCTCCAGGCTTGCTGGCGACTCCAATTCCTGCTGTAGTCTCTAAAATCATTCATCCCTAGGCAATCAAAATCTTGGGGGTCCCCTTGCAAATTATCTCAGAGTAGGGTTGCCAATCCCCAGGTGGGGGAAGGGGATCCCCTGGTTTGGAGGCCCTCCCCCCGCTTCAGGGTTGTCAGAAAGCGGGGGAGGGGAGGGAAATGTCTGCTGGGAACTCTACTATTCCCTATGGAGATTTATTCCCATAGAAAATCATGGAGAATTGATCTGCGGGTATCTGGGGCTCTGGGGGGAGGCTTTTTTGGGGGGTAGAGGCACCAGATTTTCAGTATAGCATCTAGTGCCTCTCCCCATAATACCCCCCAAGTTTCAAAAAGATTGGACCAGGTGGTCCAATTCTATGAGCCCCAAAAGAAGGTGCCCCTATCCTTTGTTATTTCCTATGGAAGGAAGGAATTGAAAAGGTGTGCCGTCCCTTTCAATGTGATGGCCAGAACTCCCTTTGGAGTTCAATGATGCTTGTCACAGCCTTGATCTTGGCTCCACCCCTAATGTCTCCTGGCTCCACCCCAAAGTCTCCTGGCTCCACCCCCAAAGTCCCCGGGTATTTCTTGAATTGGACTTGGCAACGCTATCTCAGAGTCTGAGTGCCCACCCCACTGCCCATGGCCCCCACTGCAGCCTACAGGCACCTTCATAAAAGCCCCTTTTACTAAACTGCAGGGGAGGGGCAAAGAGAAGCAAACTTGGCGACAACGGCAGCAGCAGCCACACCAGGCAAGTCAGGCAAAGAGCAGCTCAGTCACTGGCTGCATGTGCAGGCTGGGAAAGCTGTAAGCAGGGGGAAACCGTGGGGGAAAGCTGGCCAGGGGCCCCTAAAGACATGGGGGCCGATCGGCCAGTGCCTCCTTGGCCTAATTGTTAATCCGGCTCTGTTCCCACCCCAGTTAAGAAAAAATGTGTGTTTTGGTTGCAGCTGCAGAACAAATACATGGTGCATATGACAGACAGGCATATCTGAAGTCAAGTTTAAAGGCTTCACTGCTCTGTTTCTAGAGTTGCCAATCCCCAGGTGGGGGCAGGGGATCCCCCGGTTTGGAGGCCCTCCCCCTGCTTCAGGATCATCAGAAAGCAGGGGAGGGGGAATATCTGTTGGGCACTCCATTATTCCCTATATGGTATAATGGATAATTGATCTGTGGGTATCTGGGGCTCTGGGCTGGTTGTTTTTTGAGGTAGAGGCACCAAATCTTCAGCATAGCATCTAGTTCCTCTCCCCAAATTACCCTCTGAGTTTCAAATAGATTGGATCAGAGGGTCCAATTCTATGAGCCCCAAAAGAAGGTGCCCCTGTCCTTCATTATTTCCAATGGAGGGAAGACATTTAAAAGGTGTGCTGTCCCTTTAAGTGCGATGGACAGAACTCCTTTTGGAGTTCAATTATGCTTGTCACAACCTTGCTCCTGGCCCCACCCCCAATGTCTCCTGGCTCCACCCCCAAAGTCCCCAGATATTTCTTTAATTGGACTTGGCAACCCTATCAGTTTCCCTAGAGTAAGCAGAGTAAGCTAACAGTGCATCATGGGCCTATGTGTTATACAAATAACTTGCTGAAATCCATGAGAGTCCCAGAAGTATTCCAATGACATCACTAGCTAATACTAAGAAAGAGTCCTTTGAAGCTACAGGCCTATTTCACATACAATGTACCGTAATCTAGGGATTTAGGGGTGGATTATTGCAGTTTTCTCAGAAATGCAGGCCTTTTAAAAAGAAGATATAAGAACTTAAAAGAAGCCATGTTGGATCAGGTCAATGGCCATCCAGTCCAACACTCTGTATACACACACACACACACACACTGTGGCTAATAGCCGCTGATGGACCTGTGCTCCATATTTTTATCTAACCCCCTCTTGAAGCTGGCTATGCTTGTAGCCGCCACCACCTCCTGTGGCAGTGAATTCCACATGTTAATCACCCTTTGGGTGAAGAAGTACCTCCTTTTATCCGTTCTAGCCCGACTGCTCAGCAATTTCATCGAAATAATAATAATAATAATAATAATAATAATAATAATAATAATAATAATAATAATAAAATTATTTTTGTATCCCGCCCTCCCCTGCCAAAGGGAGGGACGGTGGCTCAGTGGTAGAGCATCTGCTTGGGAAGCAGAAGGTCCCAGGTTCAATCCCTGGCATCTCCAAAAAAGGGTCCAGGCAAAATGGTGTGAAAAACCTCAGCTTGAGACCCTGGAGAGCCGCTGCCAGTCTGAGAAGACAATACTGACTTTGATGGACCAAAGGTCTGATTCAGTATAAGGCAGCTTCATATGGTCATATAGGATTTGGGAGACTCGGGTCCCAATCCCCACGCAGAAGCTGAATTGTAGTGGGACGGTGGCTCAGTGGTAGAGCATCTGCTTGGGAAGCAGAAGGTCCCAGGTTCAATCCCTGGCATCTCCAAAAAAGGATCCAGGCAAATAGATGTGAAAAACCTCAGCTTGAGACCCTGGAGAGCCGCTGCCAGTCTGAGAAGACAATACTGACTTTGATGGACCAAAGGTCTGATTCAGTATAAGGCAGCTTCATATGTTCATAGATATCCCATCAGTAGAAGGCAGAGGTAGATTTTTAAAGAATCAATTCCCAAAGAACTCTTAAGAAGTCCCTGACTAGAAGCAACGTAGCAATCTTTCCTGGCATGTTGCTGATTGTCCTCTGGAAAAGTGAACTTGGTGGCTCAAGAACCACATGTGGCTCTTTGACATGCCATAAGGGGCTCCTCTGGTGCTTTTCCCTATAGCGACTTTACCATGTTTCAGGAAAATGGGCAGTTTCTTTAGAAACTGAGATAATTTCCTCATTACTGTGGATCCAAGATAAAACTAACTTTTATTCTAGTTACATAACATGTCCATCCATGATTATACCAAGGTTGTGAAGATAAATGGCGTATGAGTCTAGATCAACATATGCAGCTGAATAAGGTGATGTAATTGGAGCATGCCACAGCTGAATACTAGCCCATGGAACAGAAAGTTGGTATGGAGAAAAGTTCTAACCACTCCTTCTCCTACAGAACTAGAGTAAAACTTCAAGGAAGCTTTTAATATAGGGAAGCACTTAATTTTTAGCATCCAATCAAATAAAGAATTCTGGAGATCTGGAAAGTTTGCATGCTGTTTTGCGTCATAACTTGGACTAGCAAACCCTCCCCCTCATTACAGATAAAGGCTGGCTAAAGTTCAGCAGCAGTGGGGAGAAAGTACCCTACATGGTTGGAGGTAAAAAGGGTTATATGCCATAGTTATAGTGTTTGTGTGTATTTGGGATGGTATGCCATATACTGCAGTCATGTGGCTGAATTTGGCTGATGAGAATTATGACTATGGCTTTCTACCATCTGTGGAGTGAGTTCCACAACTCTTCAAAGATCCTGTGTGTTATACACTCTGACATTTCACCATAGTCTTGAAAATGACTTGGATATAATTTCCATTGCCAAAGTTGGTCAGGCAGTGAGGAATCTGCCCTCACTTTCCCAAAGTCCGATGTTTCAGTTTAAAGTTAGAATGACCCTCTTTGGGGACCCAGTATGAGTCTGCAATAGGCAGACATCTATATTATCAAAGATTTCAGGTTTTCACGGCTGGTAACGTCATTAGGGTTTGTAGAATCTTTCGGGCTCAAGTGCTGTGTTCTACTGGAGAAAGTTTTTCTTCCAGACGTTTCGTTCTCGGCTGTTCTCGAGAACGAAACGTCTGGAAGAAAAACTTTCTCCAGTAGAACACGGCACTTGAGCCCAAAAGATTCTACAAACCCTAAAGACGTCTATATCGCCATTGTCCTGGAATGGGAATAAAAATATATAACATTCAGAACTAGCAGGGAAATAGCTGGCTTCAAAGGCCATCTTCATTTTGCCTGCTCCCTCATATGGAAGAACAAGCCTGTGATAAGACAAAGTGTTGCCAGGTCTTGTCTCTGTTGCGTTTAGGTCAGGCACCTGGCTCAGTACGAGGAATAAGCAATCTCATTACTGTAGGAGAGCTGTCTTTCTTCTCATTGACTATTCCTCACATAGAGGTCATGTTCTTCTGTGACACATGCTGAAGAATTATGAACAGAGAAGGGCGAAAGGGTATAATCCTAAGAAGCAGGAGGAATTCCTAGAAAGGGGTGGCGACTATATAGACATCTCTGTTTTAAAAGGAACAAGGTAAAACACAACTCAAGGAATGGCTGATGTTGAGTCCCTCTAATCCTAATGCCTTTCTTGGTTCTTCAGCTGTCTGCTAATTAAATCATTCTCTGAGTACAATCTCTGCCATACATGGACTTGTGTTTTTGCATACTTAGTCAGGTTTTGCCTTTCATTCCTCAAATACAACATAGAAGACTGCAAGAATGTTTATCTGCTATACTGGCTAAAGCTTCTTTTGCTTGCAGAAACGGTCTGGATTGACTTTAATCATTTTTTTCACCCAAAGAGAAAAGTTGGTAAGTTGAAGGGTTGCCATCCTCCAGGTGAGGCCTGAAGAACTCCAAGACCTACAATTGACCTCCAAATTATAGAAATAAATTTTCCTGGAGAAAATGACAGTTTTGGAGAGTGGGCTCTGTGGCATTTTGTCCCACTGAGGTCCTCCAGCCCATCCCACCCCCCAGGCTTTATCCCCAAGTATCCAGGAATTTCTGAACCAGGAGTTGGCAACCAGAATACATTGGTAACCATGTCACTCCATTGTACCTGAAAAATATTCTCCTCCTCTGGCAGCTGTGGCCAGGATATGTCCAAACGGTCTTCAAGCCCACAGGTTTTGCACCTCAAATGTTTCAGTGTTGTACCATCTTGGAGTTACTCCTACTTTAGTAAATAGAGAGAAGTGTGCATGTTGCCCTTTTGCATGATGTCAGGAAA
The DNA here is from genome assembly GCF_032191835.1 of Heteronotia binoei. Classification (NCBI taxonomy): domain Eukaryota; kingdom Metazoa; phylum Chordata; class Lepidosauria; order Squamata; family Gekkonidae; genus Heteronotia; species Heteronotia binoei. The sequence goes on from NC_083227.1 coordinate 151,815,944, forward strand.
AGGACATCTGAATGCAGTTGTATGTGATGTGATCTCTGATAAGCAGAAAAAAAGAATACTAGAAAGCAGGGAGGGTTTGTAGAAAAAGCCCAGCAGGCATCATTTGCATACTAGGCCACACCCCCTGACACCAAGCCAGCCGGAACTGCGTTCCTGTGCATTCCTCCTCGGGGGGGGGGGAGTCCTGCTGGTAACACAACATAATTTCATTATAAACTTGTAAAGGGAGAAAGTATTGATATCTATTGATAACACCAACAACTTCTAAGCGTGTGTCGTCTTTGGAAACTATGACTGGGATGCTGGATACGCTCATTAAGACCTTCTCTGGGCTCTGCAACTTGAATGCAGATAATGAAATTGGTGTAAAAGGATTTTTGGCAGACAAAGCACATAGCCATGAATTGACTGATTTCTGAAGTCAGCCATAGCTTGAGAGCAACATTTTGATAGAAAACAGTGCCCCAACCCCCCCCTGATTAGTTTTGGTTTGAGTATCTCTGAAACAAAACTAAACATAAAATTTCAGGCACTTTGGGATCAGAAATAGCTAAATGCACAGGCTTGTTTGATGTTTCTAGAGGATGCCATGAAAAAAGAAAAGATGCTGGTTAGACATACTAAAGATTTAGATATGATAATCTCTCTCCCCTCCCCTTTCTCTCATGCACACATTCACACACACGGCAGCGGGGAAGTGATGTAAATTTTTCATGCTGGATTTCATATGGCTAGATACCATTTTCAACCTGGGCAAATGAAGCTTCTCAGAGTAATGAAAATCACAAGATAGCCTATGCAAAGCCAGGGAATGTCTTTTGACTTCTTCCTGACCTCCCTCTTCAGAGAGTCAGGAGGCTGCAGTCACCCACGAACAACGTACTACAACTGGGTTAAGTTCTGAATTAATTGAAGCAGAATAATGACAACTGCCTGGCTACGTATACATAATCACTAACGGAAAACATAACCATGAACAGACAAGAGATGAGGGTGGGGGGGGGGGAAATGGATTCATTTTGTGGGTTTAAAACCTGATTAGGGTGGGGAAGGAGATACTAAAATGCAGCAACTGATCCTAAATATATGCCCCGAGTAATTTCTTTCCTTAGCTAGACCCTGTGGCAGAGTTAGAGAGCGTTCCACATTTGTCACTGGCAAAGTAGGATTTATTCCTTCCAAGCATGTGGTTCTCAGAGCTTCTCAGTTTTCCCAAACCGGGTAGGAGGGCTGGAGAGGAAGTAAATTATTACAAACAACTTTCTCTGAGCGAGTTCATTTATGTTCCCAGGCATGTAGCTGGCAAGAACCTCAGGCTTGTCTCCCTTGCCCCCCCCCCCCCAGCCTCCCTGCCACCCCTCCTTCTCTCTCTCTTTCTCTCCCTCTTCCCCCCCTCACTCCCCCTCAGTCTTTAATGACTTCCACATGGGCCTCTGGCATTCTGAGCATTGTCTGAAATCTCCAAATTTAGAAGAAATATGAAAATTGTCAAGCACGCCTTCCTTAGGGGGTAAAACCAACATTCGCTTGAACTGTCGCAGGTCAAGGCAATAGGCCCATGTGACCAGCCCGGAGCCAATGACTACCCTCCGTAGCACTGACAGATGTGGCCGTTGGCCATCCAGCATCATCTTTCAGCTCATATAAGGTAAAAGTAAAAGGTTTTCCAGATTCTGAGCAGTGAGGAAAAGTTTTCACCCAGGACGCCTTGTGCCAGCGGCTTAAAAAAGGAGTGGCGGCGCTGGCGTTCCAGTGGCCCTCTGTGTTCTGAAGAGGTGAGAAGACACCCACCCTTCTCCATCAAGACCAAGGGCCTAGTGCATGACAGGTGTGGGCAAAGTCTTCTGGTCCCTGCTGAAGCAGGTATGTTCCTAATCATTCTCTGTGTGTATATGTGTCTTGTGTTGAATTTCCTCTTCAGCTGTCATACACATCTTTGTGTAACATCTGTCTTGTGCATACATACTCACAGAGGGCAAGATGTATGTTCCCTTTGTTACCGGATTCTCTTTTTAATTGCACTATTAGATATCCATTGCCTCTGCCTTTGATTTTACCCCGCAGTTTGTAATATTTCGAGTATCAAACTGATTTCCAATTGGGGATAAAAAAAAGAAAACACTAGAAAGGGGGAATGGTAAAGGAAGATATAGAGAATTCCCAAGGGGTGGGGGAGCTGTTTGGCCAGAGCATCTTGAATTCCTCCAAGAGTGTCTCCCCTTATATAACACCCCCCCCCCCCCGAAAGATTTGAGTCTTAATGGAGTACGAAGTGGCTGGAATTGGGAGGCAGAGTCTGCAGCGCAGCACCCAAATTCTTTAATCACCTCTTTGCAGCAGGACAATAGCACACCAAGCTGACCTTTGCCTTGTGAGTCCCGTTATCTCTGCAATCATCGGTTTCATTTTCTAAATAATTATATGCACTGCTGGGTGATGCATTTTGAGATACGGTTTACATTTGGGAAACTTTGCAGATCACCAGGAAGAGAAAGAGGCAATCTTTTTTCTTTTCGTGTTTTTTTTTTTATATATAACAACAGCATTTAGCAGAAAGCATAAGGAGAACCTATTTAGGAAAGCTGAGCCTCACTGCCAATCCTGCTTCCCTTGTGTTTCCTTTTCAACGCCAGACTTAAGCAAGAGACACGCTGACAAATAAGCAGTGCTGCCTGCATTTCTGCCCCTTTGCTCTCTGGAGAGTAGGCTAAAGGGTTGCTTCCCCAAAAGCTGCCAGACACTACAAAGTCTAGTTGGTTAGCTCTAAGACAAAAGCTGTCTCACAGAGCTACTGCTGGCATGTGTTTGTTCCACGGAGCATGTTCCAAGATGGAAAAATAAAAACCAGAAGAATTTCCAACTGAGACAGCCCTCCCCACCTCCCGTCCTACAATGGAAAATGGTAATAGATCAATCTGTCTTCCCAGGGCTATCAGACCAATACAGAGCCAGCCTGGGTCAGACAGAGACTTACTTAAGTTAATTACAACCTCCATGACAGGCTTTCGGTAGCCCTGAGCAAATACGTGCCTGCGTTTTTAGAGACATTTTCTTTGCTCATCTGGTAATCCACTACATCATCAGACTACCACTGCAGACAGTGGCTCTTGGTCAATTCTAAAAAGAAACCTAACAGCTACTTTTAAAAGAAAGATACCCAGGTATCCTAAGGCCTGTGAGATCCAAGGAATTCTCTTTCTGCATGTTAAAACATACAGTGACTCTAATATGGAGGGGGGGGGGACGACAATCTTTATGAATGAATAAGTTGTGAGTTCCAGAGAGTCTCACAAATGCACATGCCAGGTCTCCCAGCAGCCCCTCTTGTGATTAGTCCATTTTCCTGACCACTTTGTGCTAATGGCATTTGGGAGATGCATGGTGGCAAGAGCAGTGCTGAATTTCCTGCCACTTAGAGCATCTCAACACTGTGGAGACGTGTTTGCATCTGATCAGAGTTCTGAAAGGCAGCCTAATGTACGTTGGCTACAGAGAGAGATTCGTCAATGTCTTTTCACTAACAGGCATGGAGTTCCTTTCCACACACACACATGCGCGTGCACGCACACACACATATACACACACACATCCATATTTCCCAAAGCAATTATCAGTAGGAAATTAGGAGAAGACTGTGTCTAGACGGGCTGCAACACTGAATTGCTCCCGGACATAGTGGTGTTTCCTTCCCTGCTTGTGGAAAACGTCATCTGGAGATGATTAAATTTCTTTTCTTTCTTCTTTTTAAAAATGACAGCTTGCAAAATATGTTTGTGGCTTCAAGACTGGGAAAAAGAACTAGGAAAATTTATTCTATGCCTTTCTTGCTTCCCTCCTTTTTCAGAAGGACAGAGTTCAAAATGGCTTAGAAAGCTCATATACGTGCTGGCTGCAATAATGTTTTAGGCTGACTTTGGTCATCAGTTTTCCGTACCCATGGTTTTAAAATGCATCTGAGGAAGCAGCCAGAAAATAACTGAAAATGTGCATCTGTCTGATGTTAGGTCAAACTCCAGTACAAATGACTCTTTCTGTGAGCTCTCTTGAGGGTCGTCGTCCCCCCCACCCCCGTCCCAACGTAGTTTTTGTGTCATCTATGACTGAAGTTCGTGGAGGGAGGCAGTGATTTGGATCCTGAGCCTTATTTATGCTAGCACCTCTCTTTGTCCATTGTGGCGGCAAATCTCTGCTGCGGGCCACGTTCCTCCAGTGGGCACTGTTGGATTCATTGAAAGACATCAATCTTGTGTGGATACACACACCTGGCTCCATAGAGAAACAGTGCTAAAAGGAACACATTCCATAAAACTGAATGGGGGGAAAGCACGGTGACATGCTACACTGTATAATTATACCAGGCAGGATGAGTTATTAAAGAAAATACTTGGGACATTGATATGAATGAAGTGATGGTTATAAGAACAGCAGTATATTCACATGCGCTAAATATCTATTTTAAAAGAGTCCATCAGAAATATTCAAGAAGAGTCCAAATCAAGCATCTGTTATGTTATCCTACTTCAAAATACTCTGTAGAGGCTTTCTGGTTTATAAGTTTTTAACAAAGTTATATGCATTATCTGTTTCAATTATGTAGGAGATTTACTGCTTGAAAATCTATTTGACAGTTTTCCATCCTGCATTCTTCTAATGAAGATATTTTGAAACAGGATAATATACCAGATAAACTTTTTGAAGTTGCTTTTAGCACATATGAATGTAAAAAGGTAAAGGTAGTTCACTGTGCAAGCACGAGTCATTTCCGACTCTGGGGTGATGTTGCTTTCACAACGTTTTCACGGCAGACTTTTTTTACGGGGTGGTTTGCCATTGCCATTGCCTTCCCCAGTCATCTACACTTCCCCCCCAGCAAACTGGGTACTTATTTTACCGACCTCAGAAGGATGAAAGGCTGAGTCAACTTGAGCCGGCTACCTGAAACCAGCTTCCGCCGGGATCGAACTCAGGTCATGAGCAGAGAGTTCAGACTACAGTACTGCAGCTTTACCACTCTGTGCCAAGGGGTTCTTACATATGAATGTACTTTTGTGTTAATAATAATCACTTCCATTCATGTCACTGTCCCAAACATTTTCTTAATGGATGATGTATCATGTCCAGTATAATTACACAGTGGCTGTTTTCCCACTGACCTTACTCCGGAGCGACGTCCCTCTTCACCGTGCAGCGTCTGCGCAGATTTTCCACCAACTGCTGCGCACAACCAGGAAGTGCCACGGCTTTTGCGTCGCAGATGTAAACCGCTAAAAACCAGTTTACATCTGCGATGCAAAAGCCGCGGCTCTTCCTGGTTGTGCGCAACAGTTGGTGGGAAATCCACGCAGACACTGCGCGGTGAAGAGGGACGTTGCTCCGGAGTAAGGTCAGTGGGAAAACGGCCACAGTGTGATGCTTTGTTGTACTTCTTTTTTATTCTGACTCCATAGAAGATCACTCCGCAGGGGAGGGCTGCCTCCACAACAGAAAAGGATGCTGTGCAAGCAAACTCTTGTGTCAGTGGTGGGCGGTAGAGAGTGCTGCGAAGTCACAGCTGACGTGGCAGCCCTGTATGATTTTCAAGGTGTTTGGCCACTGCTTGCTTTTGTGTTGTGACTCTGGACTTCCTTGGTGGTTTCCCAACCAAACATTAAACAGGTCTGACTCTGTTTAGCTTTCAAGATCAACTTAGACCGATTTCCTACTGGCATTGCTCCACCTCAAAGCTTCTGTCTCCCACCCACCCACCCACCCACCCGGGCTCAAGTGATCAATTTCCCATCAGTTGCTCCAGGGGTGCATTTTGAGCCATAGCAACCTCCAGTTCCCTACACCATTTTTAGATGCTGTCTTTTCAGGATTACATTGCCACATGGAGAATGGGAATTTGCCATGGCTCAGAACACACACACAGATCAACTAGTGGAAAATCTATCACTTGCTCCAAGGAAAACAGAAGCCTGGGGGCAGAGCAAAACTAATGGGAAATCGGTCTTTGTTATGTGTACAGTTTGGAGTGCTTAACTGCGTGCTTCTGCTTGTGTGAGTTCAATATGGTGTATGGCATGTGCCACAGGGTGTATTTGGGCATACATATATATATATATATTTGTCAGACAGTATAGCTGCATTCAGACAGTAGGATAAACTATGGTTTATAAACTGCGGTTTGATCAAACCCCAGTTAGCTCTGATGTCTGAATGCTGATAGTCCAACAAAATGGGATTTGTTGGTGGGATCCAAACTGGGATTTCAGACTTGCTTTTAGATCCAGTGACCTGTGCTGCAGACAGAGATTTTCACTTTGGGCATACTCAGCACTTTGGGCATCCTCCCGCCCTGTGAACAGCAGACTGTCCATTTCATGTCATAATCATTTTTGAAAGTCCCTTCACATTTAATGGTGGTTTTCTATGTGTCCAGAAACACGCTCAAAGCCCACTGGGCATGTAGAACTATTGGTGTGGTCCTTTAGATAGCTGCCGGTATCACTACTCCAAAATAAGTGATGACCATCATTGTGGGCTAAAAACCACTATATGTTTGGGTCATATCTCTTTCACACACACACACACACACACACAAACACACACAGAGAGAGGGCTATACAATGGAATACTGAGACCCTACCTCAGCCACTTACCCTACTGCCTTATCCCGACCATATAAAAAGCTGAAATTCCTGCTCCAAATCTTTCTTTCTTCTCTTCCTTCCTTCCTTCCTTCCTTCCTTCCTTCCTTCCTTCCTTCCTTCCTTCCTTCCTTCCTTCCTTCCTTCCTTCCTTCCTTCCTTCCTTCCTTCCTTCCTTCCTCACATATATACATATTGACCAGAAGACTCTTTCTCTCTCTCTGCCTCTCTTCTTCTTTCTAATTCAAATTAGGAGGAATCTCACATTCATATGACTAGCCCAGTTCCAGAATGATTTAAACCTCATGTGTGAAACCACCCATGGACTGATCCAATTAAGAAAGGGATACTGTGTTCCTTGGAAGAACAGAGCTTCCATTGTGTTGGGGATGTGCCATGTTCAAAGGGGATGTGTGGACTGATTCTGTTGGTGAGGCCAGTTAAGCAGTGCAATTACTCGCACAACTGCAGTGTTGCTCTTCCTCTAAATAAACTGGTTAGAGGACTACTGAATGCTGCTATAGTTTGCCTGCAAAATCTTATGAGCATACAGAAATTGCAACATGAGTGATTACCGTTTGCTTAATAAACATCCACAAAAGCTTATGCTGCAACAACAACAAAAAGTCTCTAAGGTAGCATTTCCATGATCTTGGCGATCAAGACATTTGCAATGTAATATAGGTCAGTATTATTAATCTTACATTATTGATGGATACTGAGACTGAGAGATAGTGAATTGCCTAAGAAACATGAGGAAATGGGCTTCATATGAGAAGAACCTGAACTATTTCAACTGCCTAGGACTGAATTTCAACTGCCTAGGACTGAATTTATACTTGAGCCAATATTTGAATTGGGGGCATCTAGCTGATGCTCATGAGCGATTGCTTCCCTATCTTCTGATGCCATTTGATTTCCATACAGGTAAAGGAAGAAACTAGAATGTGTTATTCTAACACATATGAAACCATTTCAGCTTGAAGAAAATATTCCTGAGCAATCCCCCTCAATGAGAGTCAGCAATACCCCTGTATGAGCAGGTTTTGCAAAACAGAACCAGAGTGACTTGATTAAAGTCACTGCTGTATGTCATTAGAGAGCCTTTATTAATGAACTGATAAAGCCCAATAATAACTTCGCAGGTACCCTGCAAGGCTGTGTCTGACAGATAAAATTGGCAAGGGTTCATAGACAAACACAGAGTTAGTGGTATTGTTTTCCATTATCAACTTTGTAATCTTTTGCATTAAGCCTGTGGAAGCTTCAGAGAAACGGAGGCAGAGAGGCGCCGCCTTCGTAGCTGGTTGCTACTGTTGGCTTTTTTCTACAGCAGTTTGACTTGTGAAGAAGACTCTACTTTGCCAGTTCTTGGCTGAAACCGTTTGGAGGCCTATTGGTCCCAAGAAAGGCTGTGCATATTATAATACTTCACCTTAATTTGTCCTTGTAAAGGACTGAGCATACTGTATGATTTCACCTTGTGTACAACTCACTGCTTTAAGTGCTTGTTTATGTTTCCTTTATAAATTTCAATGAAAATGTGTTGATTATATTGGAGGCTGGTTTAATCACAGAACCCTTAGGGGCTCCCCTGCTAGTCATTTATCTGTGATTCTCTATTCATACTGGGTTAGTTAATCCCCAGGTGGGGGCAGGGGATCTCCCGGTTTGGAGGCCCTCCCCCCCGCTTCAGTGTCATCAGAAAGCAGGGGGAGGAGAGGGGAATGTCTGCTGGGAACTCTATTATTCCCTATGGAGACTTATTCCCATAGGAAATAATGGAGAATTGATCCGTGGGTATCTGGGGCTCTTGGGGTGGGGGGAGCCCTGTGGTTTGAGGTAGAGGCACCATATTTTCAGCATGGTATCCGGTGACTCTTCCCAAAATACCCCCGAAGTTTCAAAAAGATTGGACCAGGGGGTCCAATTCTATGAGCCCCAAAAGAAGGTGTCCCTATCCTTCATGATTTCCTATGGAAGGAAGGCATTTCAAAAGGTGTGCAGTCTCTTAAAACGTGATGCCCAGAACTCCTTTTGGAGTTCAGTGATGCTTGTCACACCCTTGCTCCTGGCTCCACCCCAATGTCTCCTGGCTCCACCCCCAAAGTCCCCAGATATTTCTTGAATTGGACCTGGCAACCCTACCCAGTGTTTACACTGACAGTCTTAATTTCCCAGACTGCGCTAGTGGAAAGCTGAGGAGGTGAGTTCTCTGGATGCCCTAAGTCTTGCATTCATGTGTGGAGGATGAAGGGACATCCCTGGAACCAGGCCTTTCAAGCAGATGCAAGCAGTTCTGTTAAAAGCATATCAAAGGAGAGCCAGTTTGGTGTAGTGGTTAAGTGTGCGGACTCTTATCTGGGAGAACCGGGTTTGATTCCCCACTCCTCCACTTGCACCTGCTAGCATGGCCTTGGGTCAGCCATAGCTCTGGCAGAGGTTGTCCTTGAAAGGGCAGCTGCTGTGAGAGCCCTCTCCAGCCCCACCCACCTCACAGGGTGTCTGTTGTGGGGGAGGAAGGTAAAGGAGATTGTGAGCCGCTCTGAGACTCTTTGGAGTGGAGGGCGGGATATAAATCCAATATCTTCATCTACCTCACAGGGTGTCTGTTGTGGGGGAGGAAGGTAAAGGAGATTATGAGCCGCTCTGAGACTCTTGAGTGGAGGGCGGAATATAAATCCAGTATCTTCATCTACCTCACAGGGTGTCTGTTGTGGGGGAGGAAGGTAAAGGAGATTGTGAGCCACACTGAGGCTCTTCGGAGTGGAGGGTGGGATATAAATCCAATATCTTCATCTACCTCACAGGGTGTCTGTTGTGGGGGAGGAAGGTAAAGGAGACTGTGAGCCGCTCTGAGACTCTTGAGTGGAGGGCGGGATATAAATCCAATATCTTCTTCTTCTTCTTTGTCCTTGTTATAGTTAAGAATAAGAAAGGAAAAGCAGGGGGTGGGGGGAGCTCTTTATAGAACCAAATGGAGTTTTGATGGTGAGATTCAGGAAGTGGAGTGGTGATGGGCAAGTGTTGCCCTGCTTCAGATTGGTTTATGGTCCTCACCCCCCCTGCACCTCTTGCCATGGATGTTGGCTCAAACCCTTTGAATTTGGATTGTACATATGTGGACTTCGAAGACTAGTCATACCTCACACCTTGGAGACTTATTGGGAAGGCAAGCCTTGGCAAGGAGGGCGGGATATAAATAAAAAAATATTATTATTATTATTATTATTAATAACATGTTCTGGAGAATTCATGGCTGTTTCTCATCTGTTCCACAGACCAAGAAAAGCTGAAAAGAGCTTTGGCAGTTTTTTGCAATGGACATATCTTTTCTTTTAAAATAGTTATTCATTTAAGCCTCATAAATGAGAGCCTATCTAAGAGTCTCCATAGAAATTCATCCAGTAGAGATCATGTCCTAATAATATACATTAGCGTTGAAAATGTACTCTGGCAGCCCCACTCAGATGCCTTTTTTCCATTCTGTCTTCTATTTATGGCCATTCTGGGGGCTCCTCCTCTGCTTCTTCCCATATTTAACCGTGTCACCACAGCAGTGAAGCAACCATGGGAAAGCTAGGGAACAGCAAATCTCAGTCATCTTGGTACATGGACTGCCCATTAAAGGAAGTGTTTAGCTAAAAGGAATTGTACATACCCCCCTCCTCCTTCTCTCCTCCTGTTCTTCCATTTTGAGCAGAAGAATAGGGTGATGAAAGGAAACTGCATTCTGAAGAAAATAGCATCAGCCCTGTTTCATCAAAATCCGGTTTGGACTTCACTGTCGTTGTTTGAATAGAACTGTTACTGGAGTGTCAATGCTAAGGAGGGATTAAGCTATTAGAGTAATAGCAAACTTTATGTATTAAGTCCTCAGTGTGTTCTTTACTTATGTACTTCATTTACACCTACTCTTTCTCCCTAGTGGGGACTCAAAGCAGCTAACATTGTTCTCCTCTCCTTCCTTTTATCCTTACAACAACCTGTTGGGCAAATTAGCTTGAGAGGGTGTGACTGGCCCAAGGTCACGCAGCAAGCACCCATGGTAGAGTTGTGATTCGAACCTGGGATCTCTCCGATCCTAGTCCAACGCACTAACCACTATACCACACTTGCTTTCAGTCTTTGCCTTAAGCCTTTCCTAGTCCAGTTCATTGAAATTGTTGGCTAGCAATACCATTTGATGAGTCACCAACTAATATATATACGATGATGATGATGCTATAATTTTTGAACACATCGCTGTGTAAAAATGTTATTCTCTAAATGCACTGCCATTTGCATCTCATGAGCAGAGCAGTATGAAGTCAAGACACCCTTCTCATCTTCCGTATATGTGTTTATCTGTCTTAAAGGGTTGGTTTGCCATAATTTATAGTAGTTAGACTGTTGAACTAGGATCTGAGGTCTCTCTCTCTCTCTCTCTCTCTCTCTCTCTCGGCTTGGCTTCGCAAACGAAGATTTAAGAAGGGTGATGTGGATATGCCCTTCAGGCCTGCGCAGAGGAATTTTTTAGGTGAAGCGCAGTGTGCGCGGTACTGGCTCCACCCTTTCACCTGGGGGTCATCTGCCATGGCCCAGTAAGCCGGGATGCCGGCAGCGAGTCCTCCAGGTGGTAGGTGTTACATTAACGAGCTCTATCTGCCCGGGTTTGATGTTAGAGTTTCCCTTCTCTTAGGCTGGCGAGGTTGGTGGGCCCAGCCTGCCCATCCGGTTATACCGCCGGACAATTCGGTCGCACCATGACGTAGCAAACTCTGTGAAAAACGGGGGGGGGGGGGGGGACCAGCGAGAAGGTGTTGCTACGGATGCAGTAATGCAGGAGAGGCCATTGCAGTGACCATCTGCCAGGCATAGCCAGACAGTGACCACGCGGCGTTCACTACACCGGGAGAGGAGAGGCTATGTATTGCGCATACACTTTCCCTGGGGGGGGGGGGGTAGGATACCCAGAGGGAGCCCACCCCCCCCCCCCCCGCCCCCTGAGGTACCAGGGCCCAAATCCCCACAGGCCATTCGTCAGACCAGTCGCTTTCTGTCAGTGGCTGACCTGCAACAAAGTACTTGTGGGCCCCTTTTGATCAGCCTTGCACCTGGAGTTCTTTTCTGGGAACTTTTCTGAGGCATGCACAGGTAGAAGAGACTTCAGCCTCCCCTGCCCATGCTATTTACCAGTCCTGCAATAGTCCCAGAGAACCACCCATTTGGGAAAACTTCATGTGTGCTGATGGCTTACTTGTACATTTCCCCAACAGGACAAGTAGCAGCTCTCCAGGGAAGTTTTATGATCAGGAAAATGGAGCTGAGAATAGGGTTGGGAGGCCAAAAAACTCCACAAGTGCCATAATTCAAATTGGGCCCATGCACACAAAGGCATTAAGATGCTAGTGGGGGTGGGGGGGGGAGGGACTCCCATGACATGTCTGATAGAAAAACGTCTAGCGGCCACAAAGACTTAATAATGTTTGAATTGGCAGCCTTATCAGTCCCATAGGGCTATTACGAGAATGCAACGGAGAACAGAGAACAGTGTCCTGAAGTCCTTGAAGGAAGGGCAGGGTGAAAATGTTGTAAATAAACAGATACTTGTTTCCCCCTTCTTGTCCTTCTATGAAGCTCAATGTTTATGCAAGTCTCCCCTTTTACCCCTCATAGCAGCCCTGAGAGGTAGGCGGAGAGAGAATGCCTGGATCAAAGTCAGCCAGTGAGCTTTAGGGTTGAAAGGGATCTTCCAGTTTGATGCTCTAACCACTCTACTGCACTGCCCATGGAAAATCTGGAGAACCAATATATTCTGAATTAATAGGCATCTTTAGTGGATATATTCTATCAGGGCCCCCCCCCCCCCCAAAAAAAGATACAGCTTTTTAAACTGAAGATGTTTAATGCAATGGAAATACCTTGATAAAAAGGTAGGGGAAAGGAGCTGAGGTCAAGGGGCGGGGGGGGGGGGGCGCAAAATCCTAGATTGGGAACTGTAGTAGTCACAACCAACTGTTTAAGGGCCAAAGAGAGCTACATTGAATGGATGGCGAATGTGCTGGTGGGCTCACTTTATACCAAGCTTCGGCAGTGTCCATCTTTACACAATGCAGAAAATGAGCAGTCATGGATTTTATCAGAGCGGCTCTAACCTTTGAAATCTCACATCAGGGACTTCCTTCTCGCTGTCCCCTCTCTTTCCTTCAGTCCTTTCTCTGCTGCCTAACCCTCCCCAACAGCCAGTAAAACAAACAAATCCCCGAAGGACCTCTTGACGTGACCGTCTCCCTTGGGAATGGACCCAGCAAACCATTTCCTCTTTTCTAGGAATGCAATCTGTAAACACAGCTAGAGGTATCACTTCCGGATCTACCAGTTCACATGCCCCAGAAACTTCTCCCCCTCACCCACAGTTGTGCAGAAATTACATTCGAAACAACTGGGTGCAATAAAAGGACTGACAAAAAGTTGTCACCCTGTAAAACACTTAAACATGCAGGCCGCACATCAAGCTGCTTATCTTCCATGGGTGTGGTGATAATAGAAAAAGATACCCTGCCAAGATGCTTGCATGGGCATTTGGGGCCATTCTGATGCGCGTCTGCTTTGTTTTAGTTGTAGCTACTGAACATATGAAGCCCCCTCTACAGACTCAGGGGTAACTTACATGTGACATAGTCTAAATGTCCCCCACATGGGATTTTTGATAGATGTTCTCTGAGAGCTTACCAGATCAGGACTGTCATATGCAGAGACAAGGAGCTTGCGTTTTCTCCCCTGCACCATTTCCCCCAGTCTGATGGTTTCTCCAACAGGACAAATAGCAACTCCCTTTGAGCCCCATGGCACAGAGTGGTAAAGGTGCAGTACTGCAGTCCTAAGTTCTGCTCACGACCTGAGTTCGAACTTGGCGGAAACTGGATTCCGGTAGCCGGCTCAAGGTTGACTCAGCCTTCCATCCTTCCGAGCTCGGTAAAATTAGTACTCAGCTTGCTGGGGGGAAAGTGTAGATGACTGGGGAAGGCAATGACAAACCACCTCATAAAAAAGTCTGCCGTGAAAACGTTGTGATGTGATGTCACCCCAGAGTCGAAAACGACTGGTGCTTGCACAGGGGACTACCTTTACCTTTTTTTGAGTGCTATTTCAGGTTAGGAAAACAGTGCATGAGGCTTAGGCCACTTCTCTTCTCCTGCCGTAGTTTTAATCAAAACTGGGCTCATGTGCTTCTGGGGATTATGTTCGCAGCAGGGAACTCCCAGTGCATGTCCAATTCAGAAGTCCTTGTGGTTGACACAAGGCTGCTATGATGTATCAATCAGCCCTTCATCGGTCATGTCATTTGTCCATCTAAACTAGTACTGTGGACTTTGACTGACCGGTGATGGCTTTCTAGTATCTCAAGGAGAGAAAGGTATTTCCTGGCACATAGCTTCTGATCTTATGGACAAGTTCTGTGCATACGAGATATCATGTGCTGTGGAGTGTGCTTTCTCACGCTAGTAGAGCCTGAGGAGGACATTGATCTTGCGCATGCTGAAGTGCTAGTACAAGAGGAAGTGTGCTCTATGGTCAAGTCTTATCAAGTGTGCATGGAATTTGCCAATAAGGATCGAAGCCCTACCATCTGAGATCCTTTAACTATAGAAGCCACAGATTGATTGGACCTTCTGCATGAGAAACGTGTGCTCTACTGACTGTGATAACTCCAGTTTAATTATGCCTTTGGAATGGTATTCTTTATCATACTGCTCTAAAAATGAATTGTACAATGTGTACGTGATTATAATATCACTGATCCCTTTATTTTGCCATCAGAAATACAGATTGGTGGCATGGGTCATTACAGACTTGAAATCATGCGGCAGGTTTTTTTTGGGGGGAGGTTAATTTTAACACACACTCCCAAATATTTTCTCTCTTTCCAGTAGCAGTTTCTATAGCTAGAGTGTTTATAGTGTTGGGCAAAGACAGAGCGCAACTCATTCTGAACATTTGAGAATGAACATGAAAAGGGAGCTGAGAAACCTGGGAAGTTAACGGAAGTTGCAATTGAGAGCATTTTGGGTTTCCCCTGGCCTATCACTCTCAGCAACAATCTTCCATTGCCTATCCACCCCACACATGGCACCTTGTATGGGAAGAAAGTGAAGAAGAGAGTGCATTGGCCTCCCTCTTTCCAGGTCCATTTCCTCTTGCTGCCATGCTTACTGCAGGGCTGTTTTCCCACTGACCTTACTCCGGAGCAACGTCCCTCTTCACCGCGCAGCGTCTGCATGGATTTCCCACCAACTGCTGCGCACAACCAGGAAGAGCCGCGGCTTTTGCGTCGCTAACATAAACTGGTTTTTAGCGGTTTACATCTGCGACCCAAAAGGTCCAGCACTTCCTGGTTGTGCGCAGCAGTTGGTGGGAAATCCGCGCAGACGCTGCGCGGTGAAGAGGGACGTCGCTCCGGAGTAAGGTCAGGGGGAAAACGGCTGATGGTACAAAAGCTGATGGTGAATCCCAGTTTAAATACAGCGGCCAGTTTAGAACAACACAGAAAGCTTTTCTGAAGGTCAATAAAATGTGGCATGCAATTGTGTGTATTTAAATCCAGCAGCTATATCTTGAAGGGGAAAGTAGCTTTGGGGAAAGTGTGGGTTTTAACAGAGAAGTAACCCTGGTGAGGAAGGATGCTTAATCCTTTCCCCATCTGCCATTCATTTGCTGCAGCTCCTCAAAGCTGGAATTCCAGAGGAAGGAAAGGAGGTCGGAGGGGAGGGTAAATGTCACAGTAGGAGCACTGTGGGAAAACAGTTAAGCACCTTTTCACCCTGCCATTTCTCTGCTCCAAAACTGCTACCTATCAAAGCAGTTTCTCTCTGACAAAAGTATCTCTTTGGGTTGTGCTTGCAGAGAGCAATGCAAAACCTGAAAACAAAAACCATGTAATGTTCTTATGAGGGCCAACCAAAAGAACAGGAAAAAATGTGCTAACTTTCACATTCTCCTGAACTCTTCTTCAGGCTGGATGTTTAAGGGGAGGGGGTAGGGTTGCCAAGTCCAATTCAAGAAATATCTGGGGACTTTGGGGGTGGAGCCAGGAGACTTTGGGGGTGGAGCCAGGAGGCATTAGGGGCGGAGCCAAGATCAAGGCTGTGACAAGCATAATTGAACTCCAAAAGGAGTTCTGGCCATCACATTTAAAGGGACGGCACACCTTTTCAATGCCTTCCTTCCATAGGAAATAATGAAGGCTAGGGGCACCTTCTTTTGGGGCTCATAGAATTGGACCCCTTGCTCCAATCATTTTGAAACTTGGGGCGTATTTTGAGGAGAGGCACTAGATGCTATATTGAAAATTTGGTGCCTCTACCTCAAAAAACAGCCCCCCTCAGAGCCCCAGATACCCGCGGATCAATTCTCCATGATTTTCTATGGGAATAAATCTCCATAGGGAATAACAGAGTCCCCAGCAGACATTTCCCTCCCCTCCCACCGCTTTCTGACGACCCTGAAGCGGGGGGAGGGTCTCCAAACCGGGGATCCCCTGCCCCCACCTGGGGATTGGCAACCCTACCTGTGCAGAATGCCAGACGAATTCCAATTGTTGAAGTGATAGTATTGTTGGTGGCCTGTAGCCAGCCACAGAGTTCCAAAAGCTTAAGGGCACTTCTACCTTTGAAAGACAGAACAGACCCCCCCCCAGGGTTGCCAATTCCCGGGTGGGGGCAGGGGATCCCCCGGTTTGGAGGCCCTCTCCACCCTGCTTCAGGGTCATCAGAAAGCGGGGGGAGGGGAGGGAAATGCCTGCTGGGAACTCTGTTATTCCCTATGGAGATTTATTCCCATAGAAAATCATGGAGAATTGATCCGTGGGTATCTGGGGCTCTGGGGGGGGGGCTGTTTTTTGGGGGTAGAGGCACCAGATTTTCAGTATAGCATCTAGTGCCTCTCCTCAAAATATCCCACAAGTTTCAAAATGATTGGACCGGGGGGTCCAATTCTATGAGCCCCAAAAGAAGGTGCCCCTATCCTTCATTATTTCCTGTGGAAGGAAGGAATTGAAAAAGTGTGCCGTCCCTTGAAATGTGATGGCCAGAACTCCCTTAGGAGTTCAATGATGCTTGTCACAACCTTGATCTTGGCTCCACCCCTGCTGTCTCCTGGCTCCACCCCCCAAAGTCTCCTGGCTCCACCCCAAAGTCCCCAGATATTTCTTGAATTGGTCTTGGCAACCCTGCCCCCCCGCCCACTTTGTCCCTGCGCTTTTCCAGAAAATCTGCTAACCCCCAGGAACAAAACTGGGCCGGTGGGTTAGTAGGAGAGGACAGAGGGAAAGTGTGGTCCCATCCACAAGTAGATCTTATGGGATATAAGCCAGTATCAGATGGCATTTTTGGACTTCTGGGAAGATGGAAGAAGGGCAACCTCCAAGGGGACCACACAGGTCTCTTTAAAGGCTGAGAGCAGAGGGGAAAGTTGTAGTCATTATATTAACAAATGGAGGTTGAATTTAGATGATGCACCAGGCAGAGAGTCAGTGGAAGCCAGACTGGGGAATAGTACTGGTGAGCAAGAAATCCCATAAGCACCATCTTTTCCCAAGTTATTCCTCCAGTCACAGAAGTCCTCTTTTTTGTTGTCAACAGTCTAGTACTGCCATTGAATCTTAAATCTGCACCATTTTGCATTCTAAACCACTCCCTACCAGATAATTTTACTATACTGTCATTGGATCTTAAATTTGTACCAGTTTGCGTTCTGAGCCACTGACTACCAGCTACGTGTGGCTTTGCCCGCTGTACCGAATTCCTCGTCTGATGAAGTGTGCTTAGAGAGCACATGAAAGCTTACATTCTGAATAAAAATTAAGTTGGTCTTAAAGGTGCAACTTGACTCCTATTTTGTTCTACTACTTCAGACCAACCCGGCTGACTACCTGGAACTGTCGTCAAGTACAGTATTGGAGTTGTGTTATATGGGTTTGCATGACACTCAGATTTCATTCTACAGAACGCAGGTTTTCGAGTGTGTATTGCTGTCTCACATGATCTCCTGATCATTTGCTGTAGCCTATATGATATCTTTTTTTTTTTATCAACTCTCTTCTGTAGCTGAGGGCCAAACTAGACGTGATGGTGTCCTTCTGGCTGCCACAAAAATGCCACCTCCGTTTTAAAGTCATTTTAAAATTCTGCAAGGAGGACCCTATCCTGACGGGACCCACAGCACAGTGGGCTTGGGCACACCCCCTGACCCACGCCTCATCAAGTGCCAAAATGACCACACTCTCCCCCAGCTGTTTCAGCACTTTAAAAGACATGGGGGGGGCAGGAATGTTGCGCTGCCACATGGCATTTTAAGGGGGCAGCATCTTTATAGTGGTCAGAAGGACAAGGATCTGGGAGATCCAGGATTGAATCCCAACTCTACCATGCAAGTTTGCTGGGTGACCTTGGGTAAGTCACATACTCTCAGCCTATCCTACCTTATAGGGTTTTTGCAGGGATAAAATCGAACCTTGTAAACTTCTTTGAGTCCCCCGTTGGGGAGAAAAGTGGAGTGGAGTGAGTAAATATATAAAGGAAATTGGAAGGTGTGTATGGCCTTTGGGGCAAGGACAGTGGATGAACATTGTCTGTGCATAGCTTCTTAAAGCAAGTGGAGGCTGGAGCACTGTTCTGATTTCAAGCACGAGCAACTTCATGCAGAAACAAACTGGTCGATGGGCTCAAGGCTCAAGTGTTCACTGTGTCTTATGCAGCAAATACCAACAGAGCTGCCAAGAGCCGCTGGTTGGGGAATTTTCTCTTTTATAGTTCATAAACACTTTTCCTTACCACAATTCCCCAAAACATTAGGGGAGGGACGGTGGCTCAGTGGTAGAGCATCTGCTTGGTAAGCAGAAGCTCCCAGGTTCAATCCCTGGCATCTCCAATTAAAAAGGGTCCAGGCAAATAGGCATGAAAAACCTCAGCTTGAGACCCTGGAGAGCCGCTGCCAGTCTGAGTACACAATACTGACTTTGATGGACCAAGGGTCTGATTCAGTAGAAGGCAGCTTCATATGTTCATCCTGATTTTCCCAGCATCTAATACATGAGATCCAGAAACATTTTTCATAAACAACTGATAACCCTTTATTATTCTGGGTATTCCATCTACTTATAGAGACAGGCAAACATTCCCAGTTACAGATAACAAACTTAGAGACTCTACTTTTGTTAGTTAGAATATCTAGTATATTTCTGTACCTGCCAGATTCTAAGTTTGCTTAAGCTAGTAGCTTTGATTCTAAGCACTCAATCTTTCTCTTCTCTAAATTCTATCAACCCAATCTTTGTTAAATAGGTTTATAGGTTTATTGGATTTATATCCCGCCCTCCCCGCTGAAGCAGGCTCAGGGCGGCTCACAACCAGTAAAATCAGAACAATTGTACAATTAAGCAATTAAATAATTTAAACGAATTGAACAATTAAAACAGTTAAAACAATCTGGTGCTAATCATATTTGGTATTATCTCACTTCAGATGACGTTCAGTATATATTAGATGTACATCAGTCATTTCAGATCAGTTAAAGGCCTGCCGGAATAGTGTTGTCTTACAGGTCTTGCGGAACTGGGCGAGGTCCCGCAAGGCCCTAACCTCTTCTGGCAGTTGATTCCACCAATAGGGGACAGCAATCGAGAAGGCTCTCTCTCTCTAGTGGACTTTAATCTAGCCTCCCTCAGCCTGGGGATTGCTAATCTAAAGATCTTTAACCAAGATGACTGACCTTCCCAGAACAGCCTTTTTGGCTTTCTAAGGAAACAGCAAGAGTATGGCAAATTTCTGAAGCTTTTATAGTTTCTACCACGTGAACCCTTCTCTCTTCTCACACTTATCTCTGATAAATATCTCGCCTCTAATGTCACTTTGACATTTTTCTCATCACCTGCTAGAGCAGATGGGTACCCATGTTGGCTAATGTCCATCTCTCTTTGATCTCAGGCTGTACTCCAGGTCCAATGAGAACTTTTTCTCTTATCTGATATTTCCCATCTTCAGTTAAGCAATCATCTTTCTAGCCAAATTGCTTTTTTTCTCATCTAAGTTTTTCTTCAGATAAACCTTCTTTTGACCTAGATTCTCTTCTGGCAGCTAAGTTTACATGCTTATAGGCATCAAGTGATTCTAAGTGCTTCAAGCAGCATAGAAATGACTTACACATTTCATGGGTTGCTTTCATAAAGGGGCCAACTCCAAATTTTCCATAACACCACTGTGGCCTCCAAAGCAAGGCTTCCTTCTGACTCCACCCCCACACACTCACCCAACCAGAACCTAGAGGCAGAAGCCTTGCTTCATGGGCCCCCAGCACCAAGCCCCCTGGAATCTAACTCTCTAGTCCATTTTAGTGGTCCCAAATGGCAAAAGCTTGAAGGGTAAATGTGTATGGGGGGTGGACACCAAAGAGCCATAAGTGGTTGCAAGTTCTGGTCACATCTGTTTGTGACATGTTTATGGGCATATGGTTTTCTTCCCATCATTACAGTCGTAGACATGCTGAAGACACATGTCTAGTAGATAATATTAATGGGTGGAAAGAAGGACATTCATACATCCCATTTGGCAGCATACGAACCCAGACAGCAAAATGAATGCCCTCTGTTACTTTGCTATACAGTTCTGTGTCTGCGGACACCTTTGGCAAGACGCAACTTGTTCTCTCATGCTCAGTGCGAACGGCATAGGGAATAAGTATTAATCAACAAGGAGAGGTGCACAAATGGGGATGCTGCCATTAAAAAAAAAAGGAGTTGGATTAGATAGTCTTCAGGTTATTCCAGTCCTTCGATTTTTTTTGTAAAACAATTTTTATTACTCTGCAACATATATTATTATTCAACTGTTATTAAAAATTTAGTACCAATACACTGCATCACATATTCCACCTCCCTCCCCCCCCCTTTTCGTGACCTCCACCAGTGCATTTTACTTGAAATACCAACACGAAATAAAAGGTAGCTTTAACATTTTAAGAATCTTCATTAAAAAAAAAAACACCTTATAACTATAGTAAAATAAAGATAAGGGGGAAAAAACCATATGCTATGATTATTATCCATCTTGGTTATAACCCTTTAGTCCTCAATCCTTGTCATGAAAATAAAATCCCCATAGTCTCACTTCAACTATAATCCTTATCAAAATAGGTTATCCCAGTCCTTTGAATCTGTTATGAAGAAGAAGAAGAAGATGATGATGATATTGGATTTATATCCTGCCCTCCACTCCGAAGAGTCTCAGAGCGGCTCACAATCTCCTTTACCTTCCTCCCCTTTAACAGACACCCTGTGAGGTAGATGAAGATATTGGATTTATATCCCGCCCTCCACTCCGAAGAGTCTCAGAGTGGCTCACAACCTCCTTTACCTTCCTCCCCCACAACAGACACCCTATGAGGTAGATGAAGATATTGGATTTATATCCTGCCCTCCACTCCGAAGAGTCTCAGAGCGGCTCACAATCTCCTTTACCTTCCTCCCCTTCAACAGACACCCTGTGAGGTAGATGAAGATATTGGATTTATATCCCGCCCTCCACTCCGAAGAGTCTCAGAGTGGCTCACAACCTCCTTTACCTTCCTCCCCCACAACAGACACCCTGTGAGGTAGATGAAGATATTGGATTTATATCCTGCCCTCCACTCCGAAGAGTCTCAGAGCGGCTCACAATCTCCTTTCCCTTCCTCCCCCACAACAGACACCCTGTGAGGTGGGTGGGGCTGGAGAGGGCTCTCACAGCAGCTGCCCTTTCAAGGACAACCTGTGCCAGAGCTATGGCTGGCCCAAGGCCATCCTAGCAGGTGCAAGTGGAGGAATGGAGAATCAAACCCGGTTCTCCCAGATAAGAGTCCGCACACTTAACCACTACACCAGCTGGCTCTCCAGTTATGATAGCCATATGACATGAGAAAGGCAAAAGAAACTTGGTTTGTCATCGTAGAACTGTTTGTAGGATTTGTTGCCCTTCTTGATCGGGAGTGGTGGTGTCTCTGCATTAGGCCTTACATACTGTTGATGCCATCTAAATGTTGCATCACCGTCCTGACAGAGGCGGGGTGGCCTCGGTACACACTTCAAGTTCTGCCTTATTCACATACTACAAATCCAAGTAAGATATTCAACCATCATGAAAATATATACCAGTGTAATGTAAATTTTGCATACAAGTAAAATAAAAGGGTTTTTAAAAACAAAGTTAAAGAATTGATATTTAAGGGAGAAATTTTGTATCTCTCCCCCCCGCTGTTTTTCACAATCAATGTACAATACCCTGAACTCCAGCCCAAATAGTAGCATTCAAAATTCAGTATGGATGGAGATGTCTCTCAAGTCCTATTGCAGTTTAAAGCATGGGGGCTGTGCAGACATTACAGTCATACAGTCTGGGAGTCTGCTAATCACACATCTGGGATTGCATGTTCCTGGTGATGCCAAGGTTCACATATATGGAGGTAGTACACATGAAAAACTATGGATTGCCCAGTTTACATGATACAGTGATCACGTGTATCGGGCGCACTGCAGAGAGGCAGTTTGGTGTAGGAGAGCCAGTTTGGTGTAGTAGTTAAGTGTGCGGACTCTTATCTGGGAGAACCGGGTTTGATTCCCCACTCCTCCACTTGCACCTGCTGGCATGTCCTTGGGTCAGCCATAGCTCTGGCAGAGGTTGTCCTTGAAAGGGCAGCTGCTGTGAGAGCTCTCTCCAGCCCCACCCACCTCACAGGGTGTCTGTTGTGGGGGAGGAAGGTAAAGGAGATTGTGAGCTGCTCTGAGACTCTTTGGAGTGGAGGGTGGGATATAAATCCAATATCTTCATCTACCTCACAGGGTGTCTGTTGTGGGGGAGGAAGGGAAAGGAGATTGTGAGCCGCTCTGAGACTCTTTGGAGTGGAGGGCGGGATATAAATCCAATATCTTCATCTACCTCACAGGGTGTCTGTTGTGGGGGAGGAAGGGAAAGGAGATTGTGAGCCGCTCTGAGACTCTTCGGAGTGGAGAGCGGGATATAAATCCAATATCTTCTTCTTGCCCAATATATGTGGCTAGTGGGCTAGTGTAATGTCTGAAACAGGTGTCAGTTCATATCACATGTATGCAAATGAACTAATGCATGCATGCTCCTTTTAGAAAACTGCATTCAAGCACTGCATGCAATATACATAGTAATTAATACACATACCCCATCACAAGCCTCGTGGTAAATGACCCATCATGCATCCCATTTTGTCATACACATCCCACAAACGCCTTATGCATTGACACATCATTTATATTGGTTTGGTCATGTATGTGTATTTTTAAAACGTAAAAGACTGATGCCTTCCAGTCCGAGAATCCAGTTCCCAGTCCCATAGTCAGAACAGAATGTCCACTCTCTGATGTAATGAGCAAACAAACCAGGGGCTGAAGCACGAGAGAGGGGGGGCACAGCACACAGGCTTTTCCAGCCCCTGCTTCCAACTGCCTTAGCGGCAGTGTCCCCTTCTCTAAAACCCTGGAAACCTGGTCTTTGTTTTTGGCATTATGGTCTATCCCAGCCAAACCCACTGAGAACAAGCAGCAGCAGCAGCATGAAAGGCCCAGCGCTGCAACCCATCTGGGCCTCTTGGCTGAGTCCCAGCATGGGAGATCTGGCTTGCTCAGCTCTAGGAATCTGCCATTTTGACCATAAAAGGGCAGGCATTTCTCAGCTCCTGTCGGGAGGATGAGAAAGGAAAAGGCAGAGCTATTTATAGTCAACGGGAGGGTCTGGGCTTGAACTCGGGGTTAATCAGCCTGTGATTGTGGGACCAGACTGGGATCTCATTTTTTTTTTTTAAATTTTCTCAGAAATATTTGATTTTAAAAGGAAACCCTTGGAGTAAGGGAGGAGACCCATAAACAGTGCTTTCTGACCTCCTAATTCTCAGGGGTGGATTCACACGGTATGTTACGCACTAAGGTACAGGCATGTGAATACAACGTACATGCAACTCGAGTGTGAAGGGAGTCTTCATGTAAAATTGAGTGTTGGACCTTTTAAAATACATGGAAGTAGAAAAACCAATGCTTTTTTTTGCTTCTGCATATTCTAGAGTAGGGTTGCCAATCCCCAGGTGGGGGCAGGGGATTCCCCCGGTTTGGAGGCCCTCCCCCCGCTTCAGGGTCGTCAGAAAGCAGGGCGAGGGGAGGGAAATGTCTGCTGGGAATTCTATTATTCCCTACAGAGATTTATTCCCATAGAAAATCATGGAGAATTGATCTGCATGTATCTGGGGCTCTGGGGGGGGGGAGCTGTTTTTTTGAGGTAGAGCCACCAAATTTTCTGTACAGCATCTAGTGCCTCTCCCCAAAATATCCCCCAAGTTTCAAAAATGATTGGGCCAGGGGGTCCAATTCTATGAGCCCCAAAAGAAGGTGCCCCTATCCTTCATGATTTCCTATGGAAGGAAGGCATTGAAAAGGTGTGCCGTCCCTTTAAATGCGATGGCCAGAACTCCCTTTGGAGTTCAATGATGCTTGTCACAGCCTTGATCTTGGCTCCACCCCAATGTCTCCTGGCTCCTCCCCCAAAGTCTCCTGGCTCCACCCCCAAAGTCCCCAGATATTTCTTAAATTGGACTTGGCAACCCTATTCTAGAGGGTGGTATGCTACTTTTTGTGCACAAGTAAAGCTTTAAACTAGACGGGGTATACATCGATCTGGTGCTCTTGTGTCAGTTCAAAAGGGGGCCACTGAGATCTGTTGGATGGGATTTAACATACAGTCCCCAGAGTGAAGAATATCACAAGGAGGATGAATTCAGTCAGTACACTGCATTGTTTGGCGGTGGGAGCACCAGCAGCCTCCATGATCTCAGGTA
Organism: Heteronotia binoei; assembly: GCF_032191835.1. NCBI lineage: Eukaryota > Metazoa > Chordata > Lepidosauria > Squamata > Gekkonidae > Heteronotia > Heteronotia binoei. Next base: position 151,840,438 of record NC_083227.1, read on the forward strand.
AACCCGCCTGGGTGCTTCTTCTAGAAATTTGTACACATACATACATGTGTAGGGCCAAAATACTCATTTTGTGGGACATGTCTCAGGTCACAGGTGCCCAACCCAACTCTCAGTCACACATTCACACAAAGACTAACCTCTCCATCACTCCATGCACCTCCAAATACTGTAAGGGGAAAGGCAGAGTGTCAGGCTTCCCTCCTGTGCCACATTTGCCAGTGAAGGTACCTGTTTGCCCCTTCCTTGGGGGCTGTGTGCACCCATCCCAGGGCCTATTGAGCCTGAGAAAGGGGCAAACTGCCCCTCATGACTGTTATCATCCACAGTAGAGAAGAAAAAGACAGTGATAATATGGGTATCTTGAACTCACTAGGCTAGGGTTGCCAAGTCCAATTCAAGAAATATCTGCGGACTTTGGGGGTGGAGCCAGGAGACTTTGGGGGTGGAGCCAAGATCAAGGCTGTGACAAGCATCATTGAACTCCAAAGGGAGTTCTGGCCATCGCATTTAAAGGGACGGCACACCTTTTCAATGCCTTTCTTCCATAGGAAATCATGAAGGATAGGGGGACCTTCTTTTGGGGCTCATAGAACTGGACCCCCTGGTCCAATCTTTTTGAAACTTGGGGGTATTTTGGGGAGAGGCACTAGATGCTATACTGAAAATTTGGTGCCTCTACCCCAAAAAACAGCCCCCCCCCAGATACCCACGGAACAATTCTCCATGATTTTCTATGGGAATAAATCTCCATAGGGAATAACAGAGTTCCCAGCAGACATATCCCTCCCCCCGCTTTCTGATGACCCTGAAGCGGGGGGAGGGTCTCCAAACTGGGGGATCCCCTGCCCCCACTAGGGTTGCCAAGTCCAATTCAAGAAATATCTGGGGACTTTGGGGGTGGAGCCAGGAGACATTATGGGTGGAGCCAAGATCAAGGCTGTGACAAGCATAATTGAACTCCAAAGGGAGTTCTGGCCATCACATTTAAAGGGACGGCACACCTTTTCAATTCCTTCCTTCCATAGGAAATAATGAAAGATAGGGGCACCTTTCTGGGGGGCTCATAGAATTGGACCCCTTGGTCCAATCTTTTTGAAACTTTGGGGGTGTTTTGGGGAGAGGCACTAGATGCTATACTGAAAATTTGGTGCCTCTACCCAAAAAAACAGCCCCCCCCCAGAGCCCCAGATACCCGCGGATCAATTCTCCATGATTTTCTATGGGAATAAATCTCCATAGGGAATAATAGAATCCCCAGAAGACATTTCCTTCCCCTCCCCCCGCTTTCTGACGACCCTGAAGCGGGGGGAGGGGCTCCAAACTGGGGGATCCCCTGCCCCCACCTGGGGATTGGCAATCTTATCACTAGCAAATGATGGCAATCTAACAATGTCACACTGTCATTATTGCCAGGCCTGAGTGCCTTTATGCACCCCTCTTGGTGCTTATTTATGAACATATCCTAGGCTTCCCAATCCCCAGGTCCCAGCGGGGGATCCCCTGGTTTTACAGGCTTCCCCCCTTCCCCAGCCAGCTGGCCGGCGGGGGAAGCTCCACCCCCACAGCCATTATGCACCTCCAGGAACGATTCCCATAGGGAATGATGGGGAATTGATCCGCGGGTGTCAGGGGTCTCGGGGGGCTGTTTTTTGAGGTAGAGGTGCCAAATTTTCCGTATAACATCTAGTGCCTCTCCCCAAAATACCTCCCAAGTTTCAAAAGGATTGGACCAGGGGGTCCAGTTCTATGAGCCCCAAAAGAAGGTGCCCCTATCCTTCATTATTTCCTATGGAAGAAAGGCATTTAAAAAGGTGTGCTGTCCCTTTAAATGTGATGGCCAGAACTCCCTTGGAGTTCAATTATGCTTGTCACACCCTTGCTCCTGGCTCCGCCCCCAATGTCTCCTGGCTCCACCCCCAAAGTCTCCTGGCTCCGCCCCCAAAGTCCCCAGATATTTCTTGAATTGGACTTGGCAACCCTAACAGATCCTCTGTTTTTCTGCCCCTTTTTAAGGGCCAGAGTCCACAATATCCCTGCCTGTGGCAGCTTAGGGCAGCTCTTTGCTAATGGCCAGTAACAGAAACAAGCTGTTTAGCATGCCACCCCTCAGGATGACCCATTAGCCATACACAAGGGGGTGCCCTCTGAACATGGCAAACGGGAACAGTTCATGTGCAGCAGCAACCAGTGGGGTTCTAGGTGTTGAAACTGACATGTCTGGGAAACTCCTGCAGGTTCATCAAGTGTTGAGGTTGAACACGCAGAGCTTTATCCCAGAGAGACGGTGGGATAACTTTAAAAAAAAAAATGGCTTCAGAAAAGGCCTGACATATGGGAGAAGTGGAAGGTGTGGTGTGGTGTGGTAATTAAAGTATTGGTCCGAACCTGGAATACTCAGGTTCGGTTCCTCACATAGGGGCACTACATAAACTGCCCTGAGTTTCTTGGAGGAAAAACGGGGGCATAAAATGTGATAGCTCCATTCCCCTTGCACTTGGGGAGGGACGGTGGCTCAGTGGTAGAGCATCTGCCTGGGAAGCAGAAGGTCCCAGGTTTAATCCTCGGCATCTCCAACTAAAAAGGATTCAGGCAAATAGGTGTGAAAAACCTCAGCTTGAGACCCTGGAGGGCTGCTGCCAGTCTGAGTAGACAATACTGACTTTGATGGACCGAGGGTCTGATTAAGTAGAAGGCAGCTTCATATGTTCTGTTATTAAGGGAGGGACGGTGGCTCAGTGGTAGAGCATCTGCTTGGGAAGCAGAAGGTCCCAGGTTCAGTCGCTGGCATCTCCAAAAAAGGGTCCAGGCAAATAGGTGTGAAAAACCTCAGCTTGAGACTCTGGAGAGCCGCTGCCAGTCTGAGTAGACAATACTGACTTTGATGGACCAAGGGTCTGATTCAGTAGAAGGCAGTTTCCTATGTTCATATGTTCACTTTTCACATGGACAGGCGAGTTCAAGATACCCATATTATCGCTGTCTTCCCCCCTTTACTGTGGATGATAACATGTCCAAGAGGCTGTTTTCCTTAATATGGGAGGGGAGTGGGAAGATAGGAGTTAACCTTCCAGCACCAGCCGCAGTTCCAATCCACACACACACACACAGAGGAGAGGGAGAGATGTTGTTCCATGTCAATGTGCAGCTTCAGCTCCAGTTCCAGCCAGCATTCAGCCTTCCCACAGTCTCCTTGGATAGCTGCAAGTTACCAGGAATGGACCGCCTAGAGGGTTCTCAAAGCTTTTCTCCATTCAACACCAGCATTTTTTTTCCCAGAGGAGATTTCTCTTCCAAGCACCTTGGGATGCTCAGCCGTTATTTGTTCCAAGAGACTTTCCGGACAACTCATCCACTGCTCCATGGCCTTCCCAAGGGGCAGCAGCTGAGATAACTTGATTTAGGACTAGGAGGGATTAAAAGAACTTTTGGCTTTAGTGTTTCCACAGAGACTCCTGGGTCATGCTAATGGGCCTGGGTTGCAGGACTGGATGTGATAAGGGGCAGCTCAAGAGGATTCCCACTCAGTGACGGTTGCATTCCAGCTGTGGGAAAACTTCTGTTGCTGTTCAGCCCAGGGCTCTGATCTGGAGAACACAGTAGGGCCTGGGAGACACCCCTTTGAGTTCTGTGGTGGAAAAAAAAGCCATGTGAATGAAGAGGCCTGGCTCTCAAAGCAGTTGCCATTTCAAAACACGGCTTCCCATCGCATTTCCTCTCAGCAATCCATGGATTCTTTTCAACTGTGATGTGCTGTTCCATTTTCTTCTGAGAGTATATATCTATACCTCAGCCTGGCTCAGTAGCCATTCTCTTTGCAGTGAAGTTTGAGGATTAGTGGCCTTGTTTAAAAAAAAAACAACAACTCAGCACCCTGACCAAATTAGGATTCTCTGGAGGAAGCCATGGCTATTCAGTTACTATTAAAAACTTATAGAAGCATGTAGCGCCGATGTGCCCTGAGCTCATTCAAGGCTAGGGAGTACTGTGTGGAATACCAGGCACTCAGACAGTAATAAGGGCTTTAACACACAGCTTTTAGGGACTTGCAACCAATGTGAAGTCCACACGGCTGGTTTCTCAGGCTTACCACAGAAGTGCCACAGTTGGAAAGGTACCCAAATTTGATCCCTGGGCTCACTTCACGTGCTGCCACTTGTTCGTGGGGCGGGGAAGTAGAATTAAGGTCTGTGGATGGCATTCCCAGAACAAACCTTGGCATCCTAATCTAGTGTCCATTTACTGAAGGGTACCTGCATTTTGTCCCCGTAGACTCTAACACGGGTGGGAAAGTGTGGGGAGGGGGAGGTATGTTTAAAAGGCAGAATTCTAGACTGGTGGGTGCGACAGTCTGTTGCAGACAAACAAAGAGCTTTGTGGTAACTTTTGTTCATGGGGAGCTGTTGGCAGCAACAGGGCTGTGCCTGCCCTATTGTGTTGCTGTACAGCTGATGTTGCACAGCATGATATGCAACAAAAGATCATTACACAGCTCGATTCTTCTTTGCTATTAAAGCATTTCCCCTTAAAGCCAGATCTTTCTCCGAATAGCCCCGTGCATTAGGGGAAGCCATTCTGGTAAAACAGCTGTCTTCCTTGGCAGAAGGCATTGAGATCACCAAGGCTGCCTTATTGACAAACTTTGCATTATTCTATTTATTAGTACAGCCTGGTTCCCCCCCCCCCTCCCTTGGCTGCTTTCCCTGGCTTGAGTGCAACAGGGGCAAAATGTTCTCGGTCAGGTCAGGTGTATGCTGAGTTGGAGCAAAATTACCTTCCACAGAACGGATTGGTTGACTGAACACTCCAGGAGAGGATGAGGATGAGCACAGGACAAATCACTCATATGACTGACATCTGTAGAAAAATATGCATGTATGAACATATGAAGCTGCCTTATACTGAATCAGACCCTCGGTCCATCAAAGTCAGTATTGTCTACTCAGACTGGCAGCGGCTCTCCAGGGTCTCAAGCTGAGGTTTTTCACACCTATTTGCCTGGACCCTTTTTCGTTGGAGATGCCAGGGAGCAGGGATTGAACCTGGGACCTTCTGCTTACCAAGCAGATGCTCTACCACTGAGCCACTGTCCCTCCTACATATGAAGCTGCCTTATACTGAATCAGACCCTGGGTCCATCAAAGTCAGTATTGTCTTCTCAGACTGGCAGCGGCTCTCCAGGGTCTCAAGCTGAGGTTTTTCACACCTATTTGCCTGGACCCTTTTTCGTTGGAGATGCCAGGGATTGAACCTGGGACCTTCTGCTTATCAAGCAGATGCTCTACCACTGAGCCACCGTCCCTCCCTATACTTACATGTATAGTAAGTAGGTACTAAAACAGTCATCTGTGGAGTCAGGGTTGGATCCAGACTAACTTTTCTGATCACTCAAGGAAGTTCTGTCAATGAAAAACAACCTTCCTGCCTGCCCCAGGACCTCTCTGATCTCGCCGCCACCCCCCCATGGGGCACAGGGACATGAGCGGCAAATAGGCAGTCTGAAGCATGAAGGGGGAATTGGTGGAAACGACCCTTCTTCTGTTAGTAGATAATTTAGTCTGGCTCCAATCCATGACTTTTGTAGTAGGACTGATTTTCCGCTAGCCTTATGCCGCTCTCACGCTCCTCTTCTCTGCGGGGGTTCCGTCGGATTTCACACTATCTGCCCCGGGGCTGCAATTCACTCCACCTCTTTTGCACAGCAAAAAAACAGTTTCTGTTTGCAGCGCAAAAAAGGCGAAGCTAGCTGCAGCCCCGGGGCAGACAGTGTGAAATCCGACGGAACCCCCGCAGGGACGAGGAGCGTGAGAGCGGCTTAAGGCTAGTGGGGAATCGGTCTATGTGGAAGTAGAGGTAGCTGATGTGCTGCCATGTACGATGTGCCCCCAAGGAGTTCTGGGCAACATACATGATTCTCCTTCCTTCGTTTTATCCTAACAACACTGTGAAGTAGATTAGGCTGAGAGAATGACTGACCAAGGCCACCAAGCAAGGTTTTTTTCCAATTAGGACAAATGAAACAAAATTGGATGCACCTTTGACCTACGTTGTGCAACTCCTGGGGTGCAAAATGCTTTCCTGGTCACCTGCTGATATCATTTATCTTTTTGTGTCTTTTAGGGCAAGCTACGTGGATGAAAACCGAACATTTCCTGAAGGAGCAGTTGTCAGCCCATGCTGAGGAGAGCAAGATGCAATGACTGGCTATTTTAGTTTGCTAGTCCCTAGTGAAATGGTATCTGGCACCCGTCAGAGTCTACTTTCACCTGTTTTTACTTGTCATTTTTAAAACGAGGTCAGGATATTGTTGTAAATACCAGTGAACAATAGGCAAAGATGTAATACTTGTCCAAAATACCTTTACCTATGTTATGTCTTCAATGTAAGTGTTTGGATATGACTGAAATGGAAATCAGGAGCCAGTATATATGCGGTTCTGTAGACAGGACATTAATTCATAAGGTTTCCATAAATCGGAAGCAACTTGGCATGACTTAACACACATACACACAGAACTTCAGTTGTAATGACTTCCCCGCCCCCCCCCCCAAACTGCCACAGGCATTAGCAAGGTCCTGAGGAATTCAGTGCTAGAGATCATGCATACTTTTACACAGAGTTACAATTCCTGAGGGAATCAAATGGATGTTCAACCAGTTCAAGCTTGCAGTGCAGAGATGCCTCATGGCCATGGTCCAGAACAGAGATAAGTATGCTTAAAGCCATTGTAATCAATGGGTTTAAGTGTGCTTAACTTAGTACTGGATTCTGGCCAAAGTGTCTTGAAGCCCTTTCTCAAACGTTAGGAAGAATGCTACAATGGGGATACAAACTTTGAAATCTAGCTGCTTAGGCACTCTCTTCTACATATGACTCCAGAAGTCTGCCTTTTATTTCCCTTTTTTTTATGTTTGCACAGATTTATCTGCTTTGGAAATTGCTTAGGTAATGACGTCTTGTCCCTCTGTTCTGCCTGTCCCTTTGACTCATTGCGGCTGATTCCCAAAACTTGGCCACAGTTTTTGGTTTCCCTGCCCAAATCTATTCTCAGTCTGGAGATAATGTTGTGTTTGGCAGCATTTCTGAAAGATAGTTCTTACAGATTTGAGCTCTTAGTTAGTTTCTTCAAATGATTTCTTGGGGGAGTCAGCCCCTCCTACTTCTAGCCATCGAACTTCAGAATGGTTCAGATCTTGGTAAAACACACAGAATTGGCATGCACTGAATGCAGAGGCTTTGGAAATGAGGTTGCCGGCAATACAAGGGATATGTCAGTACTTTCAGGAGACAATATTCTAGTGCGGTGGCTTTAAATCAGAGTATCTAGAAAAGTTGTTGGTCTTAGTGGGATCTCCAGCGCAAAGTGGGATCTCCAGCAGAAAGCCTTTTGTGCATATATACTACTCTGTATACAGCACTACCTTGCAGCGTCTATGAGTGCTGCGGGAATCTGTTCCTTCATTTCCCCCCCTACTGAGTGCAAACCTGGATTTTTTTTTTGCCCATTTCCTTTACAAAAGGACATCGCTGAAGGAAATTAGCATCTTGTTTCTTTTGGAGGGTCACAGTGGCCCTGCTCTCCCTGCTGGAATGAGTTATACAACATTCTCTCTGTGTCATACAATACATACCTCTCCCTGCACTTTTTTGTCCTGTCGGGGTGTTCTGGGGGGAGATGCTGTTCTGTAGATTCCGAGTCCTGTACACAGAGCAGGGGGGAAAGGGATGCTGCTCAAGAGCCAGATGGAGTTCCAGCCCCTGGAACTGCCATCTGCTTCTTGTCAGGTTGTTGTGACGTGCTTGTTCCTGGTTGACTGATGACGGAGGTTGTTGGACTGCAGCACAAGGAAGTGGTTATGGCATACGCTCCCTTGACCATATTCCACGCCTCCTTGGGATCACACAGGATGCTGGTTTTTTTCCCTGGGAATGTCATTGCTTGATCTCTCCTTCACCTCTTTCCCCCAGCACATGCCCTCAAAATGGTCATCTCCAGGGGGAAGTATGGAGCCTTCACTCCCTCTAGTGGCTTGGTCCCAACAGAGCCTTTCCACAGAAGGATTTATGCTTGGAAAGCATGATTTCCCAACACCCCCCCCCCCACACACACACACACACTACAGTCCCAAATGCTACTCCCCAGAAATATTTCAGGTGGCATTTCAGGGTGCTGCAGTGGAACGCGGGAGGCAAAAACTAATAATCAGTGATCAGAAATCCTTCTGTTTAAGAACATGCTGTGCTGGATCCAAGCCACTATCCTTTGACCCTACCAGAAGGTTTCACAAGCACAGCTATCTGCCTTCAAGCAGGTCCAGGGAGCTGATTATTCTATATACCTCTCCCCCTCACCCCAATAATAGGGGAGGGATGGTGGCTCAGTGGTAGAGCATCTGCTTGGTAAGCAGAAGGTCCCAGGTTCAATCCCTGGCATCTCCAAAAAAGGGTCCTGGCAAATAGGTGTGAAAAACCTCAGCTTGAGACTCTGGAGAGCCGCTGCCAGTCTGAGAAGACAATACTGACTTTGATGGACCAAGGGTTTGATTCAGTAGAAGGCAGCTTCATATGTTCAGCAATGCATGATGCAGCTCACTGGGTTCTGCCCAAAGGATTTTTTTTTTTTTGTAATATCCCTCAGTGGTCTTTGAGGTCACTTGCACAAGGCTTTGTTTGACCTAGGATGGATGCTGTCAGGAAGTAGGTTTGGTCTCACTTCTCCATAGCATCATGGTGCTTTTACGCACCTCCTGTGTCTCCCCCATTTTTCCTGTGATCTCTCTCAAACCTGTTGTTAGGAAAGGCCTCCGCAAAGCTGGGAGGGCTGCGGTATGGATGAAAAAGGCTTCATGTTCCCCGCCCAATCCACTCCAGCCGTTTCCCGGCCCGAGTGCAATGATATCCCCCCTGCCCAGGCTACTGGCAGCCATTTTTGAGTTTCTGTTTTAAAGTGGCAATTGACATATTAGATACATCACAATGTAAATCAATTTTTAAAGACTCCACATTGATGCAGGGAGGAATGGCTGCCATGGGGGGGGGGGATTGCTGTCATGTCACTGCTGACCTATGGCAAGCCCATACAGTTTTCAAGACAAGAGAACGTCAGAGGCGATTTACCTTGGCATAGCAACCCTGGACTGCCCGGGTGGTCTCCCATTCAAGCATTTAACCATGACTGACCCCACTTAGCTTCCAAGATCTCACAAGATTACACTAGCCTCTGCTAAGGAGAAATGCAAGGAAATTCACCACGCACAAGTCCTCTTGCTATTGTGATGCATTACCTTTAAAGGTCATTGCCTTTAAAGCCCTATATGGCCGAGGACCTGCCTACCTTAGGGACCGTCTCTCCCCGTACGAACCCCAGAGAGCACTGAAGTCAGCAGGGAAGAACCTGCTGACCATCCCCGGGCCAAAAGATGTAAAACTCCAGAGCACCCGTACCCGGGCTTTCTCTGTTATGGCTCCACAGCTGTGGAATCAGCTTCCAGAAGAAATGTGGGCCCTGTGGGACTTCGAACAGTTCCGCAGGGCCTGCAAGACCGTCCTCTTTCGAGTGGCCTTCACCGACTAAAACTGCTAAGTAAGCTCACCAGCTGTATAACAGCACTAACATATTAATGTTAATTTTATTGTTTTTTAGAATTTTAATAGTTTTTAATTAATTGTAGGTTTATGTTGTTAGCTATGACACAATGTATGTATTGAATTCCTGCTGTTAGCCGCCCTGAGCCTGCCTTGGCGGGGAGGGCGGGATATAAATAAAATGTGATGATGATTGGCAGCGGCAGCAACAACAGGTAAATCCCAAAGAACCCTTGCAGTGCGGAGCAGACCTGGGTCTTTGGACAGAGCCATAGGAGACGTTCAGGTTCTTCCCCAAGAGCCCTCTGTCAACAGTGACGTTCCAGAGCAGAGGGGCGGAATTGTCCATTACAAATATAGCCTTTCTCCAACAAACAGAATCCTCCCATTGTTTACAGGGTTTTAAATTTCAAATTAGCGTGGGGGAAAGCTGGCAACTGCCTGTGAGGTATTTGAGCTTGGCCGGGAAGTATTCCTTTCTGGTATTGGCTGGGTTTATCTGGGAGAACCGGGTTTGATTCCCCACTCCTCCACCTGTACCTGCTGGCATGGCCTTGGGTCAGCCATAGCTCTGGCAGAGGTTGCCCTTGAAAGGGCAGCTGCTGGGAGAGCCCTCTCCAGCCTCACCCACCTCACAGGGTGTCTGTTGTGGGGGAGGAAGGGAAAGGAGATTGTGAGCCCCTCTGAGACTCTTTGGAGTGGAGGGCGGGATACAAATCTAATATCTTCATCTACCTCATAGGGTGTCTGTTGTGGGGGACGAAGGTAAAGGAGATTGTGAGCCGCTCTGAAACTCTTCGGAGTGGAGGGCGGGATATAAATCCAATATCTTCATCTACCTCACAGGGTGTCTATTGTGGGGGAGGAAGGTAAAGGAGATTGTGAGCCCCTCTGAGACTCTTTGGAGTGGAGGGCGGGATATAAATCCAATATCTTCATCTACCTCACAGGGTGTCTGTTGTGGGGGAGGAAGGGAAAGGAGATTGTGAGCCCCTCTGAGACTCTTTGGAGTGGAGGGCGGGATATAAATCTAATATCTTCATCTACCTCATAGGGTGTCTGTTGTGGGGGACGAAGGTAAAGGAGATTGTGAGCCGCTCTGAAACTCTTCGGAGTGGAGGGCGGGATATAAATCCAATATCTTTTTCTTCTTTTATGGTTTCACTCTCCAGCCAGGCTATTAGCCAAGCCATTGGACTGTGTGAGGATGTAATGGAGAGGTTTTTTGATTACATAGGCAGGCCAAAACAGACCATAGGAGCACATTTCCCCCATTGAAGTCCGTGGCCCAGTGAATGGAGCAGTGCCAGACCAGCGGTTTTGCTTTGCCTTGACTTCCTTTCTGCAGTGCCGCTTTTGCTAGGATGGTACTATTGGGCCTGTTGAGGAAACCCTTCTGCATGCCAGGGGAATCCTAAATTTGCAAAAGAAATTTTAAAGACTAAAAAAAGAAACAGAAATTTGCAATCCTAAATTTGCAAAAGAAATTTTAAAGACTAAAAAAAGAAACAGAAACAGAAGAAGCCTCGATGTGTAGTTGAGCCTGCTGTCTAGAACAGCTTGGAGCGATTGAGGCCACCTGAGATGCATCTGGACCTTTAAATACGTTCTTTGCCAGCTGAAGGGCTTTGCAGCAAGTGGGCTGATTTTCTCCCCTCTCCTCTACTTTTGTCATCTCCATCCCTATGAGAAGTCTGATGGGTTTTTTTTAGATCCCAGACACTCTTCTGCAGCCTTGTTTAGGACAGTGGGAGACTTCTCCCTGTGAGAGTAAGAATGAGAAGGTGTGTGTAAGGGATCTAGGCCCTGGCTCCAGACTCTGTGCGGCTGCAGGACTGTCCCAAGACGGACACGCAGGGACATCACCACAGAAACCGACCAAAGGGCTGCCTGATGCCAGAAAGCTTTAAAGCCACCTGTTGGCCCAGCCCCTCTGTTTTCTCTCCTTCTCTACCAAATCTTTACTGCAGCGATCACAAGAAGAGGCAACTCAGTGGACGGATGTGACAAGAACTCTCTCGATGTCTCCCAGCCCAAGGTGCAGTGCTGCATCTCTGGTCAGTTGTGAGTCTGAGATGAAGCACTGTAGCTCGGGAAGGGAGGAGCAACGCAACTGAAGGCCTGGCTTCTCCTTTACCGGGCCATGTGGAATGGGGACCCCCATGCAAGCTGGTCTGCTTTGGAGCTCTAGGGCCCAGAACAATTCAGTTGGATTGCGGAAGCAGGAGAGGAAATGATTCCAGAGCTCATGAAGCAAGGGACAAAATGGAACACGGAGAATGCAATAGCATGCAGAGAACACTATTAGTAAAGAGAAATCTCTGTATCGCAGCCCACTCTAAACGGGTGGACTTCCAATTTGCTGGGAAAGCTGGAATTGGTGTGCTTGGAGACCATCCATCCGCTACACTATCATCCTGTTACATTGCTGACCCTTCACGACGCTTCTCCTCACTTGAGAGCAAGAGAGTTTACAGGACAGGAAATATGGAGGTGTCCGTAGTGTTGCAAGCCATGTGTCTCAGCAGTTCGACAGTTATAAAACATGATCCAAGAAATGTTCTTTTGGGGATCACAGACAGGTGCCTACATGATTATATGTTCATATTTGCATACAGGGAATATGCATATAATAAGTGATCTCTTTCTGTGTCCCCATAATGGGAGAGGAATAGTCCTCCTGGAGCATTCATGCCTGGGAAAACAGAACTCTAGCCTAGCACTTGTCACAGGACACACTAGGGATGGGCTTCTTGATGCTATCTGGCACTACCCAGTGGCAATACTGAGCGCTGTCCGTAGGAGAGAGATGCCATGCACATAGATATAACCCCTGTTAGCATTATCACGCCTGAACTCCGTCTGCAGCAAGAAGGAGAGAAGGAATTAGAGAGTGTCCTTCCCACTGTGTCCTCGGGGTCCAGTTTTCCCAGGAATCCCTTAGATGATGAGAGGGGGATTCCTGGAAATACTGTTCTTGGGGTCATGGCTCAGCAACCGGAGACAGCTTGTTCCCTTCTATCGCAGTGGTGAGGGAATTAGCAGCAGTTCTGGAGTACATGGACACTGGAGAGTAAAGTCTGGGAACATCTATTGGGATTTGTTTCACTAGTGAATCAGCTTCCATAGGGCTGCCGGACTATTTGTGCAGTTTCACCACAGGTGTTCTAAATCACTTTGGACTTGCCCCGATCAGAAGCACTAACCTCCCTAAGAGAAAGAGAGCTTGTTTGCTCATCAGGCACTGTTGCCTGTTGTTTTGCAAACCGATTAAAAGCGAAGGGAGGACTGCAGCATTTTGTAGCATTCGATAGAAAACAAAAAAGCTTTGGGAACACTGTGGGCGTTTTCGCACTTACCTTACGCCGGAGCGACGTCCCTCTTCACCGCGCAGCGTCTGCGCGGATTTCGCACTAATTGCTCCGCAGAACCCGGAAGAGCCGCAAAGTCCCGCGGCTTTTGCGTCGCAAACATAAACCGCCAAAAACCAGTTTACATTTGCGATGCAAAAGCCGCGGGACTTTGCGGCTCTTCCGGGTTCTGCGGAGCAATTAGTGCGAAATCCGCGCAGACGCTGCGCGGTGAAGAGGGACGTCGCTCCGGCGTAAGGTCAGTGCGAAAACGCCCATTGATCCAGCACTGATTCCCCCAGTTCAGACAACAGGACTGGAGCACACAGCCTCTTGGAAAGGGCAGTAGGACTTCTAACCCAATCAAGCCTGCACTTGAGGAGAGTCAAGGAGGAGTGCATTTGGTCACTGAGTATACTGGAGACAAGAACTTCCTTTGCTCAGGGAGCTGCTTTCCAAACCCAGCGAACTGAATAGTTGTTCGTGCTTCCCTACATTGCAACTGTGGTGAGCTGTGAGGCACTTTGAGAATTCCTCCTGGTTTGATTTGGTACGGTGGGGTTCTGCCCTCAGCTTTTATCATCCTTCTTCCCACCTAGATCTCCATCCAGTGATCAAGTAGCAAATAAACCTGATTTTAGTTAGCAGGACCCTTTTGTGTGTGTCTTGAGCACTGCTGAGTCAAGACAGATTTCAGGTTTTTCTTCCCTTTGTGGGCTTTTTTCTGTTGGTTTGATGCGGCGTCAGGCAGCCTTGCTTTCACACTGTGGTAGAGTTTACAAACTGCAAATAGCAACTGGAGTTAACAACTCCATGGAGACTAATATAGCAACACTCACATGATCCAGCAGCTTTCATCGTTCAGGGAAAAGAGTCTTTGGGCAAGTCTGTATTGAAGGTGTGTGTTTAGGCCAGGCCCTGCGATGGAAAGGCACTAACAGGCCATACACAACACACACACAGAGAATCCCAGCTTCTGTTTGCTTGCTGATTAGGAAGCCCCCTGTTCTCAGTCAAGGATTCATCAGCATCGCTGGTCATATGTGGGTCTGCACTAGGGCAGCTAACTGCATGGAGAGAAAAAATGCCCTGTCCCTTTAATAGAGATGTTAATAATAACCCTACTTATGAAATGTTATTTTCCAGGTGATGTGATTTGCCCCTAGGCCATGGAAAGCTCCAGGTGCCCGTTTCCGCACAGTACGCCTCTATTAAAGGCACAGGACATTTTTCTTCTGGTTGGTTGGCAATCCTAATACGCCCAGAGTTTGGGTCCCTGTGCATCATTCCCATGTCATGGTCGGAAAGTAGTTTGTCATCATTTGCTTTGCACTGGTAGCACTGATGCTGAAACTTTTGAAGGCCTCTTCCTCCCCAGAATTAGGTGGGCTAAAACCCATTGAAATCAAAGAGCTAAAGGATGGGACCAGGCTGTTAATTGCAAAATAAATGTGCAGCAAATTCAGAGAACTGCTAATGACTGCCTTTTGGCCTCTGTGCATAAGAGATCACTATGAAGCACAGACCCCCAAACCCCCACCCCCACCCACCCACCCATGGTTTTATCCATTCGGTCAACTTCTGTGCTGATTTTGGCCTGATTTCAGTGGGCAGGGGCTTCCACAGGGCTAATGGCAATCGTCAACCATTTTAAAAATTAAAAATATTAAAATGATCATTGCAAAAACCAACCACAGGATTCACTATAACAGGTTGTGGGATTGCCAAGCTAATAGTGAGTCAACTCAACGGCCTTCTGGGACAAGAACATTTTCAATTTGGGCCAGAAAGCCTTTAAAGACGGCCGGAAGAGGGAGAGCCATAAGTTGGAGACAGCAGGCGAAAATGTCCTCCCATGATTCCCTGCCAATTTCATCTTCGGCAAGGCACATTCCCCACCCCCCCATAAACCCAATCTAACATCAATTCCACTGAAGTTAGGGTTCTCAGGTCCTCCCTGGCTACCAGTAGGTAGGGTTGCCAGATTCAGAACCTTCAAAGCATCTATTTTCTCCAGAAGAATTGATCTCTGTAGTCTGGATCAAGACTCCCTCCCTATTGAGCAAAGCAGTTCACATCCTGAGCAGAAGGTAACTGCTGCCTTCTCAAAATGGGCACTGGGCAGTGCAAGACCCTGTGTGGCTCCAGATTGCTGCTGAGCAGGGCTTCCTTGTTAATGATTGGCTGTTCACATGCACAGCTTAGAGGAAACGCTGGTCTGGATGTCAGTTGCAATTCTGGGGGATCCCCAGGCTGGCATCCCTTGTTGAAGTCCTCTGAGAAGCATTTTGTGTCGAGAAAACCTTCGCTGATGTGGCCTTCATTTCCCATTCAGTTTAGAGAGGCATCAGTCTGACAGTGGGGAAGACATAACATTTTGAATATATGTCCGGTTGTCCTGTCTACCTCACTAGTAACTGAAGCATGCCATTTCTTTCCCACTATACTTGGGCAAGATTGAATCACGTCACCGTGTTTTCAGTCAGTTAAACTGAATAAAAATTTGTTGTCCTGGTTTTGTAAATGACTCCGTATGTGTCCAGATTCTTTCTGGGAAATGGTCTATAATCTGCATGGTTCAAAAGACCAAGACAGCTTTCTTTTCATTGTAACTGAACAAGCGAGCTCATAAATGCTCATATTGGAATAAAGGCTGTTAGTCTTTAAAGTACCGCTGGACTTCTGTTTGCTTTGCAACAATAGACTCACGCTGTTTCCCCAGTGGAATGAAGATAGGACATGATCCCTATCTACTTGGAAGGGTGGAATTGCGCATTTACAAAATAGCACGGTGAAGACATCTCCAGCCTTTTTTCAATGGGAATGACGAAGGGGAGAGACGGTGGCTCAGTGGTAGAGCTTCTGCTTGGGAAGCAGAAGGTCCCAGGTTCAATCCCTGGCATCTCCAAAAAAGGGTCCAGGCAAATAGGTGTGAAAAACCTCAGCTTGAGACCCTGGAGAGCCGCTGCCAGTCTGAGAAGACAATACTGACTTTGATGGACCAAAGGTCTGATTCAGTATAAGGCAGCTTCATATGTTCATGAATGTTCCTGTGGAATAATTTAACTGACAAATTAGTGACACCTCGTGGCTGCAGAGAGGATTGCATGAAGTACTCTCTTACTATATAACAGGATGGCTTTGAAGGCCTAAGCACCTGCTGTTCTATATCCTGTTCTATAAAATACAGGGTGGGCTAGCCTAACTATGGGAAGACAGCCTATGCGCAATGGGTTTCTTAGCACTGGAAAAAAAGGAGCACAGAGGCGTTGGGGGAAACGTGGAGAATGGGGATTGATCAGGGGAAAGGCAGCAGGGTTGGAGCACATTTCATTTCGTGCAAATGATGTATAAATTCAGAATGTGTTTCCGGGTGCCCAGCTTTTCTTCAAGAAACTCAGGACATTGTTCCTGACAGGCTAAGAGTTTGTGCCCAAAGCAAGGGAACAGCTGTGTCTTGGCACCAGGCTTGCATAGAGAAGGCCCCAGGTGCGTTTGCCAGTATTTCCAGTCAGTCAGCCAGTGAGGTGGCACCACTCTGCTGAAAAATTTGAAGAGCATCTGCCCCATCCCAACAGACAATCCCGACTTTGTCAGATCTAATTCAGTATAAGGAAGGGTCATGTGTTCATTTGCATCAGCTTCACTTGGACCCCTTTCCCACACTCAAAGCCCAACACATTAGCTGGAGCAGCACTTCATATGAACATATGAAGCTGCCTTCTACTGAATCAGACCCTCCTGGGTCCATCAAAGTCAGTATTGTCTTCTCAGACTGGCAGCGGCTCTCCAGGGTCTCAGGCTGAGGTTTTTCACGCCTACTTGCCTGGACCCTTTTTAGTTGGAGATGCCGAGGATTGAACCTGGGACCTTCTGCTTCCCAAACAGATGCTCTACCACTGAGCCACCGTCCCTCCTGCATATGAAGCTGCCTTATACTGAATCAGACCCTGGGTCCATCAAAGTCAGTCTTGTCTTCTCAGACTGGCAGCGGCTCTCTAGGGTCTCAGGCTGAGGTTTTTCACGCCTACTTGCCTGGACCCTTTTTAGTTGGAGATGCCGAGGATTGAACCTGGGACCTTCTGCTTCCCAAACAGATGCTCTACCACTGAGCCACCGTCCCTCCTGCATATGAAGCTGCCTTATACTGAATCAGACCCTGGGTCCATCAAAGTCAGTCTTGTCTTCTCAGACTGGCAGCGGCTCTCCAGGGTCTCAAGCTGAGGTTTTTCATGCCTACTTGCCTGGACCCTTTTTAGCTGGAGATGCCGGGGACTGAACCTGGGACCTTCTGCTTCCCAAGCAGATGCTCTACCACTGAGCCACCGTCCCTCCTGCATATGAAGCTGCCTTATACTGAATCAGACCCTCAGTCCATCAAAGTCAGTATTGTCTTCTCAGACTGACAGCGGCTCTCCAGGGTCTCAAGCTAAGGTTTTTCATGCCTATTTGCCTGGACGCTTTTTAGTTGGAGATGCCGGGGATTGAACCTGGGACCTTCTGCTTCCCAAGCAGATGCTCTACCACTGAGCCACCGTCCCTCCCCGTAACTTCATTCTGTTACACTCAGATGAAAGCTGACACCCACTTCCAGGTGAAAGGAGGCAGTAGAAAAGGTGATGCTGCAGGTGAAGGAAGGGAGGTGGCAAAGAGCCCCTCTTGTGCAGACAGCTATACAGGAGCTGCTTTCCTGTTGTGCATTACACATCGCTGGAGTATTGGTGTGAATCCTACACCCTAGACCCAATCACATGGGCCTTTCACGAGGAACTATATACCTAAACGTCTCCATGTTGCTTCAGGACCCCTGCATTACCAGAGAATCTACACAATGCTACTACAAATACACATGACTGGAACAAAATGGCCTGCAAATCAGTATGTATTTATATTCCTTTATGGGGAAAGCTACAAAGAAAAACTATATATTTCTGGTCTCAGAAGAAAAAGAAGAAAAACAGAATGATAGCGTGTGTGTGTGTGGAGGGGGGGGGGAACAGCAGGCAGAAGGGAGAATTTAAAAGAAAAACTGCAAAGAAAAGAATCGAGGAATTAAAATCTGAAGAGTGGGTGGGTAGGTGGATAAAGAACAGGGCACAGAATGCTCAGTTCTGAAAAATCACCCCATCGGAGAATAGCGGAGCGGGTGCGAAGAGTAGCAACCTGCAGGGAACGGAACAGAACTTTGAGTATAATGGGAACAACAAAATGCTACAAGTATTCCAGGAGAATTTAGTGTGAGCAGTCAAGCTACCCACCCACGGCATAATTAGAATTCCACGCCAGAGAGAGGGGTAGCTCTGCAAATAGACTTTATAAACAGCAGGTGGCACTGCAGGCTAGCTCTGAGCGGAATTATGGGTTGTGCCACGGATCAGGGCAAATATGAGACCGGTCAGCCTGATAAGGGCAAAACATTTCTGCAGGCCTTTCTGTGCAAGCATTCCCTGCCTCCCTTTTGTAGTGCATAGGCCACACAGCTTTAGGGTTGCCAATCCCCAGGTGGGGGCAGGGGATCCACCGATTTGGAGACCCTCCCCCCGCTTCAGGGTCGTCAGAAAGCGGGGGGAGGGGAGCGGAATGTCTGCTGGGAACTCTGTTATTCCCTATGGAGATTTATTCCCATAGAAAATCATGGAGAATTGATCCACGGGGCTCTGGGGGGGGCTGTTTTTTGAGGTAGAGGCACCAAATTTTCAGTTCAGCATCTAGTGCCTCCCCCCAAAATATCCCCCAAGTTTCAAAAAGATTGGACCAGGGGGTCCAATTCTATGAGCCCCAAAAGAAGGTGCCCCTATCCTTCATTATTTCCTATGGAAGAATGCATTGAAAAGGTGCGCCGTCCCTTTAAATGTGATGGCCAGAACTCCCTTTGGAGTTCAATGATGCTTGTCACAGCCTTGATCTTGGCTCCACCCCTACTGTCTTCTGGCTCCACCCCAAAGTCTCCTGTCTCCACCCCCAAAGTCCCCAGATATTTCGTAAATTGGACTTGGCAACCCTACACAGCTTGCACCTTCATAACAGGAAAAGAGGAACCAAAAGGCTATCTTTTGCATGCTACGGCATGCAGAGATTGCATTTATCTGTTTTCTAACTATGGAATGGACTGTGGTTGCGCAAGGCTGTGGAGCAGGCAGCCTGGTATGCATAATTCAGGAAGGCATTTCTTACAGAGCCACACCAGCCCTCCATTCAACCCTCCATTGCTCAAACATTCTAGGATGTTTTGTAAACAGCATAGGCTGGGAGGCCCCACCTCCTTTTTACAGGCCTTCTCACCCCTCTGCAGAGTCTCGGGTTGCCAATCCCCAGCCTCAGCTGCCCATTTCTACACATTAACCTTCTATTAAATGGACCATGCATTTTTTTTTCTCCAGGCTTGCTGGCAACTCCAATTCCTGCTGTAGTCTCTAAAATCATTCATCCCTAGGCAATCAAAATCTTGGGGGCCCCCTTGCAAATTATCTCAGAGTAGGGTTGCCAATCCCCAGGTGGGGGCAGGGGATCCCCCGGTTTGGAGACCCTCCCCCCTCTTCAGGGTCGTCAGAAAGCGGGGGAAGGGGAGGGAAATGTCTGCTGGGAACTCTGTTATTCCCTATGGAGATTTATTCCCATAGAAAATCATGGAGAATTGATCTGTGGGTATCTGGGGCTCTGGGGCCCCCTGTTTTTGGGGGTATTTATTTATTTGTTTATTACGTTCAATTTATATCCCACCCTCTCCGCAGGCGGACTCAGGGCGGCTCACAACATTATACAATACCATCAATCCAATAACACATATAAAACCATAATTTACTTATTTCAATTTTAAAACCATTCTATGGCGCTGCTTCAGCACAATATAAGCGGTGTTGAATTCTCGACTGTGATCACCAGTATTCTATATGATGTCCGGTGGCAGCCCTTTTTCAATTAGACAGCAAAAGCCTGCTTAAACAATTCGGTCTTACAGGCCCTGCGGAACGCGGACAAATCCCGCAAAGCCCTTATGGCTTCTGGAAGGGTGTTCCAAAGTTCTGGTGCTGCCACCGAAAAAGCCCTAGATCTTGTTACACATTACTTGGCTTCTTTTGGCCCAGGGGCGGACAGCAAATTTTGGGACAGCAAAAAATTTGGGTAGAGGCACCAAATTTTCAGTATAGCATCTAGTGCCTCTCTCCAAAATACCTCCCAAGTTTCAAAAAGATTGGACCAGGGGGTCCAATTCTATGAGCCCCCAAAGAAGGTGCCCCTATCCTTCATTATTTCCTATGGAAGGAAGGAATTGAAAAGGTGTGCCGTCCCTTTAAATGCGATGGCCAGAACTCCCTTTGGAGTTCAATTATGCTCGTCACAGCCTTGATCTTGGCTCCACCCCCAAAGTCTCCTGGCTCCACCCCCAAAAGTCCCCAGATATTTCTCGAATTGGACTTGGCAACTCTAACAGAGTCAGGTGGTGTGCCTTTGAACTCCAGCCCTCAAGCACACAGGCTACAGAAGGGTGATGCTCTGGTCCACTCCTTTCAGTGATCTGCGTTCATTCTGAACAGGCATTTTTGCTAGCTCTGGGTGGGGACACTCCTGCAGATTTGGGTGGTGGAGCCTGAGGAGGGGAGGGATTGAGGAGGGGAAGGCCCTCAGCAGGATATAATGCCATAGAGACTCCACCCTTCAGACCAGTCATCTTCTCCCTGGGGAACTGATCTTGGTCATCTGCAATCAACAGTCATAGCAGGAGATTTCCAGGTGCTTCCTGGAGGCTGGCAACTCTAGTGATAATGCTCAACATCAGAAAGGTGGTAAATTGTAGACTTTTACCAGTAACATTTCAGATTTTAGGTGGCCACCAGGAAACGTTGCAAAGCCTCTGGAAAATCTCAGCGCCAACCCAGAGTCCTGAATCAATGACGACTATATTAGCCTCATTTCCATTATTAGCTGGTAAATTATGATGCTATTGATCTTTTCCCCAGGAGGCCAAGTTGCCAGGATAACAGCTCCTTAATCAATTATGTCCTTACAGTGGGGAAAAAAACTTGCTTGTACTGCGCTTCAAAGAAACACTGCTTTCCGAACACAGTGTTGCCTTTCTATAGGGAAACGTTTAATGTACAAAGGGACCTTAAACGTTTTATGAGGGCTTAGGGGGGTTTTCTGCTCCAGTGCGTGCAATGACCGTGCTGCCTGTGAAAGCTCAAGCACAGGTCTCAAGAAGGCAGCAAGACCGAACCACTTCGGAAGATCATGGAACATTCCTCCCAGAGGTGGGCAGGCTGCCAGGGTCCAGGGCTTCAGGCCCAGAGCTACCAGACCTCTCAGTCACTTGCTCTGCTCTCCTTCCAGCTAGGGTTGCCAATCCCCAGGCGGGGGCAGGGGATCCCCCGGTTTGGAGGCCCTCCCCCCGCTTCAGGGTCATCAGAAAGCAGGGAGAGGGGAAGGAAATGTCTGCTGGGAACTCTGTTATTCCCTATGGAGATTTATTCCCTAGAAACTCATGGAGAATTGATCCGCGGGTATCTGGGGCTCTGGGGGGGGCTTTTTTGGGGGGTGGAGGCACCAAATTTTCAGTATAGCATTTAGTGCCTCTCCCCAAAATACCCCCCAAGTTTCAAAACGATTGGACCAGGGGGTCCAATTCTATGAGCCCCAAAAGAAGGTGCCCCTAGCTTTCATGATTCCCTATGGAAGGAAGGAATTGAAAAGGTGTGCCGTCCCTTTAAATGTGATGGCCAGAACTCCCTTTGGAGTTCAATGATGCTTGTCACACCCTTGATCTTGGCTCCACCCCTAATGTCTCCTGGCTCCACCCCCAAAGTCTCCTGGCTCCACCCCCAAAGAAAAAGGTGAAGAAGAAGATATTGGATTTCTATCCCGCCCTCCACTCCGAAGAGTCTCAGAGCGGCTCACAATCTCCTTTACCTTCTTCCCCCACAACAGACACCCTGTGAGGTGGGTGGGGCTGGAGAGGGCTCTCACAGCAGCTGCCCTTTCAAGGACAACCTCTGCCAGAGCTATGGCTGACCCAAGGCCATGCTAGCAGGTGCCAGTGGAGGAGTGGGGAATCAAACCCAGTTCTCCCAGATAAGAGTCTGCACACTTAACCACTACACCAAACTGGCTCAGATATCCCCAGATATTTCTTGAATTGGACTTGGCAACCCTACTTCCAGCTGTACTCACTGCCCAGGGCCACTGCAGGTGGTGGTGAGAAGGAGCTGTGGGAAAGCTTTAGGGCTGCCAGCTCCTCCTAGGGAAACGCCTGGAGATTTGGGCGGTGGAGCCAGAAGAGGGTGGGGCTTGGGGAGGGGAGGGACTTCAGTGGGGTAGAATGCCATGGACTTCACCTTCCAAAGAGGCCTCTTTCTCCAGGCAAACTGATCTCTTTCACTTGGAGATTGACTGTAATGGCGGGAGACCTCCAGCCCACCACCTGGTTGTTGGCAAACCTAGTTAGAAGTCAAAGCAGGCAAGGGAAGGGCACACAGGCAGATGGGGAAGGTTGAGGAAGGAGGGCATGTGTATGGGCATGGTGGTAGGCAGAAAAAGGGAAGGGGCCCCTGGGAACTCTGCCTGGGGCCTCTTAAAACCTGGAAGTGGTGCTGCCTCCACACATAGGGATGGTGGTTCAGTGGGGGAGGGATGGTGGCTCAGTGGTAGAGCATCTGCTTGGGAAGCAGAAGGTCCCAGGTTCAATCCCCGGCATCTCCAACTAAAAAGGGTCCAGGCAAATAGGTGTGAAAATCCTCAGCTTGAGAACCTGGAGAGGCACAGGGAGGGGCTATGGCTCAGTGGTAGAGCATCTGCTTGGGAAGCAGAAGGTCCCAGGTTCAATCCCCGGCATCTCCAACTAAAAAGGGTCCAGGCAAATAGGTGTGAAAATCCTCAGCTTGAGAACCTGGAGAGACACGGGGAGGGGATATGGCTCAGTGGTAGAGCATCTGCTTGGGAAGCAGAAGGTCCCAGGTTCAATCCCCGGCATCTCCAACTAAAAAGGGTCCAGGCAAATAGGTGTGAAAATCCTCAGCTTGAGACCCTGGAGAGCCGCTGCCAGTCTGAGAAGACAATACTGACTTTGATGGACCGAGGGTCTGATTCCGTATAAGGCAGCTTCATAAGTTCATACACAAAATTCCCCTGCAAACAAGCAATGGCTATCCTCAAATCCCTTCCCCTAATATCTGCTTTTGTATTAAAAAGCATAGAGCAGGATTCATTCTTGCAACCCCCGATTTACAGTCTAAATCAGCACAGTCCCTCCTTGGTGAAGTAAACTAAGCTCAGGATGAACTGGTTTCTTATCTCAAGAGCTTCCCAAAGTTCTGTGAAACTCATAAAGCTGCCTCAATCCTTTGTGAGATCCCGCTCACCCCTAACGCATGCATTATGTGCTATCACTTGTGGTTGGAATGTTTCATTTGATCACTGGAAACCAGAGTGGGACTTTAGGGATTGGCCACATGTGACTTATCACCAGGAAACACCTGAGTGTTACTTGTTACCAGTTAGGCTGGTTCTCAAAGATTCTGGAGGAGAAACACCCTCTCCGGGTTAGGTAAGCTTCCTAACACAGCCCATTGCAGCCAGACATTTTGTTACCTTATTTCCATTTCTGCCTTTTAATACTGCTTGTCAGGTAAGCCCTGCTCCAATATCCCAGTTTCACTCTCTGCCATTCCAAAACAGAAAGGAGGGAGGTGGTTCCAACTGGATCAAAAAATGTGTCTCTCCTGTTGTTCTACCTCTGGCCACCAAGGGCAGACTTGGCAGCGTAAATGGCCTAGGAAAAAACTGGGGGGAAAGCGTGGATGACTGGGGAAGACAATAGCAAACCACCCCGTAAAAAGTCTGCCGTGAAAACGTTGTGGAAGCAACGTCACCCCAGAGTCGGAAACGACTGGTGCTTGCACGGGGGACTACCTTTGCCTTTACAGTGGCATAGGGGCCACTCAGCTCAGACCCTGTCAGCAGCACCAACACTGGGCACCTATCACCTCTGGTGGTGACAGTGCAGGAGAAGGCAGCTGGTGAGCAGACACTGATCCTTGTCGCTGCTGAAGGGCCTGAGCCGAGTGATCCTGGGGCTCTACTCTGCTCATCCCTGGCTGCCAGCAGACCTCCAAGGCAGTGACGGACCAGCAACTCTCCTGTTAAGTTAAATGGCAGTTCATCCCTGCCTAGTTACAGCAGCCATCCTGACGTATGAGCATGTGGAATTCACTCCCCCCGCCCTGAAAGAAAACAAAAAGATTCCCCCTCCAAAGTTAATCCTTCTAATATTATTTCTACACCTCCCCACCCCCCAGTCTAGAAGTCTGTATTCTACACATTTGCAGAAACTCTTTCTCTGCTTCCTTTTTTTGCACCTTGTCACTCACATGTGCTATTATTCAGCAGTGGGAGGGAGAGGGAAAGGTTGCCCCAAGCGCCCCTCTGGGGGCTTTCAATTGCGCCCTATCCTGCTTCAGATGTAAGATCCACATACAGCTGATGCCCTTGTGTGTAGTTTGGGTCTAGCTCCCCAGTGGTAAACTAATTGTAGAAATGGCCTCCTCACATTGCACTGCCATTCCTTCCGATTCCCACCCTCAGCAGAATGCCTTTTGCTGGGACGGTGAGTCAAGTGCAGCATACTACAACCCTCCGCCTGTGTTTTGACTAGTGCCGAGATGAGAGGAGTCGACAGCCAAGGGGTTACTGGAGATCAACCTTTCCCTTCAGCAGCTTCTGAGCATGCAATTCAAATGAGGCACGCCCAGGCAAGGTTTCTGCAGGGCGGATGAACACAACACATCTCTAGCGAAAAGAACAAACTTTAGGCAAGCCTGACAAGAAGGTGATGGGCAATGCCACCTTCCCTCCCAAGCCTCCAGTGAATTTCCCGTGTTTCCTAGGTCCCTGCCCCAAAAAGGATGGATTTTCATGAAGATCTAGTCCCTCATTATGCTGTGTGTACTGACAGCCTATGGCACAGCCGTTCTCCTGCGGTGCAGAGAAGGGCATAGAATTGTTTCCACTCCTGGGGGGGGGGGGGACTGCACTGCTCTGAGCATTTTCCCTGAGCATGAATTCCAGTGTGGTGTTGATCTGGGCTAGGCTAGGATATGAGCCCTGCCACCTAATGCAGCATCTGGGCACATAACCAAAGCCTCCAGAGCTGCAGATTAACAGGGCTGAGATTTAATACAGCCTGTTTTCATGGAATTATATATCCATCTTCCCCTCCAAATTGCTGCCAAGCTTCGTGAGGATTTAGATTAAGAAAATCCAGAAGGTAATATATAGCAGCATTCATACATCAAGCAAGGGGGAGGTTGGGCATGTTCATCACTTCAGTCTTTCCCCAGTGAGGGCATAGCCATGTTAGTATGGTACAGCAAGAATGACAGAGTCCTGTGGTACCTTAGAACTAAGGCTGCAAATTCCCAAATCCACTTGCTAGGGGACAGATCCCGCTGAACTGAGTTCATTTCTGAGTAGAAGAAGAAGAAGACATTGGGTTTATATTCCGTCCTCCACTCAAGAGTCTCAGAGCGGCTCACAATCTCCTTTCCCTTCCTCCCCCACAACAGACACTCTGTGAGGTGGGTGGGGCTGAGAGGACTCTCACAGCAGCTGCCCTTTCAAGGAAAACCTCTGCCAGAGCTATGGCTGACCCAAGACCATGCCAGCAGGTGCAAGTGGAGGAGTGGAGAATCAAACCTGGTTCTCCCAGATAAGAGTCTGCACACTTAACCACTACACCAAACTGGCTCTCTAACATCCATTGGCTCTTAGGCAATAGAGTAAACATCCATTGGATCCTACTGTGATCTTGTTAACAGTTAAAGTGCCAGTGGCCTTTTGTTTGTTTTTTTCACCCCAATCAGAATAAAGTCTGAGTCCAGTGAAACCTTTAAGACTAACAAAGTTTTATTCAAGGTATAAACTTCCACATGCATGCACGCTTCTTCAGATACTGAGTGTGCATGCACACAAAAGCTTATTCTATACATATAAAAAGCAAGCAATCTTGGCAACAACTCATCTACCCTCCCATTGGATGAGCCAGGTGTGGCTCAGTCTTGATGGAGAGGAACAAATAGCCGGGTAGCTGGCCCTTCAAGGACATTTATTTTATGTAGTTTATCCCAGTCCTATTCTCTTGTTCTGTTTGATGTTTGTAATATATTTATAGTGAATTTGGATAATTCTATTAGGGTTTTTTTGGACATTTTGAATGGCAGTTTAACCTGGTTTCCTTTACACCCATACCCGTGTGTCTCACTCTGGTTGCCAAATCTCCAGATGAGGCCTGG
Source organism: Heteronotia binoei (assembly GCF_032191835.1). Lineage (NCBI taxonomy): Eukaryota > Metazoa > Chordata > Lepidosauria > Squamata > Gekkonidae > Heteronotia > Heteronotia binoei. The sequence goes on from NC_083227.1 coordinate 151,866,650, forward strand.
AGACCACTCAGAATTACAGCTGCCTTCCAGATGGGCAGATATCACTTCCCCTGGAGAAAATGGCTGCTTTGCAGGGTGGACTTTGTGATATTATACCCTGCTGAGGTCGCTTCCCTCCTGCTTTGGTTCCCACTGTGGAGAAAGACTGTCCTTTTCCTAGGTAGAGGCTGCAAGGAGGGGACAGGAGATGGAAAGCTGAAGTCAGATGGATTCCTCTACAGAAAATGACTACCTTGAGGTGTATAATCTATAGTATACCATAACACAACCATGCCAGGCCAAAAAAGACAGATCACACCACAAGCACATGCTGATGCTAATGCCATAAGGTTGAATATGACAGGAATAGGTGGCAACAATGCACTGCAGACAAAAGGTATGCTGAACTTCAGAGTCTGCATGTGATCATTGCCATGCCGTGACACTGAGTGTCCATGGCTGAGGTACTTGCCCAGAACCTCCTTGTAGAGCCTGTTGTATTTATTTTCACAATGAGCCTTTCCCCTAGTATCTTGAATAAAACTTTGTTGGTCTCAAAGGTGCCACTGTACTCAGACTTTGTTCTGCTGCTTCAGACCAACACAGCTACCCACCTGTATCTATCTTCACCGCAATCAGCACAATACATATTTCTACCCTGCTTTTGACCACATGGTGCCTAGAAAATTTGCAACGTTTATTTAAGTACGACAGTAGAAACAGTAAAAATATAACGAGCATCAGACAGAGCAGAGATCAAACTGTAGAAAAGTTTTTACTTGGTGTCTAGCAAAGCAGGGTCCTGGTCAAATGATACAGGGAGGAAGATGGGATGTCACCACCAAGAAGGCCCTGTTCCTAGTAGACACACATTTGACTTCTGAAGATGGGGGCATCCAACTCAAGCTTTCTGCTGATAGCCCTAACAATAGGTACCCCCCCTCTCCTCTTGAGATTAAAGGCAAAGGACATACTCCATCCATCATCTGTACAGTTAACTGTCAAAGTGCGCAGCAGAACCTTTTCCCCAAGAGTGCCGCTGCCCATTTGGAACCTACTGCCAAGGAGCTTTTGTTAGTCGCTTTCCTCTGTGACTGTCTGTGGCTAGTAGAGACATTTTGCTTTGCTGTTTGGTGGCTACTAGAGCCTCGTGGCGCAGAGTGGTAAAGCTACAGTACTGCAGTCGGAGCCCTCTGCTCACGACCTGAGTTCGATTCCAGCAGAAGCTGGTTCAGGTAGCCGGCTCAAGGCTGACTCAGCCTTCCATCCTTCTGAGGTCGGTAAAATGAGTACCCAGTTTGCTGGGGGGGGGGGGAATGTAATGACTGGGGAAGGCAATGGCAAACCACCCTGTAAACAGATCTGCCGTGAAAACGTTGTGAAAGCAGTGTCACCCCAGAGTCGGAAACGACTGGTGCTTGCACAGGGAACCTTTCCTTTTCCTTGGTGGCTACTGCTCATCTGTTTTCATCCTGGTCTTGAGGAGTCACAAATCTACCTCATCTACCCCATTTTTTCCTTTGGTTTTATTATTCTAGTTGAAATCTTAGTAAATTTAAGTTGTTACATTCTGCTTTGAGCACCTTAAAAGGGAACAGGAAGGTAACAGACTTTTAAAAAATAAAACAAAATGCATGATTCCCCTCTACATACAAGTGAAAGTTGACATTGCGCTGGCACTCTGATGCTTAATAGAGGAGGTTTGGTACCATATATTCCAACGGAATATTCTAGTGATATATTTTTGTCCTGCCCTTCTTCCAGGATGCTCAGGGCATCCAGTTCTCATCTAAGGTTCCCAACAAGACAGAGAGGAAAATGTTCTGTCCCTTTAATGGAGGTTTAACATGTGGAAATGGGCAGGTGAAGCATTTCAAGGTAACATCCCCTTGTGTTAGGCCTCCATTAAGGGGGCAGAACATTTTGTCCGTAGGTTATTGGCAACTATATTCTTGTACTTCTCTATTTTATCCTCACAGAAACCCTGTGAGATAAGTTAGCCTGAGGGAGGTAGTGGCCCATTTCCTACATGGACATTCTAATCGCTCTGCCACACTGGCTCTCTCTTCACTGCTTCCAAGCAAAGGTTCTTCATGGAGCTGAAGTGAATGGGCTGCAGCTGACGCCATCCATTCATTGCAAATCTGCTGGCACCACTTTCAAATATAGCTCTTCCAGCAAGATTGCCAACTCTTTCTTCTGGCAAATTCCCTGGGCTTTTAACAGCACTGTCGGGATAAAAATGATACGGCAAGCTGCGCCCACTCCAGTTTTGGACAGTTACAAAGCTGGTAAAGGGTCCCTACCAGGGGAAAAAAAAAAGGTTCATAGTCCTCAAGTCCAGTAATGCATTCTCTGCATGTTTTAGGGTTGCCAATCCCCAGGTGGGGGCAGGGGATCCCCCGGTTTGGAGGCCCTCCCCCCGCTTCAGGGTCGTCAGAAAGCGGGGGGAGGGGAGGGAAATGTCTGCTGGGAACTCTGTTATTCCCTGTGGAGATTTATTCCCATAGAAAATCATGGAGAATTGATCTGAGGGTATCTGGGGCTCTGGGGGGGTGTTTCTTTAGGTAGAGGCACCAAATCTTCAATGCAGCATCTAGTGCCCATCCCCAAAATAGCCCCCAAGTTTCAAAATGATTGGACCAGGGGGTTCAATTCTATGAACCCCAAAAGAAGGTGCCCCTATCCTTCATTATTTCCTATGGAAGAAAGGCGTTGAAAAGGTGTGCCATCCCTTTAAATGTGATGGCCAGAACTCCCTTTGGAGTTCAATGATGCTTGTCACAGCCTTGATCTTGGCTCCACCCCTAATGTCTCCTGGCTCCGCCCCCAAAGCCTCCTGGCTCCACCCCCAAAGTTCCCAGATATTTCTTAAATTGGACTTGGCAACCCTAGCATGTTTGATTATGGTCACTGACTGCTAGCCAAGAATGAAAAGTAGCTCAAAACTGCTTCGCTACGTCTGAAACAGCATACAGCATATATGCCTCTTTCCCAGATGCCCATCCCAGCATGCAGGGCCTGCCTCACCCCAGAGCATACAGAGAATCAGCAATCACAGGGGAGAGGGTGTGGGAATGTTTGTGGCTCAGTGGCCAGTATCTGCTTTGCATGCTCAGCTTCCTCTCCAGCACCTGGCAGTCTGGTTGGGAATATTTGGATACTGCCCGTACTGACGTGCTTCAACTGACAGCGGTTCTCCTCTAGAGAAACCGGGAAGTGTGGGCATGCCCCTGTTTACACTCCAGGCAGAAGCTTTCCAAGTGAAAAGGAGACTGGCTTTTTTTTTTGTTTCGCTTTCTCCTGGGATTGTCTAGAATGTATGTCACATTTTAGAAGACCTTTTAAAACTCAGCCTCCCTGTCACACTGCACCTCATTCTGACCTGCACCAAATCCCCTCCTAGGGTTGCCAATCCCCAGGTGGGGCCAGGGGATCCCCCGGTTTGGAGACCCTCCCCCCTCCCCCCCCGCTTAAGGGTCGTCAGAAAGCGGGGGGAGGGGAGGGAAATGTCTGCTGGGAACTCTGTTATTCCCTATGGAGATTTATTCCCATAGAAAATCATGGAGAATTGATCTGTGGGTATCCAGGGATCTAGGGGGGGCTGTTTTTTGGGGTAGAGGCACCAAATTTTCAGTATAGTATCTAGTGCCTCTCCCCAAAATACCCCCCAAGTTTCAAAAAGATTGGACCAGGGGGTCCAATTCTATGAGCCCCAAAAGAAGGTGCCCCTATCCTTCATTATTTCCTATGGAAAGAAGGAATTGAAAAGGTGTGCCGTCCCTTTCAACGTGATGGCCAGAACTTCCTTTGGAGTTCAATTATGCTTGTCACAGCCTTGATCTTGGCTCCACCCCTAATGTCTCCTGGCTCCACCCCCAAAGTCCCCAGATATTTCTTGAATTGGAATTGGCAACCCTATCCCCTCCCCCCCCGCCACCACTCACAATTTTGCTGTGGCCTCCCCGCTCTGAGGGTGACCTACAGCCCTGTGGGAGGGGCAGGAGCTTTTCCAACTAGAGCAGAAGTGCCATGCATCAGCAGAAGCCATGTCAGTCAGTGGGTGGGTGGGGAAAGGGAGGGGAAAGCACCTTAGGCAGGAGGACAGGCATTTCCAGGGCCATACTTATTCATCGGGGCAGGGCTTCTCTGAAACTGGCCAGGCTCAACAGATCTCCCCCCCCCCAAGCTGCTTCTCTGCCATCTATTTAGTTTAGTTAACATATTTGTAGCCTGCCTTTCCACCCAAGTAGAGGGAACAGTTTAAAAAGACATTAAAAACTGTAAAAAAAACCCCCATTAGATCTATGTAAAACAGCCATTTAAACAAACAAGGACTGTTAATGGCATAAGGCAGGGTCAGGTCAGCCCTGTTCAGTACTTAAATGGCAGACCGCTGAGCAAGTCCCGGTTGCTAGATAGAGACAGGCAATGGCGAACCATCTCAGAACGTTTGTTCTCTTAAAAACCCTCCGGTGTTGTCGTGAGTCAGCTGTGACTTGATGGCACTTCTCATCGTATTGGGATGCAAGTTCTTTACATTGCAGGCATTATAGGGTTAACAGGTGTTGTTTACTAGAAAACAGAATATAATGTAGCTTATATCCAATTAGGAACTATCTCATGTAAACCTGGGAAAATCCAGAAGGAAATAGCCTGACATGTAACCAGGGACGGTGGCTCAGTGGTAGAGCATCTGCTTGGGAAGCAGAAGGTCCCAGGTTCAATCCCCGGCATCTCCACTAAAAAAGGGTCCAGGCAAATAGGCGTGAAAAACCTCAGCTTGAGACCCTGCAGAGCCGCTGCCAGTCTGAGAAGACAATACTGACTTTGATGGACCCAGGGTCTGATTCAGTAGAAGGCAGCTTCATATGTAGGAGGGACAGTGGCTCAGTGGTAGAGCATCTGCTTGGGAAGCAGAAGGTCCCAGGTTCAATCCCTAGCATCTCCACTAAAAAAGGGTCCAGGCAAATAGGTGTGAAAAACCTCAGCTTGAGACCCTGGAGAGCTGCTGCCAGTCTGAGAAGACAATACTGACTTTGATGGGCCCAGGGTCTGATTCAGTAGAAGGCAGCTTCATATGTTCAATATTGGTCAGCTAGCACATGGGTGAAAAGCTTTGCTCTTATATGCAAGGCAGATAGCCCTTCTTCCTGCCCCTATGCTCCCTGGGGAGAAGAAGAAGAGCAGAAGTCAAAGGATTGATTTTAGCCATGTAGCTGTAAGGATCTAGTTAGCCATGCAGAATGCTAAGTTTTATTTTCTTTTGATCCCAAGCGCCTTTCCTCATGTCTTATACCAGTAAACTTTACTTCTTTTGATAAGCAATAGTCTTGTCTCCTTTATACAACCAGCTCACCTCCAAATTTAAAACGAATAATCCCAACTGTTGTGTATGTGTATCAATCCTGCCGTTATCCGTGTTCCTGCCAGGCTCATTGGAGCCTTTAGGTCTGAGCTTGGGAGCTCAGGAACAATGGGCAGTAGGATCCAAATCCCAGCTGCCCTGCTCCAATCACAGGCTCCCTGCCAGTTTAAATGATCCAACGGCATCCTAATGCAGGAACCTTGAACTGTATACAGTTGGGCCCGTTGGCCCAGTAAATCAGTCTTCTAGTTTACGTGTTACCGTGCTGTAACTAAAGAGAGCTATGATCACTGCAACCACATCTCCTCCTTGCACTGAACCCATTATATTATAGTGGCGAGGAGGATGGGATCCTGGTGAGCGAGCCATGGCAACTGGCACTGCATTGCGCATCACTGCCCTTCACATTCAGCTCGCATTGCCATCGCTGCTGACATGGCCACTGCACCAGGAACACTGCCCGAGTTCGACGCGGCCCGCCCTGAGCTATGAGAGACATGGTTGGAATGACTACAATACTACGTCCAATTCCACGAAATCGAAGGAGCCAAGAAGGCACTGCTGCTCAGCTCCTGCGGCATCTCCACCCTAGAGTTGGTCCAGGGCCTCAAAGTGCCTACCTCGTTCAAAGATGCAACTTTCGATCAACTCATCACGGTGCTCACCATGTCAAGTATGGCTAATTCTGATCAATAACTGATGGGTTCCTGGTCTGTCGCAAGCAGGCCTGGGTAAGATCATACAGAACCAAATGCTGCTAGTTTATTATCCTTTCCTGGCCCCTCTTTGTTTTATGACTGTTAATTACAGAGACCAAAGCAATCAGCACTTTCCCATGAATCCTCCTGAGGGAGGAAGCGCCATCTGGGCGATGCAAGGCCGAATGCCTGATAACGCCCTGGGAATGTATGTAGTTTTGATACCTTATGTGTGAACGCTCCCTTACTTCCCCTCCCTGTAGGAATCCCTTTGAAGTGTCTCTTAAAACTTGTGTATCAATGTATTGGTTTCATTCTTCTCAAGCCAAGGTTTGAGCCAAAGTAGCAGTCTATCAATAAACATAGTCTTTGTATCCACTCTGACTCGTCATTGAATCTGCCTGCTTGACACACCAACCACTTCGTGCCTCAACCCACCCGCCTGGCTCGCCATTTTGACTTATTTGAGCAGAGCCAGCAGTCCAATGAGTTGGTAGGGGACTATATTGCTGCCCTGCGCAAACTGGCCCCCCCGATGCGACTTTCCCCATCTGGAAGAGGCTCTGCTCAATCGTTTCGTTTTTGGCCTGCGGGACGAAGAGCTGCAGCAGAAGCTCATGGATTAGGAGGATGCAACCCTTGAGAAGGGAGTCTGGGAGGATACAACCGATGAAAAATCCCAAATAGATCAACCAGCAACCGCCGTGCATCAGGCTGCCACATTGTCTGCTTCAGAGGACTCCAACGGCAACGATGCTCTCAAGCTGCACCATGCAGCCCTGAGACACCCACCACCATGTGTCACCTTGCTGGCCCGAGTCTGTACCAGCTGTGGGGAACCATACGAGTACTGCTCATGCAAATTTAGGGATGCCATCTGCCACCTGTGCAGAAAGACAGGCCCCCTGGTGCGAGTTTGCCAATCCAAAGCAACTTGCCATTCGTCAGGGGGAGCGGCCCAGAGACAAAATGGCTGACACCACACGGCACCATCGTTGAGGAGCTGCACTCCCTCACCACATCTGCCGGCCACGTATGCCAACTATCTATGCCCTCACTGGACAAACTTAAGACTACCGTGTTCATAGAGGGCACTTTACGCAAGAGGGAGATAGACTCCGGTGCCACTTTCACTGTAATATCAACCCAGACCTTCCAACAGCTATGCCCGGGGTGGGGGGGGGGGCACTTGTACTTCTCCCCCATAATCATCCGGGATTTCCAGAAACAGGAAGTTGTCGTTAAAGGGGTCAGGTTTGTCAAGTTAAAGTATTGACAAAACAAGAAAACCTTGACATTGCTAGCAGTCACAGGGGCCCTCTCTAGATTGTTAGGTTGGTCGTGGTTTGATTCCCTAGGGATCCATGTGATGGGCATCCACCAGGCCCCCACTGGCATGGATTTTCAATGGGTCTGTGCAGAGTTCCCATCCATCTTCTATGGGACTTTGGGAACGAACACAGAGCCCCCCATGTCTTTGCAGCTCAACCCTGCTGAGCAGCCCATTAAGTCTAAAGGTCAGACGTGTCCACCTTAAAACCAAAAATTGAGGAGGAGCTGGATCACCTAGTTGCACAAGGGGTTTTGGAACCGGTCGCTAACACACGTTGTGAAACCCCTATCGTCACCCCGGTGAAGCCCAATGGCAGCATCCACATCTGTGCAGACTACAAATGCACCATTAATTAGGCCCTGCAAGACCACGTTTACCCAGTCCCTGTGTTCAGCCATGTTCTCGTTTCACTGGCGGGGCCCAAAATTTTCAGGAAATTGGGCTTGGCCCAGGCGTACTAACAATTTCCCGTGGACAATGACATGGCTGAGGCCCAAATAGGGTTGCCAATCCCCAGGTGGGGGCAGGGGATCCCCCGGTTTGGAGACCCTCCCCCCGCTTCAAGGTCGTCAGAAAGCGGGGGGAGGGGAGGGAAATGTCTGCTGGGAACTCTATTATTCCCTATGGAGATTTATTCCCATAGAAAATCACGGAGAATTGATCCACAGGTATCTGGGGCTCTGGGAAGGCTGTTCTTTGGGTTAGAGGCACCAAAGTTTCAGTATAGCATCTAGTCCCTCTCCCCAAAATACCCGCCAAGTTTCAAAAAGATTGGACCAGGGGGTCCAATTCTATGAACCCCAAAAGAAGGTGCCCCTATCCTTCATTATTTCCTATGGAAGGAAGGAATTGAAAAGGTGTGCCATCCCTTGAAATGTGATGGCCAGAACTCCCTTTGGAGTTCAATTATGCTTGTCACAGCCTTGATCTTGGCTCCACCCCTAATGCCTCCTGGCTCTACCCCCAAAGTCCCCAGATATTTCTTGAATTGGACTTGGCAACCCTAGGCCCAAACTATTATCACCCACTGGGGGCGCTGTCAGAGTCAAGCACCTCCAATATGGGGGCTCAGGAACAATGGGCAGTAGGATCCAAATCCCTGCTGCCCTGCTCCAATCACAGCCCCCCTGCCAGTTTAAATGATCCAATGGCTTCCTAGCACGGGAACCTTGAACTGTATGTAGTTGGCCCCATTGGCTCAGTAAACCAGTCTTCTAGTTTACACGTTACCATGCTGTAACTAACAAAGAGAGCTATGATCACTGCAACTATGTCTCCTCCTTGCATTGAGCCCACTATACTATACCAACACATCGTTATCATCACCGCCACACCCTGGTGGCATGAGGTAGGGAGTGGCTGTTGCCAGGAGACCAGGGCAGGGAACCTATCATCGAACCTGCCATGTGAATGCCCTGTTGATGCTGCTCTGTTTCAGCACTTCCAGCAGCTGCAACAGGGTAACGATGCAAGGATGTTTTTGCATGGAAACCCCACTGGCCAAAAGGAGTTTCCTCATTTTCCTCTGAAGGATCAGTAGCATGTTTGGAAAAGGTTGCACAGGGCGGGTTACTAACTCCCTTTCATGCCAGTGGAGGGTATGTTTTCAGATGCCCAATCAATGGTTCCCTTCCTTGCTTATTTTCAAACACATTGAACAGGAGTCCACTTGTGATACTGGGTGTTTGTGTTTGCTTCAAGGAGCAATTTTTAGTTCCACAAGCTCTGCAATTAATTTCAGAGACTTCAGCATCTGAAGCAGCCTCACTGTGTATACTCAATCTTGGCTTTACTGGCTACTATTAAAAGGCACAAAAGAAAGTCAGTGGGATGTGGGAGATTTCTTGTGTCATTTGTCTACTGGTTAACCTTTAGTTGAGACAAAATACAAAGCCATGGTTTATTTTAACTACGGTTTGTGAAACTGGTAGATGTGTCCTGTATCCTTGTGCTCCACCTTGGCTTCCTTATAGCAGTTCTGATTTCAGGAGCATCCATATGACATCCTCTATTTGTTTGTTGTGACTTTCGCAAGCATGGTTTAGTTTTGGAAAGATCACAGTCAAATCACCCTTGGGCATCATGCAGGCAGTAAATTGATCGATCTCAAGGTGCGGCCTGGAGTTCTTCTGGAATTACAACTGACCTCCAGGCTACAGAGATCAGTTATCCTGGAGGAAATGGTGGCTTAAGAAGTAGGACTCTTTGGCATCACATCTCCACTGAGCTCCTTCTCCTCCCAGGCTCTGCTGTCTGCAGCCCCCCACCCCCAAATCTCCAGGAATTTCCCAAACTGGAGTTGGCAATCCTAATAGAGGGAAGGTGTGGATTTCAGTCAGTCTTGCCCTCATTTTCTTCTTTGTCAGCCCCCATAGCTTCTATTCTGCCACCTACATGTGATGTTCCTTTTTTCCTGCCAATCAGGAATAAAACACTCACTTGGGTTCCTGATCTTAGGTTCACAGCAGATTTGGATGTGTTCAAAACAACATCCCTTACGGGCAAGAAGATAGCAGGTATGGGAGCAACTGGTTTCAGGAGCCCATGCAGTCTACAATGAGTCTAACTAAAGGCCGTTTCCCCACTGACCTTACTCCGGAGCGACGTCCCTCTTCACCGCACAGTGTCTGCGCGGATTTCCCACCAACTACTGCACACAACCAGGAAGAGCCGCGGCTTTTGCGTCGCAGATGTAAACTGGTTTTTAGCGGTTTACATCTGCGACGCAAAAGCCGCGGAACTTCCTGGTTGTGCGCAGCAGTTGGTGGGAAATCCGCGCAGACGCTGCGCGGTGAAGAGGGACGTCGCTCCGGAGTAAGGTCAGTGGGAAAACGGCCAAACAGAACCCAGTAGAGACTCTACCCCATGAAACTAAACTACAGTAACTCATAAGGCTATCAGAGAGCGGAAGCATATACAATTATACCACTCCCCCAAGGGCTTTTTAAAACTAGATTGCTGTGTCACAATACTGTCATAATGGCCCGTTGCCACCATCTACTAGTTCCCAGCTTTCAATAGAAAACCCCTTTTCACTGTAGAGGTTTTGTTTGGTTTTTTTTAATGAAAACTGAGAGCCGGTAGATGGTGGCAACAGATCAGCATTATACTGTTATTGTGCCATGGCATTTGAGCAAAGAGACAAAGAAAAAACAATGGTCAAACGGGAAGAAAAAGTTTATTCCAATAAGTTAATAACCTCCACGTGTTGTGCACTGAGCTTCCTCAAGGGGGGATCCGTAGAATATAAAAGCAGCAATGGTCCCATTAAGCCAGCTTGGGGGTGGGGGGGAGAGGGTAAGAGCAATGAGAGGCATTTGCACAATTTGCAATTTTAAAACACATCTTTGCTGTAGAATGGGGGGAGGGGCATAGGAGGTAGAGAGAACGGAGGAAATGTGGAGGAAACTGCTGTGTGGACGCTGCTGCCACCACTAACACCTCTTGTCAGTTTCCTAGAAATCCACTCAAAAACATTGGTTTTATATTCCAAGTCTTTTACTAGTAGCAAAAATTCTTACATGCGTCCGGATTTGCACGATGTAGGCAGGAGACACTTCAATACAATTTTAAGTATCACCATCGGCTTATAACCAGTCTATATTCCTGTTTCGCAATATTGCTTTATCCAAGCCACGGTTTAAACCAATCATTTGCTTATACTCCTCACACTTCTATGCCATACGTGGAGCTGTTGCTTATTCCTTTGTCTCCTATCCATGTGACTTTTTTTCTGTTACCACAAACACCTCTGCATTTGCAGGAGCAACAAGACTTACAAAGAGAATGATCTCTGCACGGAAGCAGCCCAAGGTTTAGCTTATAGGAAGTCCCTCAGATACTCCTTTGTCTTGGTGATCGCTGGTTGAGTTTCCGTGTCTCTGTAGCGTCAGAGGCTCTGGCCAGAGAACAGACCAGGATTAAGCCAAGATGCCTGCATTCAAATCTCACACAAAACCATAATCAAGCCTAACTGGTTTATGAAACAACTTCAGATCCTGGCTTGGAAAACCCTAACTAACCCTAAAGGTCTGCATTCAGACAACCTTAGCAATTGATCACAGGCGGTTTAATGAAATCATGGTTTTTGTGTTGTCTGAACTAACTCAGGATCTCACTTTAGGAGGCCTAAACCCACAGAGCTCTTTTGGCATTTCAGCAGCAATAGATTGAACCAGGCCGTTCGGCTGGGAGATGCTTCACAGAGTCTCACTTTTCACTTGTTCCAAACATTTTGAGGGATTCTCAGAAGTGAGGCAAGCCAAGCACCACTGGGCAGATTTCTCACCTCCACCTGCCTAGACTCAGCAGGCCCCCACTTTGGAACAGCCATGTGGTTATTTTATCACTTTAGAACATTTTTGTGCCACCTTTTGACCCAATCAGGGTCCCTGGGGTGGCACACAGAATTACCCTTTAAAGGTCTGAACAATTACAAAGAATTACAAATATTAAAGGGATGGTGGCTCAGTGGTAGAGCATCTGCTTGGTAAGCAGAAGGTCCCAGGTTCAATCCCCGGCACCTCCAACTCAAAAGGGTCCAGGCAAATAGGTGTGAAAAACCTCAGCTTGAGACCCTGGAGAGCCGCTGCCAGTCTGAGTAGACAATACTGACTTTGATGGACCCAGGAGGGTCTGATTCAGTATAAGGCAGCTTCATATGTAGAAGGGATGGTGGCTCAGTGGTAGAGCATCTGCTTGGTAAGCAGAAGGTCCCAGGTTCAATCCCCGGCATCTCCAACTCAAAAGGGTCCAGGCAAGTAGGTGTGAAAAACCTCAGCTTGAGACCCTGGAGAGCCGCTGCCAGTCTGAGGAGACAATACTGACTTTGTTGGACCGAGGGTCTGATTCTGTAGAAGGCAGCTTCATAGGCCTCAGCTATGTTTGCATGCAGATACAATGGATACCAAGATTCACCCTCCAATAACAAAGGAGGAGGGTAGGACGCTTCCCCTATCCAAACAATATGCCCCTGCATGGTTATGTCCTGATTATCCAGCATCCGCAAGGTTGGTGGGATTTTGGAAGGACTTAAAAGGTGTTTATTTCCTGTGATGTGCAGAAACAGACTGCATTTACTAGGAACACACAGAAGCCAGCGTAAAAGAGATTTCTGGCAAGCGGCATAGGATTAAGCAAGCACTGAACAGTCTCTTCCCATTTTGATGTATCTCCATCAGATACTATGGAGGAAGCGTGAAAATGCCATATTATAATCGGTTTCCCACTCAACACCCAGCCTAATCCCCAATAACTGGAATCTGGCATTAGTTCAGGAGAATGATTTTTTAAAAAAATACCCTATAATTTTTGCAAGATGCAGTGTGGGACAGATACCCTTGGGTTTTTATCACGTGAGAATGTAACTCTGTGATGGAGAGATGAAAGGGTGAGAACAAGCCGCTTCAGTGCGGGGAAGGATGTGATTTGCTCACAAAGGAATTTTGGAAGCCTGCGCTGGAAGATGAATCAATTTAAGGAGAGAAACACAGAGAAAAGCAATAAGAATATTACAAAAAGAAAATCCATGACACAATAACAAATTCAAGATTAAAGCATACTGAAAGTTGAACGATCAGAACAATTCATTGTGTTTATAACAAGTTCATTAAAAAAAGATTAAATAAAGTGACTTTGTGCTAATTACAGTTTTACAAGTTGATTCCGTACATTGAAATTCCTGCAAGCTGTCAAGCCAATTACATACATCAGTTTGTAGAACAAGACAATTCCTTTGACTTCTTGAAAGTAGAGTCGAGTCAATAAAGTCAACAATTTTTCATAACTGGAGGCACAGGAACCATAAGAAGAAAAGTCTTGTCGTTAGCCACCTCCAACACCTTCATCGAGAACTAGATGGACTTGACTACTTGATTGTAGTGCAGATACTCCAAAGGCATTCCGACCTGGTTTCATCTCTCTAGGCTATTAAGTCCAGCAGTACTCACCGGCTTTTGCTAATATCATTTCACCAAAGCTTTTTCAAAGGCAACTTGTAGTCGATCTACAATCGATTATAAAATTAAAACCGTCAATATCAAATTGTCTCCATTACAATGTAACATTCTTATTAAAATCATGTGACTCACCAATACGTTTCAAAGTGTACAAACATTATCTGAATACCTTCTTACAAAGGCGGTTGTGTTACATTCCATGCCACTCACTTAAGTACTCTCATTAATGCTCAGCAGCTGGGATATTTGAAATTCAGCATATTTAATCTATCAATTGCATCTGGATTGGGAAATACCTGGAGATTTCGGGGATGGGACTTGGAGAGGGTGGAGACCTTAGTGGGGTATAATTCTATAGCGTCCACCCTCCAAAGCAGCCTTTTTCTCCAGGAGAACTGATCCTGGCCATCTGGAGAGCAATAGGAAAAGCGGGAGATCTCCAGGTGCCACCTGGAGGTTGGCAAACCTATGTGGAGTAAATGCTCCAGGAACAGACACCCCACAGCTGCTCTAATTAGTTGGAAACTGTTGCCTCCATTGTCTCAAGATTGATACAGATTATATTAATTCATCCAAAAATAGTTGAGATTAATTCAATGTGTTCTCTCTCGCTTTTTTTTTAATCTTTATGATCTGAGCTGCACCTGCCGGCTATGCAAGGAAATTTTGTAGGAATTTTGGATTTACTGTTTTCTCATTTCCTTTAACTTTTTTTTTAGGCTAGAGAAAGCAGTTCATAAACTCCTGTTTTCATTACTCACTATGTTTTCACAGAAGGGCTGACTCTGGCCTAGGCTTTTCAGTCCCTGGCCTGTCTGTCAGAGCCTCCACGTTGCCTCTGGTGCTGTGAATTCCTCTCGGCTCGCCGGGGGCTGCCCTGCCCTTTCATGTTCTTTCTCTGCTCTTTGTTTCTCGGCCCCGCCTCACGTTGTACACAGACATGCTGAGGCTGCGGAAAAGATCCCCACACAAACAGAGAGAAAAGAGGGAACCTGCATGAGAAAGCAACATCCCTGGTGCTCCATTCAGGATTCGTCCTGCCACCCTGCAGCTGACTTGGCAGGGGATATGTATGGCCATTCTCCTGACAGGCCACTCACATGCTTGGTAAGGGGCTTCAGGCACAGCTATTTGCCAGTTCTGTAGGATGAGTCATGACCAAAAGCCCAGGTTAAGGCCACACCTGCCAAACCAGAGACATCCTTGCTGGGTTTTTAGTGGTAGGAGGACTGTGGCCTCTCAGAGCAGGTCACAAGTCCACTTTGGCAGGAGGAACTGAAGGCTGCATTTGTTTGTAAGCTTGCCAATCCCCAGGTCCCAGCGGGGGTTCTTCCGCTTTCCCAGTCTCCTTCCCGCCCCCAGTCAGCTGGCCGGTGGGGGGAAGCCCCGCCCCCAGCCACCATGTGATTTTTTCCCCTCTGGAGGCTTCAGTCTCCGATTGGAAAGGCTTCCTCTTGGGATGGGGTGTCTGGGTTACTTGGAAGAAGCTGGCTGCAACTCATGAGTAGAGAGGCCAATCCCTCACTTTAATCGCCAAAAAACGGGGTGGGGGGGGGAGAGGGGAGGAATGTCTGCTGAGCACTTCGTTATTCCCTCTGTGGAGATCGATTCTTATAGGGTATAATGGGGAACTGATCTGAAGGTTTCAGGGGCTCTAGGGGAGCTGCTTTTTGAGACAGAGGCACCAAATTTTCAATATAGTATCTAGTGCCTCTCTCCAAAGTACCCCCCAAGTTTCAAAACGATTAGACTAGGGGGTCCAATTCTATCAGCCCCAAAAGAAGGTGCCCCTATCCTTCATTATTTCCTATGGAAGAAAGACATTTAAAAAGGTGTGCTGTCCCTTTAAATGTGATGGTCAGAACTCCCTTGGAGTTCAATTATGCTTGTCACACCCTTGTTCCTGGCTCCACCCCCAAAGTCTCCTGGCTCCACCCCCAAAGTCCCCAGATATTTCTTGAATTGGACTTGGCAACCCTATTTGTTTGGCAAGAGGGCTAAAGCAGAGCTGGCTTAAGGAAAACATTTGTCATCTTTCTAGCAGGCAACTGTAGGAAGTGAATCTATGAGTGGAACTGGGATGGAAACAGGAGAAGAAGATATTGGATTTATATCCCGCCCTCCACTCTGAAGAGTCGCAGAGTGGCTCACAATCTCCTTTACCTTCCTCCCTCACAACAGACACCCTGTCAGGTAGAAGAAGATAATGGATTTATATCCCGCCCTCCACTCCGAAGAGTCTCAGAGCGGCTCACAATCTCCTTTACCTTCCTCCCCCACAACAGACATCCTGTGAGATGGGTGGGGCTGGAAGGCTCTCACAGCAGCTGCCCTTTCAAGGACAACCTCTGCCAGAGCTACGGCTGACCCAAGGCCATTCCAGCAGGCGCAAGTGAAGGAGTGGGGAATCAAACCCGGTTCTCTCAGATAAGAGTCCACACACTTAACCACTACACCAAACTGGTTCTCCCCAAGTCTTCTGGAATGCTCAAAGAAACAAGAGGGGGATGTGCAGTAAGACCATTACAGGGTAGTGCCGGTGAGTCAACCTGGATGGTTAATTAACAGTATGGCTTTTTTTGAGCAAGAATGCACAGGAATGCAGTTCCGGCTGGCTTGGCCACGGCTCCAGCTCAAAAAAGGTCTCTGGCAGAAAGAAGGCACTAGGTGCTCCCAGACCGTGCACTCCATCCTCTCTGCCACCTCCAGCCTCCAACAGGCTTGCAAAGAGAGTGAGAGATGAGGTACTGCCCACAAGCGCCCGTTCCCAGGAGAAGCTGGGCCTGCCACTGTCCACTCTGCTGCACGTGATTCTCTCTCCGGTTATGTTGGGGGGGGGGTGTGTGAAACAAGGTCTCTCATTGACCTGTGAGAGAATACAAATCCATGAAATGCAGCTGATGGCACTGTACTGTTCTGTGTCAATATGCAGAAAGTAACCCACTGAACAGGTGACATCACTGCTGGTGATGTCAGGGGGTGTGACCTAAAATGCAAATGAGTTCTTGCTAGGCTTCTTCTACAAAGAAAGCCCTGACTAACAGCGATTAAACCCACTGAGCACAGGCTGCAGGGCCTGGTCTCAGAAAGAGGCTTGTCTTATCTCTCTCTCTCTCGGCTTGACTTTGCGAACAAAGATTTAAGAAGGGTGCAGTAGTCCACGTCTGCTGCAGGCTCGCTGGTGGCTAACAAGACCAATGCGGGACAGGCAGATCCGGCCACAGTGGCTGCAGGGAAAAGTCTGATTTGGGGTTGGTGCTGTAGCAGTGCGATTCTTCCTCAATCTCCTTTTGTCCTCAAGACCAGCTATGCGTGCGTTCTCAAAGGAAGAGACAGCCTGGTGGATGGTGTGCCTCCATGCTTTGCGATCTGAGGCTAGGTCAGGCCCCTGGTGATGGTTGATGCGACAGGTGCCAAGGGATTTCTTCAAGGAGTCCTTGTACCTCTTTTTTGGTGCCCCTCTATTTCGATGGCCGGTGGAAAGTTTGCCATACAGAGCAATCTTGGGAAGGCGGTGGTTTTCCATCCTAGAAATATGCCCTGCCCAGCGCAGCTGCGTCTTCAACAGCAGTGCCTCGATGCTTGTAACCGCCGCCCTCTTGAGGACTTCAGTGTTGGTCACAAAGTCACTCCAGTGGATGTTGAGGATGGTGCGAAGGCAGCGCTGATGAAAGCGCTCAAGGAGTCGCAGGTGATGACGGTATAAAACCCACGATTCGGAGCCGTAGATGAGGGTTGTCATCACAACCGCTTTGTAAACATTGATCTTTGTGCCTTTTTTCAGATGCTTGTCGCTCCACACTCTTTTGTGCAGTCGGCCAAATGCACGGTTTGCCTTTGCCAGCTTGTTGTCAATCTCCTTGTCGATCTTGGCATCTGAGGAGATGATGCACCACAGGTAGCTGAACTGCTGGACTGTCTTCAGAACTGATTCACCAACAGTGATGCAGGGAGGGTGATAATCTTCCTGGGGTGCAGGCTGGTGGAGAACTTCTGTCTTCTTCAGACTAACTTCTAGGCCGAATAGCTTGGCAGCCTCTGCAAAGCAGGACGTCATATGCTGCAGAGCTGATACCGAGTGGGAGACAAGTGCAGCATCATCAGCAAACAGTAGCTCTCGGATAAGTTTTTCCATTGTCTTGGAGTGAGTCTTTAGTCGCCTCAGGTTGAACAGGCTGCCATCAGTGCGATAGTGGATGTAGACACCATCGTCATCATCTAGATCTACTGCGGCTCTTTGAAGCATCATGCTAAAGAAGATCGTAAAGAGAGTTGGCGCGAGAACGCAGCCTTGCTTTACACCTATTGGGAAGGGCTCCGAGAGGTCATTGCAGTGTCTGACTTGGCCTCGCTGGTCTTCATGTAGCTGGATGATCATGCATAGGAACCTTGGGGGACATCCTAAACGTTCCAAGATTTGCCACAGGCCTTTCCTGCTAACGGTATCGAAAGCTTTGGTAAGGTCGACAAAAGTCACATATAGACCCTTGTTCTGTTCCTTGCATTTCTCTTGGAGCTGTCTGAGAACAAATACCATGTCGGTGGTGCTCCTGTTAGCTCTGAAGCCGCACTGGCTCTCTGGGAGGAGTTCTTCTGCAATGGTGGGCACCATTCTGTTCAGGAGTATTCTGGCAAGAATTTTGCCTGCGATGGAGAGCAGGGTTATCCCCCGGTAGTTGGAGCAGTCTGACTTTTCCTCTTTCTTCTTGTGTAGAGTGATGATGATTGCATCGCGAAAGTCCTGTGGTAGTTTGCCTTGTTTCCAGCAGGTGACAAGTACTTTGTGAAGTGCGCTATGTAGTACTGTGCCCCCATGCTTCCAGATCTCTGGTGGGATTCCATCAACTCCCGCTGCCTTGCAACTTTTCAGTTGCTTGATGGCTTTAACAGTCTCTTCTAGGGTGGGGATCTCATCCAACTCTGTTTTCACTGGCTGAAGTTGGGTGAGGTGGATTGCTGAATCTTGAACTACGCGGTTGGCACTGAAGAGAACCTGAAAATACTCCGACCACCCTTTCCCTGGGGGGGCAGGATACCCAAGAGGGAGCCCACCCCTCCCCCCCGGCTTGTCTTATAATACGTGATTAAAATGTAACACAACTCTTCTTCATTTCTAATAGCACATTCACAGAGAAAACTGAGAAAGAAAACATAATACGACGGTCATTTCAGGTCCCAGGGACACCAATGGGCAGAACTCCAGGTGCTGTTTCAATCAGTTTAAACTTAAACTAGAGCCCTGTGTCCATCATTATGATTTCAGTGCTCTGATCCCACATAATGGCAGGGTGCACAATCCTCCAGATCTTTTTTGTGTCAACAGGGCACATGGACATATTTTCCAGTTTTGGTGCTTGACACACCTTCAAAAACCTTGGTTCCCAACTGTACACAACAAAGCTGCAAAATACACGCGTCGCCCCATTCACACAAAATGGTGAGCACCTGTATCGTGAGGGTTGCCAGAACTGTAACGACTGAACAGGGCTCTTTTCTCATGGAGAAAAGTGACCAAATAACCTCCTTTCCAGTCTCCCAGAGTTAAAGCACCAAGGCAGGTCTGAAAATAACAACCAAAACTCCCGCGGCACCTTAGAGACTACCATATATTCACTATGGCATAAGCTTTTGTAGACCTGTGTATGTGTTAGTTTTTACCATATGAACATATGAAGCTGCCTTATACTGAATCAGCCCCTGGGTCCATCAAAGTCAGTATTGTCTACTCAGACTGGCAGTGGCTCTCCAGGGTCTCAAGCTGAGGTTTTTCACACCTATTTGCCTGGACCCTTTTTTGGAGATGCCAGGGATAGAACCTGGGACCTTCTGCTTCCCAAGCAGATGCTCTACCACTTAGCCACCGTGCCTCACCTGACTGGAGCGGCTCTCCAGGGTCTCAAGCTGAGGTTTTCCACACCTATTTACCTGGACCCTTTTTTGGAGATGCCAGGGATAGAACCTGGGACCTTCTGCTTCCCAAGCAGATGCTCTACCACTTAGCCACCGTGCCTCACCTGACTGGAGCGGCTCTCCAGGGTCTCAAGCTGAGGTTTTCCACACCTATTTACCTGGACCCTTTTTTGGAGATGCTGGGGATTGAACCTGGGACCTTCCGCTTCCCAAGCAGATGTTCTACCACTCAGCCACCGTCCCTCCCCATGTTGTTGGACTTTTTGTTAGTCGTGCTACTTCAGCAATAATACAGCTACCCCCCAGAAATTTGCTATTAGGGAAGCACATTTGTCCCCCTCTTCCAAAATACTAGAACTCAAGGGCATCCAATGAAGCAGCAGATCCAGGAGGGAGAAAAGGAAATACTTCTTTACAAAGAGAGTGATTAAAACTCTCTGCCACAGGATGTGGTGATGGCAACAGGCATAGCCATTGTAGCAACTTGCATTCCCTTATATGTTTAAATATTGCTTAATTTTATGCTGGATCTATTGTTGGAAGCCGCCCTAAGCCACCCGTGGGAAGGGCGGGATATAAATTCTAAATAAATAAATAAATAAAAGGGATTAGATAGATTTGTGGAGGATAAGCGGCTACTAGCCGTAGTGACTAAAGTGAACCTCCACATTCAGAGGCAATCAGCCTGTGAATCCCAAGAGGCAGCATCAAGGAAGGCCTCAGCCCCTTTGCCCTAGTGCTGGACCTTGGCGACTGTGTGAGACGGGATGCGGAACACCTGGACGGCTAGTCTGATCCAGTAGGCTCTTCTTCTCACGTTCTTATTAAGTAAAAAAAAAAAAAAATAACGAACCTTGAATTTTAAAAACGGAAAGGGTGAAACTATGAGAACGCCAATTCAACGCAAGAAGTCTGCACAGCCATTTTAGTCCACATATCTCGTTGCAGAGCAATGGGTCCAAAGCAAAAGCGGTTGCATCCTGTCACAGATTTGGAACTTCTCCTGTCTCCATGTTTGAACAGACAGTAAATCTTGATCTTCCAATAATTTTACCTTCCCCACCGCCAAGCAGCGCAATGGGGGCAGGCTTCATACTGTTCCTGATGATCTCTGTACTTTTAATTCTCTCTGATCTGGCACGAACCTGTCCCAGCTTGTGACCAGGGATTGATGTGACGCATCGGGTGGGGTCACATGACTCATCGTTGGGAAAGCACCGGCAGAAGAGTCTGGGCAAAAGCATAGTCTGTAGCTCTCATCAGTTCCCACATCCCTGATCCTGACATTAACATTCTAAATCCTACCTCCGCTCTTCAGTTGGCCTGACACCATGCGATAGGCTGGCAGCTGGGACTGATGATGTAAGAGAATCTCCTAAGCATTTCCCTATCCGGCTATAGAAATCAGCTTACCATTAATCTCTGCTTGTCCCCCTTTGGCCTCCGGGTCCTGAGAGAGGCTGTTCAAGGTAGCAAGCAAAAACGCACATACAACGGGCTAAGAAGGGGGCAGCAGGACACAGACCAAGAAGCCAGAACCCTCTGGGGCCAAGAAAAAAGGCAAAGGGAAGAGCAAGTCATAGCTAGCCGAAGAAACCAAGTTGTGGTGAGTCAAGCCTTCATCAGCTGCCAGAGGGGCTCTACAGATGAGTCCGTGTCAGGAAAAGAGTACATTGCCAAGCACTCCTTTTGGAATGTCTTGCCTGGGCAGCGTTATAAGCATATGAACTTCCAATTAGGACTGTACAGACCCCCCCACCCCACAATACTCTCTCCCCAGCTTGACTAATGTTTGCAAGAATTCAACTGTGGTTCACTCAGCATCACAGAGCACAGCAACCCACTGGCAAAAGTTCCATGTAGGCTACAGGCCTTGGTCGGTCCCCAAACGTTATTACACAGCTTCTAATAGTACTTTACCCTGGTTTAAGATTCCCTATTTACAGCTGGTCTGATGCACAGCAGACACAGGTGTCCATAATGATTTGTGAGAATGGTGCACTGTAGATGCCCATGCATTTTGTGCAATAGTGGTAAAGGTAGCTTAGGGGAGTGGTTTTCAATGAGAAAATAGCCCAAGGCGGAAAGAAACTGGCCTCCCCATTCAAATACCAGCTTCAGTGGCAGTTTTAAAAAAATCACAGAACTACATGAAGTACATATCTTAGAGCTCCCAAGTTCCCACCGGGGGTGGGGGATCCTCCAGTTTGGTGGGACGCAACCCGCCGGCAGGGATGAGGCCGCCGGGGGGATCCCCGCCCCCCCAAAGAGCCCATTGCCACGCGGTGCAATGACATCACCCAGAAGTGACATATTGCACCGGCCACATGGAATAGGAATTTGCTGAAAACTCTTATCATTTTGTGGGGGACGCTCTAGCAATTTGGGGGGGAGCACTATGATAGCATAGCGTTATTCCCAAATTGCTAGAGCATCCCTGCACAAAACCATAGAGTTTCCAGCGAATTGCTAGACCATTATGCTCAACGTGCCCAGCATGATATGTCACTTCTGGGTGACATCATCACTCCCCACACATGAGAAAAAGCAACTTGGCAACCCTAGCATATATTTCTACCCTGAAGAGACAGTTTATTTTCTTCATTTAATTAGCAACACATGCCAGTTTTGTTTCAGATCAGCGTTTTGGTCCACTCTCTACAGAATTCTAAAAATGTTTGACCTTGCTCTGGATTCTTCCTCCAGCAGAATTCACCTTTTAGCTATATTGTGGTGTTAGTTTGTGATAGGTTGACTTACCTGACCAGCAGGGGTCTCCCGACATCCTTCCACAAGACCAGAAGTGACGTTGAGCACTTTCTGGCCTAGTTCTAGTTTTGGGCCTACTCCCAGTTGAGGTGACACTGCTCTTTGGGCAAAACTTTGGCAAACTCAGCTCCAAACCATAGAGTTTTGTCAAAAAACCAGAGCATCACCACAATCCGAACTAGGCCTGAAAAAGAAGTAGGCCTGTAAAGGTCAGTTTATAATGATTTTCCCCTGCCAACCAGCTGGCTGCTAGTGGGCAAGAGCCTGCAAAAGCAAGGTTTCCCTCACTCCCACCTGGGGGCTGACATGACAACCCCAGTTTCTAACTAGTTTCTGCCAATGTCACAAGGGCTAGAATGACTTACCTACTCAGCCCAGATGGAATTAGATGTGTAGGCATTAGAATAAATAAGTGGGAGATCTGCAAGAAACTCGTGGGGAGGGGACATTCCCCCACCTTTGCATCCCCTCACCCTGGGAGTATGTAGGCTCCCTCCAGCTCCCTTACAAGCTTCCCTTTCTCTTCCCTCCCATCCCTTCGTGCTGGAAGTCAGGCCATTGCTTGCTGTCGCTGCCCGAGGAGCAGGCCCAGGCCAAGCAGCAGTGGAGAAAGACATAGCAGCAGGGAGAGCTATAGGGAGACATGGCAGCAGGGAGAGCTTCTTCACCTCAGGCACTGGATGAGGGGATAGGTGAGCCCTGACTTGGCAGAGAAACCTCCTTCCCTCCTTTCCCTCATCAGGTGAAGTGAGTGGTGGCTACTGGGGTGTCCTGCTGGCCTTGGGGAGGCCACAGCAAGGACCTGGTGATGATGGCTCCCAGGATGCCCTGCTGGCCACGGGGAGACTGCAGGCAGGACCTGGCAGCTCCCGGAGCCTCCTGCTGACTGAATGGAAGTGGGCTGCCGAGAGCAGGAAAGAACACTCTCTGACCACACACAGATAGCACTTTAAAGGGCTTTTTTTTGGGGGGGGGGGAATTAAACCTCCCAATGAATTTTTAAAGTTTTCAGAATTTTTCTGCACACCTGAGGAGTCTCCCCAGTGTGCAGAAAAATCTCTTTTCCCTCCATGTGCCCCCAATCCACAGATTTAGATATCTGCCCAGAGGGGCCATGCTGAGAATTAGATATATAGATAGGCAATCAATCTTTGAACTTCATTCATTCATTCATTCATTCATTCATTCATTCATTCATTCATTCATTCATTCCACATGTGTGGTGTAGTCAGGAGAGCCTACGATTGTCTGGCTGCTAGAAGTTCTAGCTCTTTAGCGTTTTCCAGGGTGTACCATGAGGAGGTGAGCTAGAATTTCACACCATATCTGTTGTATCAACTCAGTTACATATTTTATATTATTATATACTTTCTACGTGCAACTCTGCCATACGATAAATATAATTTATATTTATTTTGAGCACTGCTTGGGGCAGCTTATAATGAAAAACGTAGGCTAAAAAAGCAAGCCATTATATACAAGGGTCATAAAAATGATCCATAAAACAGAAGCAGACCATGAAAAAGCAGATAAGATAAAAGCCTTTATTAAATGCCTGGGCAAAAAAAGAGATGTGTTTTAGCCTGGCATCTAAATAGCAGGCTCTCAGCACCAAAAACAGTTCCAGGAAGTGATGGTTTGCCAGGATTCATGCTTCGTTCCAGGGCTTTTTTTGTAGAAAAGACCCAGCAGGAACTTATTTGTATATTAGGCCATACCCCCTGACATCACCATTGTTTCATGCAGGGCTTTTTTTGTCGAAAAAGCCCAGAAGGGACTCATTTGCACATTAGACCACACCCCCTGATGGCAAGCCAGCCGGAACTGTGTTCCTGCTCAAAAAAAGCCCTTAGTTCAAAGCTGAAACTTGCATATAAGATCCTCCATCCCCCTCACCCACCTGATGACATAGGTTGGGTTAACACTGGCTGAAGCTGAGTCTCCCAGACCTTGGACTGACATGCCAACCATTACAGAACACAAGCAGTGAGTAGGGGTCCCAATCCTCCCGCCCTAGCGGGGGACCCCAGGTTTTCCAGCCTCTTCCCCCGCTCCCCAAAGAAACGGAAGCGGGGGAAGAAACGGCGCGAAGGAGCGTGGCGAGCCGCCCCTTCTCCGCTTCACCATGGCTGCTCCTCCGAGATGGGCTCAGGCTGGGCCCATCTCGGAGGAGCAGCTGGGATGGGACAGGGAGGGGGCGGCAGCGCAGCGGCATCGCCCGCTCCACCTCTGAAGTGGAATGAGAGGGCGGGCCGCATGCGCAGTGGCTCCGTTCGAGAGCGCGTGCCGTGCAGTTGAGGAGCAGGCTGAGGGAAGGCGGGCCGGCTGGCTCACGGCTGTCTGGCCTCGGTCTGTGGCAGCGGCGGCGCCCGCAGGACATTCCGAAGCCCCCAGGGCTATGACCTGCCTCCCTGGCTTCCTCAGCGGCGGCTCTCCCTGTGCCGCCCTCCGCTCCCTGTTCAAATCCTCGGGGCGGCGCCAGCAGCATCATCACCATCAACTGCGCTTCACCGCCCGGCGGAGGCGAGGAGGGTAAGCTTGGACGTTAAGGTGAAGCGCCGTTGATGGTGATGATGCTGCTGGCGCCGCCCCAAGGATTTGAACAGGGAGTGGAGGGCGGCGCAGGGAGAGCCGCCGCTGAGGAAGCCACGGCACCTTAGCGCGGATGCTTCCTCCGAGCTCCCCTCGAAAGCCGCCGGCGGGGGGTTCTGCCCCTCTCGGGTGGTGGTGGTGGCCAAGACCACCCGCTATGAGTTCGAGCAGCAGCCGGCTGGCCCGCCTTCAGGAGGATCTTAAGCAGCTGGTGAGTGGCCTTCCTTGGGTTGACCCAGTGCAGGGGTGGCCAAACTGTGTCACATATTGTGTGACTCTCGAAGCCCCCACAGCCTCATTAAAACTAAAGTTACTTTCTTTCCACCTCTCTCCCCCTCCATCTATTTGTATCCCTTCCTTGTCTTGCAGCTCTCAGACATCTGCCGTTCATGGCTTGCAGCTCCCAAACATCTGATGTTTATTCTATGTGGCTCTTGCATTAAACAAGTTTGGCCACCCCTGACCCAGTGCGTGGGGGTGGTGGTAGAGTCCTCAGGTGCTTTGTGGGGAGGGCTGTACCACCTCAGAGAACAAGTGCATGATAGCAGTTGGGGGATGATAGCCTAGACAAAAAGTGGAGAGGGTTCTTTACACAAAAAAGAATCTGGACTGGAGGGTTTCAGTCTCTTCTCCCTGGGCTGCTGGTATTGTGTTTGCAGAAAGTCCCTTTTTCTGTGCAAGGAGGAGCATTCAGAAACAATACCATCTCATTGGACTACTGTGTGGTCCCTTTAATTGTGATGGACAGAACTCCCTTTGGAGTTCAATTGTGCTTGTCACACCCTTGCTCCTAGCTCCACCCCAATGTCTCCTGGCTCCACCCCCAAAGTCTCCTGGCTCCACCCCCAAAGTCCCCAGATATTTCTGGAATTGGACTTGGCAACCCTAGCAGTGAGGTAGGTGCTAACTCTGTTCTAGGAGCACAGACCGGGCAGCCATGTGTGTCCCTGGAATCATGATTCCTATATACTAGGAGGAAGAATTGGTGACCCAAAAGTATGTCAAAGCACTGACGAAGGCAATAGTTCAGCAGCACTGTAGATTTGATAGTGTTAACCTCCCTTTTCCCCCTAGCATAGCTTCTATGTCTATAATAGCTGTGTGAAAACCAGTGAAGCTTTTCTCAGCAAGCAATAAGATTTTATTTTATTTTTTTTAGAAAAGCAGAACTTACTCCTACTGAATAGTGAAAAAAACCTCCACCTACTTTTCATGCAACTGCTAACAGCGCCGTTGCTGTGCCAGGAAAATAGGTGGTAACTCTTACTGACAGAACAATTAATGGTTCGTCTGCCATTATAGATGCTGGCAGAAAACTTTAGAGAACAACACACCCTTACTGCTGAAATGATATGTGAGAAAGGAAACATCTCTCTTTAAGGAGATAAAGGGAGTGGCTAGGCCACTGACAAACGCCACCCTGACATCCCAAGCTTCCAATCAGTTAACACTCTTGCATACGGTTGCCAATCCCCAGGAGGGAGCAGGAAAACCCCAAGTTTGGAGGCCCTCCCTCTGCTTCAGAGTCAACAGAAAGTGTGTGTGGGGGGAATTGCTGCTGGGCACTCTATTATTCCCTATGGAGACTGATTTCCATAGGGTATAATGGAAAATCTGTAGGTATCTGGGGCTCTGGGGGGCTGTTTTTTGAGGTAGAGCCACCAAAGTTTCAGCATAGCATCTAGTGCCTCTCCTCAAAATACCCTCCAAGTTTCAAAAGAATTGGACCAATTCTATGAGCCCCAAAAGAAGGTGCCCCTATCCCTCATTATTTCCAGTGGAGGGAAGGCATTTAAAAGGTGTGTGATTCCTTTAAATGTGATGGCCAGAACTCCCTTTGGAGTTCAGTTATGCTTGTCACAACCTTGCCCCTGGCTCCACCCTCAATGTCTCCTGGCTCCACCCCCAAAGTTCCCAGATATTTCTTGAACTGGACTTGGCAATCCTACTCTTATGATGTTGATAGATGTGGGTTGCCAGGTTCACCTGGCCACTGGTGAGGGGTGAGGGTCTACTACTGGGGACCATAAAAGCACTTCCTTGCCTTTTGCAAATTTCATGCAACCTTTGAATTCCTCTTCAGTCACATCAAGAGCCAAAATGGCCCTGGTTTTTCCAATTGCCACATATTTGCATTAAGCTTGGGCTACATCTAGAATTAGCATTAAGTTACTTTTTTGTTTGCCTTAGTTATATTTGTGAAGATATGAAGCTGCCTTATACTGAATCAGACCCTCGGTCCATCAAAGTCAGTATTGTCTACTCAGACTGGCAGCAGCTCTCCAGGGTCTCAAGCTGAGTTTTTTCACACCTACTTGCCTGGACCCTTTTTAGTTGGAGATGCTGGGGATTGAACCTGGGACCTTCTGCTTCCCAAGCAGATGCTCTACCACTGAGCCACCATCCCTCCCCTTAAAGATTCACAGATTTTTTTTTCCTTAGGGAAGGGTGGTGATGAAGTCTGAGTGCCTCCAGAGTTCTGTAATTTTATGGTATGTCAAAATCTGGGAATAAACAGGGGAAGTCATACCCTACCTCAGGTTTTCCCAAACTTTTTTTTTCCTGTGGCCCGGTTATTCTTACACTTCTCCTTCATGGCCCACTAAAATTTGGGGGTGGAGCCAGGAGACTTTGGATGAGGAGACAGGAATTATGTCATTTCCTGTGGTGTCAAGGACCAAGTGATGTCACTTCCAGGCCACACTGAACCAAAACTCTACCTTTTCCTGTGATGTCACTTCCAGGGCACTCCCCCAAACCTGCCTCTTCTTCAGAAGTAAATTCATTTTCAGAAAAATCTCTCTGAAACTCATGCTGAGCCAAAATGGGGGCGGAAAGTGGGCGGTCCTCTCTTTTCACCCCCACACCTGCATGCATCTATCTGTTTGTGTATTCTGCTCCAGCTTGCAAGCACTCCTAATGCCCATGTTCAATTGTCTGCACCACCTACACATCCCTTCCTCAACAGCACTGGCCAATGTATGCAGTTGGGAGTGCTGTTGCCATTGCCATCAGGAATGCCAGCACTGTGAACCACCCACACTGGGCCCTGGCAGTTGTTCCACCTCAAAATATGCTGACACACTTAGTAGGCCCTTTTTTCAGCTGCCACTACTGGAAACCTGCCTCAAGCTACAACCAAGCTTGCTTGGTTTCAAGAAAATCTTTCCACAGCTATTTTTCATACTTTTCTTTGGTTGAAACACTGGGAAATTGCTGTGAAAGGTAGCAGAGAATTGTACTGCAATTAATGAATTAATTTCAAGTTATATGAAGTTCATACAAGCTTTTCTGCAGTTATCCCAAAAAGGATATTTATAATGTTAAAACAATTTTATTTGGTAACATATGGTAACAAATTATATTTCTTGCATCATTAATAATTTCTTTTATCTATCCCATATATTACTTTCTACCCACCCCTCCCCGCATTACTTGACCCCCGCCGGTGTTATTTACTTAAAGTACTAATGTTTAAAGGTACCCTTAACTAATAAAAAGAAAAATTAATATTCTTCTTTTTTCTAAGACTTAATCATTATCAAAAATTGTCCAATGTCCTTTTATTTTCCACTCTTTTCCTACATATCTTCTGAACTTTTCCCACTCCATCTTAAAAACTTCTAAATCATAGTCTCTTAAAATTCTTGCTAATTTGTCCATTTCACTCCCCAAAAAGGATATTTATGAGGGGCTTGCAGCTTTTTACTGGCTGTGTTTCCCATGCCTTTAAAAGCAACCTGTTGTGCAGATACTTGCCAGTGAACTACTTTCATCCTTTTAAATATCTGCAGGAGGAATTTAATTTTGGTGTCAGACAGCTGTTAAAAGCAGGACCAGTAAAATGGTGCCAAGTTCATAGTACCATCTCTTCCAGTGTTGTTAAGATATACCGCTGTAATCTCCAATAATCTCTTTCTGCCCCACACCTCTTACTCTCACTCACTCACACAGAAATCTCATAGAAGGCCACCTGGCTATGACTGGGGGTGCCAACTTTTCATTGGCAGAGCTCCTATGTTCAACAACAGTATGATGAACAGAAGTTTCATCCAGCAAAAATGGAAGGAAAGAAAGAGAAAAGGAAAGAGAGAGGAGAGGAGAGGAGAGGGAGAGGAGAGGAGAGGGAGAGGAGAGGAGAGGAGAGGGGAGGGGAGGGGAGGGAAGGGAAGGGAAGGGAAGGGAAGGGAAGGGAAAGGAAAGGAAGGAAAGGAAAGGAAAGGAAAGGAAAGGAAAGGAAAGGAAAGGAAAGGAAAGGAAAGGAAAGGAAAGGAAAGGAAAGGAAAGGAAAGGAAAGGAAAAGGAAAGGAAAGGAAAGGAAAGGAAAGGAAAGGAAAGGAAAGGAAGGAAAGGAAAGGAAAGGAAAGGAAAGGAAAGGAAAGGAAAGGACATAAACATTAGAGGAGTCATGTTGGATCAGACCAGTGGACTATACAGTCCAAAATTCCCTCATACAATGCCCAAAAAGCACCAGAATGTCCACCAGTGGGGCGAGGGCACTAGAAGTCCTCCCACTGTTGTTCCCCACTCCCCCAGCACCAAGAATACAGACAGAGCATCACTTGCAGGGAAAGAAAGAAAAGAAGGGGGGCAAAGAAAAAAAAAAGCCTTCCTCACCATCAGATGACCTCAGCCAGCAAAAATTCTGTCCAGGGGTCATTTGGTAAAAAAACAGCTACTGGAATGCCCACTCCCCGCCCTTACTGGCTGGAAAAAAAAAACACCCTTCTTTGTCGCCCAGACCTCCCGGGGAAATCTCCCCAAAAGAACATACTGCAAGACATATGAAAGCTCATACCTTGAAGAACACTTCATGGGTCTAAAGTGCAAATGGATGCCAGCTTTTCTCTCAAACACTGGGAGCGAGGGAGAAGAAACGGGGACGGGGCTAGTTTTGCTGGGGGTGGGGCTAGCTTTGGCTTTTCTTGTGACCCGGTAGTGAGGCTTCCATGGCCCAGTACCGGGTCACGACCCTGCAAATGGGAAACACTGCCCTACCTGATTCAATCAGCTGAACAAAATGTATTGTGCTGTGAGTCTCCTCTCCCATGTGGCCTAGCCAGGAGAGACTCAGGAGCTCACATAGGGCTCAGACTACACATTATGGAAAGAAGTGAGGGTGCTTCAGACCACTCTGAGTCTTCCTTTCTCCATGGAAAGGTGTGTTTGGAAAAGAAACTCCTGAAGTGAATCATTACATTAATTAACATTCCCCTCTGCTTCATTTGCTGTTGTGTAATTTATTTTCAAGCTACACATTACTGGGGCACAGAGATGGGACTGTCGCCTATTTTTCCATCCAGCTCAGCCATTCGTGGTGTTGTCTCAAGTACTATTCTTGGTGTTCCCACACAAGGAAATGAGGCAGGCAACATCCAGAGATCAGCTTTTCTCAGTTGTGGCACCTCACCTGTCCACTTTCCTCCCCCTTGAATATCTCTGGCATCAACATTACCGGCTTTAGGCACTATGCCAAATCCCAGGCTCTAGGAAGTGAATTTTATCTCTTTGCTGTGCTTTTTTGTTCCTTTACGACACTGGTTACGTCTATATCCTGCTTTTATGGTGATTTGACACTACTGTTTTACTGGAAGCTGTTTTTAAACTACTGATCATGAATTATGTTGCAATTGCTGAAGTCCTTTCTACGGTCTCACATTATCATACCCGCCTGAACAGAGAAGCTATTGAGATTTACAAACACCAGCACAATTTTAACAGAAAGGAAGAAGGCATTTCCATCCACCAATCTTGGTACCCAGCTCTGCAAAACACCCTACAGACTATAAATTGCAGAAAGTCACAGAACAACCAGCACATTACACAGAACAATCAGCACAGTCAACAACCATCTTCCTTATCTTCACACCCCTTCCAACCCTCCCAGCAATTAACACAGAACAATGGTCACATTCAACAGCCAGTTTCCTTATCACTACCCTTCCAGGAAGCCCCACCAAACAATGGGCACATCCATAAACCAATTGCCCTTTCATCACACCCCCTCCAGCCTAGAAATAGCAGCTCTCCAGCAGCCCTGGCCCCACTCAATGCACGGCAGCCAAGAAGGTCAGAGCGCCTGCTCCGGCTGCAACGCCACTGAGGATGTTCTCCACAGCTTAGAACGAAACGTCTGGAAGGAAAACTTTCTCCAGTAGAACACGGCACTTGAGCCCGAAAGATTCTGCAAACCCTAATGATGTTACCAGCCGTGAAAACCTGAAATCTATGTTGCAATTGTTTTAGGTTAGCTTTGGTTTTTATATTATTGGCTTTAAATAATAGTATTTATTATTTGACTTTATATCGTAAGTTGCCCTGACAGATTCTGGAAAGTGTGGGATAGAATACAGATCGAAATCTTCTAAATCACCAAATTCACAAAGGGTGATGATGAAGTCTAAATGAACAAAACAAATCAGTAGTGTACTCTACAACGTGCACAATGGAAAGCAGCCACACTTGGCTGTTTTCTTAATTAGTTCTTGCCCAGGTCCTTGTGTATGGTACCTGATCATGTCTAGGTCCTGGCCCAATTATTAGGAAGGTTTTTCTGGGCTGCCCTAAACAGAGGCATGTATGAAACAACCCCTTGGAGAGAATGTGAAAATACACAAGCCTGTGTTAATGCCAGTGATTATCAGGGAGAGAAATGGAGCAGGACATGGGGTAATTTGTGCCACTCTGGTAATTAACCTTAGCTGAGCTCTCTCTCAAGTTCCTACTTCCTGCAGTGATCACATACATAAGGGAAAGAATGCTGCAACTTCCAGACTCAGAAAACTGTGGATAGGGAGGCTTTGTTCAGGCAAAGAAGGATGTCTGTTTCTTTCATGTTCTTAAATTTTGCATGGCAACATCAGGCAACATCATGCACATTTCATTCAGTATCACCAGATTCTTCCTCTTCTTTTCACAAGCTGTTCCTTTTATCAACCAAGCAAATCAAGCCGATAAGATTACTTACGTCAGCAGCCCTGGGCCCATTAGGGGAGGGTGGGATATAAATATAAACAAACAAATCAATAAATTTCTCATTACTGACAAATCAGAAGCACCTGTAGGATTTCTGAGATGGTTAAAAAATAGACTCTGACCCTAAATGCTGATGGTCCTTAAATACCATTGAAATTAATTAATTTGGTAGCATTCAACACAACTTACTGGTGACTAAGCACAAACTATGGCTACCAGTTTTTTGTTCAGAAATACATGAAGATTTGACAGTGGAGCCTAGAAGGGTGGGGTTTAGGGAGGGAAGGAAACGGAACTTGGTAGGGTATAATGCCATACAGTCCAACTTCCAAGAGAGCCATTTTCTCCAGGAGAAGTGGAAGAAAGGTTTTAGATAAATAAATAATAAATGAACAAGAAAGCTCTATAATCTGGAGATCAGTTGTAATTCTGGGAGATCTCCAGCCTCCTACCTGGAGGCTGGCAACGCTAGAACAAACCTTTTTCACATTTACCTGTCCAAGCCCTCCTGGAAAAAGTGGGCCAGGTATAGGATCAAGCTGCTGATCGATTTGAATGCACACCTGCACTAACCCAATAATACATCGTCCGCATGCTTGTAAACAGCCAAACTGCTTGCAGAAAAATCAGCACCTTGCTCATAACTGGCAACAACTACAGTTGTTCAGTGTTTGAGCTCTTATAGTCCCAGCGTAATAACAGGAGGTAGCATTTCTGCAGGGTGATTCCTCCTCATTTTAAAACCAAAACCCAATTAACATGGGGGAAAGTAAAAAGTCCACAAAATGGTGGCCATTACTGCAGAAGAAGGAGTCGCAAGGTTTACAGTCAAACCAATGAAAGATTCCTGCACAGGAACGCGATTATAGGGAAGTATGTAGTCGAGATGGGCACAAACCAAACCCATGAATTGTGATTCGTGCTGAAAATGACCAGTTCATGGTTCATTCCGAACTGGTTCATCTGATCCTGCTACACCCAACATGAAAACGAACTAGCCTTTTTTCTTGGCATGTCATTTGGTTCATGTTTGGTTTGTTTTTCCAGACAGTCTGGCACAGCTTCCTGTGACTCCTGGTCAGTTTTCAGAGAAACTGACTAGAAGTTGCAGCTCCACTTTCCCCAGCCCTCCCCCCCCCCCAACTTCTAGTCACTTTCACTAGAAACTGAAGAGAAGCGCAGGAGTCTGGGGAAAGCAGAGCTGCCACTTCTAGTCAGTTTCACTCCCCTCCAAGCTTCCTGGGGGTGAAACAGACCAGAAGCTGCAGGGTTGCTTCCCTTTCTTTCCGCAGCTTGACATACTCCTAGGAGAGCAGTTTACTGGGGGCACCTGCTTTGGAGAGCAGTAGCTCACCCCGCCCCCCCCCCAATGAAATTTGCACCCAACTTTCACGGCAGGTAAAGGAGAGTCTGCTGAAGAGTTTGCCATATGTTTAGTGTCTCTGATCCACTTAGGGGCTGTTCTATGCCTTCTCAAACCAAACAAACCAACAAAACACAACTCATTCAGGAAATTGAAAAAAACCAAACCATGAAATGAAACAAACCAGCGAATCAGGCAAGCCAGCAAACCACAAAACGAAACAAACCACCACTTTGGCATTCTGTGCCCATCCCTAGTACACAGCCTTATAAATAAATAAGGAGCATAAGATCTGTTAAAGGGGCATTAGTAATGTCATGGATGTAATCCAGTAGATATTGTGATACTTGTTCAGTCACATTCCATATAGCACTCCAGGCTACAAGCGACCTGTTACATTGGGGTTGTCCAATCACATTTTTCAGGAGCAAGGTATTTTGGCCCGAGTCCTGAAAAACGGATATTTAGCAGCAGGCATGCCACTTTGAGGAACAGTGTTCAAATACCCCCAAACCCACACAATGTCCTCATTGCATTATAAACTAACTGCCTAACGTGACCAGCATATTGTCCACTGTGGCTGAAACTGATTTATAAATTAAAATGTTGCAAACCTCGAACCAAGAGAGATCTGTGAGGGGCTGGCCTTGGGATGGCAAAGCAACCAGCTGCAATCAGTCAAGAAGGGCACGGCTGCGGCCTTGGGATGTAGCAGCCTGCCCCTCCATCTGAACGTTTAGATCAATTGATTTCAATCCTGCTTTTAATCTTTGTCTCTGCATCTATGAACATTTTATTTAAAAAAATTAACGAAGCCACAGGTTCTTAATTTTATATTATGTGGAATGTGATTTCAGGTTTCTACAAGTCCTTAAAATGGTGAATATAAAGTTTAAAATGTTCCAACCGGCAGATCTTCTTCCACATCAAGCTTTGCATACTACATCTCTGAATTTGGTTCTCCTTTGCAGCAGAAAGAACAAAATACAGGGTGTAGCCCTGATTTCTACCTTTTCTGGCAGCCGTTTCTGTCAGCAGGGCATGCCTATGCCAGCTAGGATGGCATAGGAAGAAAGGAAACGGCTTAGAAACCTGCACCCTAGGGAACAAGCTATTGCCCATGCATGCCTGGTACAGTCAACAGCCTGCTTGACCAGACTTTCAATAATTGTTTAGCAAAGCAAAACACAGGGAGGAGAAATGTACATAGAGACACTTTTCTCAGATAGAAATATTGGGTGTTCTCCTTCCTGTCTACAGCTATTCGTATCAGCAAGTGTAACCCTGAGCTAGGAGTGAAATTAGCCAGAAAGGGCTGCCGCTCTAGTACAGCATCATGAAGCATTTCCTCAGAGGCCATGGAGGCCACCTCTTTCCTGTCACTCTTTCCCTCCCTCCTCCCCTCAGCCTCACCCCAGGACAGATGAGGATTCGGCCACTGGGGAAGCTGCTAGCTAGAGACGGTTGTTGGCAACCAAGGTTGCATCTGTCAGTAAATGTCAGCTAGTTATGCCACAGAGTCCACTAGGTCTCCCAATTCCCAGGTGGGAGCAGGGGACCCCCCAGTTTGGAGTGAAATTAGCCAGAAAGGGGTGGAGCCTTTAGATGGCAGAAGGGTGCAGAATCTGTGGAAAGCAGAGGAGAGAAGCAAGACCGCCCTGCTGGGGAGCTTGAGCCTCAACTACAGGCTCCTAACACTTTTTAAAGGGCTGTGTTACCTGATGGGGAGTTCATTTGGGACCTTCATCTTGGAAGATGGTGCACAGAGTGTTCAGCTGGAGACTTCTTGGGCCACCAGCAAGAGGAAAGAGATGGACTTTGGGAGAGACAAGATACAAAGGAGGGGAAAGTTAATTGTTTGGACTTTAAAATATAATCGTTCTATCGTGTTGCTAAGATCCAATACAATGTTAAGTGAAAAGTGAAAATGTTTTATTCCTTTTAAATTATCGCAAGATTCATTCCAAGTTCTGCCCCACAGAACCCACAATCTGAGGTTAGACAAGCAGGCAGGATAAAATCAGGGATGGACTGGCCCCTTAACATACCAGGAAAGATCCCCATGGAGCGCTACAGGGCCACCGGCAGTCAGGGGCAAATGACACCTCAGTGGCACTAGAATAGAACCAAGCCAACGGCAATAATCATGGTGTTAATTCCCCTGCCACCTTCTGCTGTGGGCCCTCCTCGAACTGAGCAAAGCAGCTCCTTTGGCACTGCTGCCAGTGCCACAAAAGATAGCTCAGTTCAGCTTGCTCCTGGGCTATTCTGACATCCCCGTCCACCCACCGCTGAAACGAAACAAGCTGTGGTGAGCTTCTTGAGGTTGAGACATTTTGCAGTGCATACTACCCTCCTCCTCCACACATCCTCGGAATAAAGACAGATTTGAAAGAAGGAGGCTTTATCAACCGGCCAGGTACTTTACGAAGACAAAGGCTACAATACTAGATGCACTTCCCATGGAGTAAGTTTGACCAAACGCACTGACGCACTTCTGAGTAAACATGCTTAAGGTTAGACTGTAATATATTTCCTCACAACAGAAATTGCACAAGGACATTACTCCACCCCCACCCCACCTCCTGGTATGGAAGTGCTTGAGGCAGGACTCTGTGGATTCTACAGTTCTGCATTCACAGCAGTTTTCACGGAATTTGGCAGATGTTGCAGAAGATGCCTCTGGCTGCACAATGTCAAAAAGGAGGGCGGAGGCGCCACAGACAGCCAAGAGGACCAAGAGAACAGCTGATATGCAAAAGCCACTGGCTGTCACCCACATCTTTCTCCTTTTTAAAAAGCACTATTTAGTAGGACTCACCTTACACAAAAGCCGGAGTTCAGCAACAAAAGCTACCTTTTTAAAAAACCATAAGGAACAATGTTAGATCCATAACCACATTAAAATCAGCATGACCACCAAGGCTATGTAATTTGCCTTGCGTTTCAGCAAGAAAGATGGACTATAAATCCAGTGATGATCATCATCATCGTCATAGATAATAATTCCCTAATGGTGGTGGCCAAATGAAATGGTCCCATTGGCTGACGGGTGTACTCAACAAACCATTGGTCCATCATGTGTCAGTCACCACCTCTGGGTTCCCATTGGCTGACTCCCCTGTCCACCACCTACTGCCGGCCTGTGAACACTGAACGACCTGCCAAAACAGTCTTGCCTCAGAGACAGACACATCTCCGACACTTCTCTGTGTCCTCTCCATCAACCGATCTCAGAAAGGGCTGCCACTCGAGTGCAGCATCATGAAGCATTTCCTCAGAGGCCCTCCCCTCCCCTCAGCCTCATCCCAGGACAGATGAGGATTCGGCCACTGGGGAAGCTGCTAGCTAGAGGCTGTTGTTGGCAACCAAGGTTGCATCTGTCAGTAAATGGAGAGCCCTCAGCTAGTTATGCCATAGAGTCTACTAGGGCTCCCAATTCCCAGGTGGGAGCAGGAGATCCCCCAGTTTGGAGGCCCTCTCTCCGCTTCAGGGTCATCAGAAAGTGGGAAGGGGGAGGAGGGAAACGTCTGCTGGGCACTCCATTATTCCCTATGAAGACCGATTCCCATAGGGTATAATGGAAAAATTGATCAGTAGGTAACTGGGACTCGAGGGGGGGGGGGTATTGTTGAGGTATAGGCACCAAATTTTGATGGAGAACCAAATGTGTAGCTGAGACATTTATTTATGTTATTTATTTCTGTGGATTTATATTCCGCCCTTCCCCAAATTGGGCTCAGGGCAGATTCCAACATATCAAACAGTAAAACCAATAATTAACACTATTAAAATAAGACAGTAAAACAGTTAAACAACTAAAAACATTAAAAATTAAAACAGTTAAGCCAGTGACAGAGTGGATAGTGCGGACGCTTAAATACACAGTCTGGTGTCCAAAGATGCCAAGTATATCAGCCCGATTTTCTCCTCAGTCCAGATGGTAATCGGGATTGGTAGTCGGTGGTATCAGTGTTGTCAGTGTTGGGAGGCCAGTTAGATGGTATAGCAAGATAGGGACGTCGGCCTGCCTCAGCCAAAGGCCTGGCGGAACAGCTCCGTCTTACAGGCCCTCTGGAATGGCAGCAGATCTGAGAGGGTCTGAACCTCTATGGGGAGCTGATTCCACCAGGTCTGGGCCACGGCCGAAAAAGCCCCAACCCTGGTCGAGGCAAGGCAAACGTCCCTTGGGCCAGGGATGGTCAGAAGATGTTTACTGGCCGATCGTGAAGGCCTCCGGGTCTCATATGGGAAGAGACTGTCCCTCAAGTATGCCTGTCCCAGGCCACACGAGGCTTTAAATGTCGGTATTAATACCCTGAAACAGATCCGGTTCTCAATTGGCAGCAAGTGCAGGCTGTGCAGCATTGGCCGACTGCTCGCCCATACAGGCGATTCGCTCAGCAAACGTGCTGCCTCATTCTGCACCAGCTGGAGTTTCCGGGTCAGCCTCAAGGGCGAGCCTGCACAGAGCGAGTTACAGTAGTCCAACCTGGAAGTGACTGTTGCATGGATCACTGTAGTTAAGTCTTGAGGAGCCAGATAGGGTGCTAGTTGTTTGGCCTGTTGCAGATGGTAAAAGGCAGATCGTGCAACTGCTGTGACCTGGGCCTCCATAGAGAGGGTGGCATCCAGTATCACACCCAGACTCCTCCCCTTCTGAGCTGGCATAAGAGATGCGCCATCCGGGGTGGCGAGCCGAATGCTCGATCCTAGCCCCCACCCCCACCCCCAACTCATATACAGGACCTCCATCTTGGTAGGATTAAGCTTCAGCCAGCTCAGTTGCAACCAACCAGCCACTGCTTCCAACACCCTGGTTAGATAGTCTGGGACATGTAAGCTATGTGAGAGCTGTTGCCTAAGCAACGGGTTCCAGAGAAAATACAATCGGTCAGTGGAAGTGGCATATGGAAGGAACCCTGTTTCCATGTCACCGTACCTGTGGGACTGAGGATTGCTACCCTCACTACACTTGAATAAATTGTACACTTTCGTCTACCAAGAAACAGGACATTTTTAGACACAAGATATTGTACCTGTATTGCATTGCATATTGATCTGGAACGACTATGCACCGTATGTTGAGCTCAGTGAAAAGCCACTGCATCTTGGTTGAAAGTTGTGTTTGTGACGTTCCAATGAACTGAAAGCATAACAAGAGTGGTTGCATTTATTCTTGCTTTGTAAATTACAGTGTTTTCCTATTACCAATCCCCAGGTGGGAGCAGAGGATTCCCCGGTTTGGAGGCCCTCTCTCCGCTGCAGGGTCATCAGAAAGCGGGGCGGGGCAGGAGGGAAATGTCTGCTGGGTACTCCATTATTCCCTATGAAGACCAATTCCCATAGGGTGTAACAGAAAATTGATCAGTGGGTAACTGGGGCTCTGGGGGGCTGTTGAGGTATGGGCACCAAATTTTTCAGCATAGCATCTGGTGCCTCTACTCAAAACACCTGCCATGTTTCAAAAAGATTGGACTCAGGGGTCCAATTCTATGAGCCCCAGAAGCAGGTACCCCTATCCATCATTCCAAGTGGAGGGAAGGCATTTAAAAGGCTCACAAGTCCCTTTAAATGTGATGGCCAGAACTCCCTTGAGAGTTTTGCTTGCCACACCCTTGCTCCTGGCTCCACCCCTGAAGTCTCCTGGCTCCTCTCCCAAAGTCCCCAGATATTTATTAAGTCAGACTTGGCAACCCTAGAGTCCACCTTCCAAATAGGGTTGCCAAGTCCAATTTAAGAAATATCTGGGGACTTTGGGGGTGGATCCAGGAGACATTGGGGGTGGAGCTAAGATCAAGGCTGTGGCAAGCATCATTGAACTCCAAAGGGAGTCCTGGCCATCACATTTAAAGGGACGGCACACCTTTTCAATGCCTTCCTTCCATAGGAAATCATGAAGGATAGGGGCACCTTCTTTGGGGGCTCATAGAATTGGATCCCCTTGTCCAATCTTTTTGAAACTTGGGGGGTACTTTGGGGAGAGGCACTAGATGCTGTACTGAAAATTTGGTGCCTCTACCTCAAAAAACAGCCCCCCCAGTCCCAGATACCCGTAGATCAATTCTCCATGATTTTCTATGGGAATAAATCTCCATAGGGAATAACGGAGTTCCCAGTAGACATTTCCCTCCCTTCACCCGCTTTCTGATGACCCTGAAGCGGGGGGAGGGTCTCCAAACCGGGGGATCCTTTGCCCCCACCTGGGGATTGGCAACCCTACTTCCAAAGCAGTTATTTCTCCAGGATTGGGGAAAATACCTGTTGTCTGGAGTTGAGTTGTGATCCCAGGGGATCTTCAGGCTCCATCAGGAAGTTAGCTACCCTAGGCCTGGCAGCACCCACTGGGTGATTTGATGTTTATGTTTAATTCGATTTATACCGGACTGGCATGACTTAGCTAGGCCTGGCTGCTTGCTCCCATTCAACAGTAGCCCCCT
This sequence comes from Heteronotia binoei, assembly GCF_032191835.1. Classification (NCBI taxonomy): domain Eukaryota; kingdom Metazoa; phylum Chordata; class Lepidosauria; order Squamata; family Gekkonidae; genus Heteronotia; species Heteronotia binoei. Next base: position 151,906,034 of record NC_083227.1, read on the forward strand.
AGGACAGCCAGTGTGACTTAGCACTTGCCCACTCCAGGCTGGGAAATTTCTACAGATCTGAGGGGTGGAGCCTGAAGAAGGTGGGTTTGAGGAAGGGGTGAGACCTCAGACAGGTACAATGCCATAGACGCCCCCCTCCAAATCAGTCATTTCCTTCTAGGGAACCACTGTTGCCATGTTGCCAATCTCCAGGTGAGGGCTGGAGATCACTCAGAATTACAACTGCTCTCCTTGTAGGGTTGCCAAGTCCAATTAAAGAAAAATCTGGGGACTTTGGGGGTGGAGCCAGGAGACATTGGGGGTGGAGCCAAGAACAAGGATGTGACAAGCATAACTGAACTCCAAGGGAGTTCTTGCCATCACATTTAAAGAGACAGCACACCTTTTAAAATGCCTTTCTTCCATAGGAAATAATTAAGGATAGGGGCACCATATTTTGGGGCTCATAGAATTGGACCCTCTGGTCCAATCGTTTTGAAACTTGGGGGGTATTTTGGGGAGAGGCTATACTAAAAATTTGGTGCCTCTACCTCAAAAAATAGCCCCCCCAGAGCCCCCAATACCCACAGATCAATTTCCTATTATTCCCTATGGGAATTGTTCTCCATAGGGAATAATAGAGTGCCTAGTAGACATTTCCCTCCCCCCCCACGCTTTCTAAAGGGGGGGAGGGCCTCCAAACTAGGGAATCCCCTGCCCCCTCCCTCTCTCACACACACACACACTTACCAGATCTTCCTCCGGACAACTCTACTTCCTGTGAAAAGGAAAGCAAAGAAAGGGAGGGGCCGTTCTCAAAAGCCCTTCCTGTTTCCGGCTTCCTGCCCAGCCTTAAAGGGGCAGACATTTTGCAAACGGCTCAGGAGCTCTACAACATAAAGCCTAAAGGTATGTTCTCCCCCCCCCTCCACCCCCCACCCCCGCTTCCAGAGTTTTGAAAAGCGGGAGGTGAGGCTGTGAAACCAGAAGTCTCCCGCCAGAGCGGGGGATTTGGGAAGCCTATCTCCTTGGAGGTGAGAGGGGAGTGAATGCCTTCACTTGGTGGGTGGGAAGATAGCAAGGGTGAGGAGGCACTCACGCAGAGCCTCTTTCGACAGCCTGTTGTAATTTAGGGCTCTGTAAGTCAGCAACCCCCTCACCTAGACAGCCCAGGCTAGCCCAATCTGATCAGATCTTAGAAGCTGAGCAGAGTTGGCCCTGGCTAGTATTTGAAGGGGAGAGCTCCTTGAAATACCAGGGCCATGATGCGGAGGCAGGCAACGGCAAACCTGTTGGGTTTCTATTGCAATTTCACTTCCTGTTGTCGTGAGTTAATTAAATGAATGTATATGCATGCTGATGCTTAGCCAGTGAGAGATAGAGCCAATGAGAATGTCTGCACGTATTTCCCGCTCAGGCTAGGTGTCAAAATGTAAAATGACCATTGAAGAAGAGCCCTAATTGGGTAATCCATATATTTGGGAGGTGGTCTGGGGGAAACCATTTGGTCAGTTTTATTGCCCTTTGTGTAAAGCCCTCAGATCTCCATGCAGTTAGAGTTTGGACTCCTGAGAGTCGAGATGTAGCTTAGAAGCTAGAAAAGGATATTGAGTCCTTCTTTGTTTTCTAGTAATCCCAGTAACCCTTTCCGCATAGTAAAAGTAAACTACTTTGTTCCTAAGCTAAGACGTGTGCCTGGCTTGTTTATTGTGGTTCTCTCCACACAACTCTGCTAAACCATCTGTAAAACCCCAACAAAACCACTTCTGAACATTTCTTGCCTTGAAAACCATATGGGGTTGCTATAAGTGACAATGCAGCAGTTTTCACCACCAAGTCAGGACAGCAACACCCTCACCTTGAACTGACTTAGGAAAAATCTGGCAAGTTCTACAGAGGGAAGAAGGTGTAACTGGCCACTGAGACCCCATGCATGGCTTCAAAGGCAGCTAAATTCTAATGCACTGTGACTTACAAGGTGGCCAGGAGTGCACCGCTGCTAGCTAGGAGGGAAAATTTTAGCAGGTACAGCTGTTCTCATATCTTTTTGACTAGCCGTGCTGGCTAGGATGTTGTGTTCTATGCAACTGTTAAAGGCACAGAAGCCCTGTTCTCTTTTTTAATATGGTTACTCTAGCAGGATGGATACAGACAGAACTCGGCTGTTTCCATACGTCCAGCTGAGAGTCTCAGAGCCTTTTCCCCTACACCTCATAAATCACAGTTTCAGGAAGCTAAAATGTCTCTGGCCTTTTAACACTTGCCCTATGATTGATCCCACACATGGGAACCTCCCTCCTTCTAAAGCTCTTACTACAGTTTCTTTGCTTTGCATGCAATGCTGAACTTTGCTCCTGCCCCAGCTATATAATGAACTCAAACGTTAGGAAACATGGAAGGAGGGCACAGGCAGCTAAAAAGAGCTGAGCACTGCAGAAAAGAGGGGGGGGGGAACCCTTCAATGCATAATTTGGCAAGCAGAAGTGAATTCTGAAAGGAGAGAGGGAGCTGGGCAAGAGGGCGTCTTGCTCAAATACTAACTCCTCGCAAAAGGATCAGCTTTAGCTTGGCTCCCTCGGCTGCTCTCAGTTCCCCCTTCTTGCAGAGGAAAAGCAAAAGGCATACAATTAAGCAGAGAATTATAGCTTAATCGCCCTTTCTCTGATCCATCTCTTCAAAGGGTATTGAAAACAGTCTCCAGGGCTGTGCTACAACCTTTTAGCCAAATGTACACCCAAAACCTCTATTTCACTCCTCCTCTCCCTTTTGTGCACAGAGAGCCTTCAAATAATGTGCCTTCATTTAGCCTTTGCAATGCTCGCCTTGTCGTCTTCCGGGTAGCACCTTGCTTACAATCTACAGCCTACACACTGCCCCCCATTCTCTCCCTTGGCCTCCAGGTAAATTGCCAGGTTTTGTTTTCCAAAATCCATACTGTGGCTCTGTCTTTCCCATCCACAGCTACACTACACGGACCTGTGGTCCGTTCCAGACTTTGGTTTAAACACATTTTGTTTTCTCAGTCATATAAACAAACACCAGCGCAGACAGAGATGGGTATCTACCCCAGAATTCCTAGGATACATAACGTTCTGCACTTCCATCTCAGGAAGCCCATTGTTTGGAGATTGTTTCACAGGTTCATAGCACAGCCGTAGGCAATGGAGCTTAATGCTGAAGTTGCTAATTCTATTTATGTAGACAAGCTGCATAAGAAGCACAATAGAGGACATGTGGTGACAATGACATGGGGGAGACACAAGTGGAGGCAAACTGATACCCGATGAAAGCAACTGAATTAAACAGGCGAGATTTGTTCCTGAAATGTCCCTTCCCTCCTGTTATACATATATAATACTCCGGTGTAAATAAGACATGACAGAAATGTCATGCTGTAGATTCCCATATTAATTAGCCATTATCAGGTACACAAGGATGCTGTTTGCTCACAGTTCTGGATGGCGTCCAACTTTGCCTCTAAGGACAAAATTGAGCTTGGCTATACGGATGGATCCACACTTGACTATGGAGGCACAGATCCCTTCTTCAGCATGTAGTATCTTAATCAACTTTGGAAGGTTCACTAACCACAGCCCTTGAACATAAGAACGTAAGAGAAGGCATGTTAGATCAGGCCAATGGCCCATCCAGTCCAACACTCTGTGTCACACAGTGGCAAAACCCCCCCAAAAAACTAAATGCCATCAGGAGGGCGATAACAAACTCCCATAGTTAAATTTCCTTTTGAGCCCTCTATTTCAACCCAAAGCATTTCTAAAAGTGAATCTAATTCTCTGACCTCAGTCTTACTGGACCCGGTAGAAAAATAGCAGCCGACCCTTCGTCTCTTTGAGACGAGTCCTCCCGAACCAGAGACATTTCATCTCCTGTCGGCTTTCCCCCAAGATTTAGTTTAAAAACTGCTCTGCCACCTTTTTGATTTTACGCGCCAGCAGCCTGGTTCCATCCGGGGACAAGTGGAGACCGTCTCTTTTGTGCAGCTCCCGCTTGTTCCAGAAAGCATCCCAGTGCCTAACAAACTTAAACCCTTCCTCCTTACACCATCATCTCATCCACACATTGAGACTTCTAATTTGTGCCCGTCTCTCCTGCCCTGCACGTGGAACAGGTAGCACTTCTGAGAAGGCTACCTTGGAGGTCCTGGCCTTAAGTCTCCCGCCTAGCAGCCTAAATTTTTCCTCCAGGACCTCATGACTGCATTTCCCCACATCGTTGGTGCCAACATGCACCACGACCACAGGCTCCTCCCCAGCACTGTCTATCAGCCTATCTACTACACGTGTAATGTCCGCTACCTTTGCACCAGGCAGGCAAGTCACCATACGGTCAGTACGCGGTTTCACCACCCAGCTGTCTACTTGCCTAAGGATCGAATCACCAACTACCACCCCCCCCCCCTGCCCAGGGATGGTTCCTTGGCGTGAAAGGATTCTCGCTCACCAACCGAAGAAGAGGTCCCTTCTGAGGGCACATTCCCCTTATCCTCAGCACGGTGCCCTGTTCCCTCTTGACCCTCACGCTCTCTGGGAGCAACAGGGCTGCTACGTTCAGAGCGGGGCTCATCTAATACGCCCCCGAGAGTCTTCCCCAAGTGCCTAACTGACTGTCTCTGCTTCTCCAGGGCAGTCACCTCGGCCTCAAGGGTACGAACTCGTTCCCTGAGGACCAGGAGCTCCTTGTATTGAGCACACACCCAAGACTCCTGTCCTGTGGGCAGATAGTCGTACATGTGACACTCAGTGCAAAACACTGGAAAGCCCCCAACCCCCTGCTGGCATTCTATCTTATATTTAAATATATATATATATTTAAATGCTGTTTGTTTAAGTGGCTCCCCTTCTGGAGGGTCAACTTACCTTATTGGGAGAACAAGGAAATTAGGGATCTGGGATCCTGGTCCTTAGGGAGCCCCTAGGCGAAGAGCCACAGGCCAAGAGCCCTTTAGCTCTAGCTCTTGTTCTTCGGCTCGCACCAAAGGCTCACGCCTTTGGCAAGGCGCAGCTTAAAATGCAAAGAGGGTGGAGCAGAGGCACTCCTAAGCAATCAGCAGCAATCACTCTCAGTCACTCTCAATCTCTTTCACCTTTAGCCCACTCAACCAAACAAAGAGCAAACAAAGACCAAACAAAGAGCAGTTCCCCAGCTATCACAACTCAGAATTTTAGGCAGCCCCACAAACCTCAGAATGAAGTCTTTCAAAACTCAGAAATTCTCAGCAACTTCTCCAGCTGTCTCAGCTATCAGAGCTGCTCTGCTCTGTTCCTCTCAGACCTCTGTGAGATGTGAAGTGAAACTGGCCACAGTTAGCTGTGCTCTAACTATATCCATACTGGACTACTACACTATGACCAACATGAGACTGCTTTAGAAAACTGCCCAGAAAGTTCATCTGCTTCAGAATACAGGACCAAACTAGAGAGATACTGGTGTTTCCACACAGTGCTGTCTTGCCCGCTAGACGAATTAGGCATCTGCCTAGGGTGCAGGGCCGGGGGGTGCTGAATTGGGCTCCCCCCCTGCCCCCAAGACAAATGCCTAATTGCCCAGCGGCAATTAGGCGGTGGCAGCTGCCGTGGCAGGAAGGCCACCTCCCCCCACTCGGTGCGGGCAAGCCACCTTGCCGCCCCCACCCCCACCCTGGTGCGCTCAGACGCCGGCCTCCTGCTTACCAGCTTCAGCCAGCATCACAAGAGACCCTTCTGTTCATATCAAGCAGGAGCTCCCCACTTCCTTCCTGAGCACGCTGAGGCGGGGGAGCAGAAAAATGGGAGGGGGTCGGCCTGGGAGCGCACAGGCAGTAAGCATGCTTTCGGGCCGGCCCTGTTTCCACTGTTTGGTAGTTTCTCTGTTGCTGCTACTAATACAGTGAAGTGACAATGGACTCCCACAAGCCGGGTTCCCCAAGTTCCCTGCCCCAGTAGTAACCATTCCACCTCTCACCCCCCCCCATTTTTCCAGATGTTTTTATTCATTGGCACTTCAGTATTATTATCACAATATAATAGCATGGATGCTTTCATACATACTATGTAATACAATCAGCCTCTGTGAAAGCCCCTTATGTGTACTGGATTCTTTAAATTCCTAGCTTTTATTTTTTAAAAAGTCTTTATTCCCTTTCATTGCTGAGATATGCCTTTCCTTTTACATCTTCTCTACAGAAAAAAAGACACTGGAGACTTACCTTGCGGGGGGGGGGGGGAATGAAAGATGGCAATTCAGAGATCCTGGTACTTAGATTATAATAACGTTATATTCATATGGCATTTAATTGCTTCTCCTGACTGATGACAAACAGGCATTTAATAAATCCCAGCAGGCAGCCGTGTTGGTTTGAAGCTATAGAACAAAGCAGTAGACAAGTGCACCTTTAAGACCAGCTAAGTTTTATTCGGAATGTAAACTTTCGTATGCTCTTAAGCAGACTTCACCAGACAAAATGCCCATTTTGTCTGATGAAGTCTGCTTAAGAGCGTACGAAAGCTTATATTCCGAATAAAACTTAGTTGGTCTTAAAGGTGCATTTGCCTATTGCTTTGTTCTAGGCCTTTAATAATGCACTCTTTGGAGCATTCCAACAGGTTGGCTGCTCCCATGTGAGTGTGTCTTGCAAAAAAGTTCAGGACCTCTTATTATAATATCAAAACTGAATCAAGTTGCTGGCTTTGGAGGTTTGCAGATATAAGTGTCCTTGTGGGGAGCGGCCTCATGTGCAACACAGCCACTGCAAGGGCGGAGAAAATGGCTGCTTTCGGAACAGAATCGGGAAAACCTGAACTTTCCCACTCACACAATACAGCAGCCATCCAGGCTTTCCTGTTATATTTTCCAAAAGTTTGCAGCAAAGCACATTTGGGAAAGACTGGAGAAAAAGCGAAGATGCACAAACCTTTAGATACTGGGCAAAGAGATTTTTTTTTTTTTTAAATCCCAAGGCCCACAATTAGATGTCTTACCATGTGTTTTTACTTGAAAATTTAGCCTGGCTTTTCAGTCCTCACATGGTGGCTCACATGCACATCTGTCTGGGCACTGCAGAGGCTGTCCTGCCCTATGGGGTTTGCTTCCCCTGCTGCTAGGCACTTCTGCTAGAGCAGTGTTTTTCAAGACAACACCACAAAGTGCCTTGTGCAGCATCTGAGGATGGCCTTTGCAGCACCCAGAGAGCTGCACAGACAGAACAAAGGTACAGGATCTCAGCCAGCGTTTATTTTTTATATTAATTGTTCGTGGAAGTTTTTGTACCTTTTTATGATGCTTTTTTCTTACTTCTTTTATAGTTTATCATTCATTTGGTCATGCTTTTGTGAAGTCATTATTTCAAGCTGGCGCCGTAAGCAGCTTCCAACTGTACAGTGGACAGTTGTGAGTAATGAATAAACTGTGAGTAATAAATAAGCCGCCTGATAAAGATCTAGTAAAAGAGAAAGGACATCACTGCATCTTAACATGTCGCTACCCTGATCCAGTTCACTAGCAGCAGCTCGCAGGTGATGAGGAAACTGGACAATGCAACATCACTGCACACATGCCTTGTTCCAGATGTTAGGAGGATGTGCTTTTCAGCTCGGTCTGTCCCCATCATTGCTGGACATTAGTCAGTCATTATGTATCTGGAGTGAAGGGAAGGGCTTCCCTCTTTGTCTTCACACTCTCTCCTCTGCAGGAGGCACAACGGCTTGGCAATGATGTCTCTTGCCCAGAAGAAGATGACAGCATTCTGGCTGCAGTGGGAGGGTAAGCAAACTACCACAACTGCCCCTCACACACACACACACACACACACCATGGCCAGCTTGATCTTTTTCTGAGTGGCGACAGGGTGGGGGTGGTTTTACTCTTTCTTCTCTGCGGCTATTTTGTTCTCTTTCTGGCAGCTGCCTGGCTGCAGAGAAGGGTGGTGGAGAGGGCAAACCCTTTCCTTTCTAGTACAGGGCATGCTGTTTACCAGTGCTCCAGCAGTGGCTGTTTCGAAGTGCAAACCCCCTTCCAACAACAAGTCCCACCAGACAATGGCTTTGCCCACTTTTTGGAAACACGGGGCAAGTGCCACAATGGGGAATGGCGCTCAGAAGAGACATGGTTGGCATATCAAAGAGCCACTTGGTGGCTAACCACTGTGCTAACAGGTCTTAATACATGGGAACAGTGCTAAAAAATAGCATTTGGAAGGCCAGTGGCCTGGATGGTAAGCCAATCAGAGAACAAGGCCAAGCACAGTTTATTTGGAATGGCTCACTATACAGCTACCAAGAGATTTTGAGGTGGCTTCAATAAATGAGGATACAAAAGCCATGAGCTTTCACAGGACACGTGTATTTTCCCTAAACACCGACTCTAAACCCATATGGCTGAATGAATTGTTTCTGGGATTCCCTCCCATTTGTCTTGCATAGGGTTGCCAAGTCCAACCCCAGAAATATCTGGGGACTTTGGGGGTGGAGCCAGGAGACACTGGGGTGGAGCTAGGGGGAGGGGGGAAACGGCGCTGGGGAGCGTGGCTAGCCGCCCCCGCCTCTGGGGTGGAATCGGAGGGGGGGGGTGGAGGCAGGCCGGGGGCATGGCGAGCCGCGAGTCTGGGTCCTAGAAGGGCCCGGATTCACGACTCGCCATGCTCCTGGCCTGCCTCCGCCTTCCCCTGGTTTTGCCTGTACTGCTGCCGCCTCTTGGCTCAGCCTGGGCCCATCTCGGAGGAGCAGCTGCGGTGGGTGGGGAGGGGGTGGTGGCAGCCTCGCCCGCTCCGGGATGGGGCGGCTCGCCATGTTCCCTGGCGCCATTTCCCCCCTCCCCCTGCTTCCGTTTTTTTGGGGAGCGGGGAAAGAGGGTGGAAATCCTGGGGTCCCCCGCCAGGGCAGGAGGGTTGGGAAGCCTAGTCTTGCACCCAGTGTAAAGAAGACCTTCTCATCTGCCATGAAGTGAGGCGGCTAACCCACAACAGCCCTAGGGCCCAAATCTGGCCACTGATGCCTGTTACTGTAAGTATATGCCAACTATGTAGTTTCTACACCATTTATTGTATCATGTTTAGATGCTTGTGCTTTGTTTCAGATTTGTTTCAGCACTGTTTAAGACTTCTGCTTGTTTACAGGTTTTCTGCAGTCCAAACCCCATTATATTGTTCATTGGATGTCCTATCCTATTGATTATATTTGATTTATACTATGTAATCTGCCAGATTATAAATAATATCAATCAATAAATAATCCTGGTAATTGTCAACACTGCTGGATATGACAAGTCTTTTGCCAAGGCATTCCCCAGATGTACTCCAGTTACTGCAGCTGAGGTGGCCTACTGTCCCATACGTGACATGTTACTCAACCTGGGCATTTTCTTAAACATACATTCACTAGGGTTGCCAATCCCCAGGTGGGGGCAGGGGATCCCCTGGTTTGGAGGCCCTCCCCCCGCTTCAGGGTCATCAGAAAGCGGGGGAAGGGGAGGGAAATGTCTTCTGGGAACTCTGTTATTCCCTATGGAGATTTATTCCCATAGAAAATAATGGAGAATTGATCCACGGGTATCTGGGGCTCTGGGGGGGCTGTTTTTTAGGGTAGAGGCACCAAATTTTCTGTATAGCATTTAGCGCCTCTCCCCAAAATACCCAAGTTTCAAAAAGATTGGACCATGGGGTCCAATTCTATAAGCCCAAAAAGAAGGTGCCCCTATCCTTCATTATTTCCTATGGAAGGAATTGAAAAGGTGTGCCGTCCCTTTAAATGTGATGGCCAGAACTCCCTTTGGAGTTCAATTATGCTTGTCACAGCCTTAAGAACATAAGAACATAAGAGAAGCCATGTTGGATCAGGCCAACGGCCCATCAAGTCCAACACTCTGTGTCACACAGTGGCAAAAAATGTTATATACACACATACACTGTGGCTAATAGCCACTGATGGAGCTGTGCTCCATACACTGTGGCTAATAGCCACTGATGGACCTGTGCTCCATATTTTTATCTAAACCCCTCTTGAAGGTGGCTATACTTGTGGCCGCCACCACCTCCTGTGGCAGTGAATTCCACATGTTAATCACCCTTTGGGTGAAGAAGTACTTCCTTTTATCCGTCTTCACCTGTCTGCTCAGCAATTTCATCGAATGCCCACGAGTTCTTGTATTGTGAGAAAGGGAGAAAAGTACTTCTTTCTCTACTTTCTCCATTCCATGCATTATCTTGTAAACCTCTATCATGTCACCCCGCAGTCGACGTTTCTCCAAGCTAAAGAGTCCCAAGCGTTTCAACCTTTCTTCATAGGGAAAGTGCTCCAGCCCTTTAATCATTCTAGTTGCCCTTCTCTGCACCTTCTCTAAAGCTATAATATCCTTTTTGAGGTGCGGCGACCAGAACTGCACACAGTACTCCAAATGAGACCGCACCATCGATTTATACAGGGGCATTATGATACTGGCTGATTTGTTTTCAATTCCCTTCCTAATAATTCCCAGCATGGCATTGGCCTTTTTTATTGCAAACGCACACTGTCTTGACACTTTCAGTGAGTTATCTATCATGACCCCAAGATCTCTCTCTTGATCAGTCTCTGCCAGTTCACACCCCATCAACTTGTATTTGTAGCTGGGATTCTTAGCCCCAATGTGCATTACTTTGCACTTGGCCACATTGAACTGCATCTGCCACGTTGACGCCCACTCACCCAGCCTCAACAGATCCCTTTGGAGTTCCTCACAATCCACTCTGGTTCTCACCACCCTGAACAATTTAGTGTCATCCGCAAACTTGGCCACTTCACTGCTCACTCCGAACTCTAAATCATTTATGAACAAGTTAAAAAGCATGGGACCCAGTACCGAGCCCTGCGGCACCCCACTGCTTACCGTCCTCCACTGCGAAGACTGCCCATTTATACTCACTCTCTGCTTCCTATTACTCAGCCAGTTTTTGATCCACAAGAGGACCTGTCCTTTTACTCCATGATTCTCAAGCTTTCTAAGGAGCCTTTGATGAGGAACTTTATCAAAAGCTTTCTGGAAGTCAAGGTAAACAACATCTATCGGGTCTCCTTTGTCCACATGTTTGTTCACCCCCTCAAAGAAATGCAACAGGTTAGTGAGGCAAGATCTTCCCTTGCAGAACCCATGCTGAGTCTTCCTCAATAACCCGTGTTCATCAATGTGCCTACTCATTCTGTCCTTGATAATGGTTTCTACCAACTTTCCCGGTATTGAAGTCAGACTGACTGGCCTGTAGTTTCCCGGATCTCCTCTGGAACCTTTTTTAAAGATGGGGGTGACATTTGCTACCTTCCAGTCCTCAGGAATGGAGGCAGATTTCAATGAAAGATTACAGATTTTTGTTAGAAGATCCACAAGTTCAACTTTGAGTTCCTTCAGAACTCTCGGATGTATGCCATCCGGACCCGGTGACTTATTAGTTTTTAATTTGTCTATCAGTTGTAGGACCTCCTCATTTGTCACCTCAATCTGACTCAGGTCTTTCAACACCCCTTCCAAAATTAGTGGTTCTGGGGCGGGCAAAAAGTTCTCGTCTTCTACAGTGAAGACGGAGGCAAAAAATTCATTTAGCTTTTCAGCCATTTCCCTATCCTCCTTCAGTAATCCTTTTACCCCATGGTCATCCAAGGGCCCCACTGCCTCCCTGGCTGGTTTCCTACTTCTAATATATTTGAAGAAAGTTTTATTGTTGGTCTTTATGTTTTTTGCAATATGCTCCTCATAGTCCCTTTTTGCCTGCCTGATCACAGTCTTGCATTTGATTTGCCACAGCCTGTGTTCCCTTTTACTAATCTCACTTGGACTGGTTTTCCACCGCTTAAAGGAGTCCTTCTTACCTTTTACAGCTTCCATTACTTTATTTGTTAACCACGCAGGCCTTTTCTTATGCCTGTTTGTGCCTTTCCTAACTTGTGGTATGTATTTTATCTGAGCTTCTAGGATTATAGTTTTAAATAGCGTCCAAGCTTTCTCAAGGGTTTTGACCGTATGTACCTTTCCTTTCAGTTTCTTCCTCACATGCCTCCTCATCTCAGTGTATTTACCCCTTTTAAAGTTAAACGTGGTTGTGGTGGTCTTTTTGGACAACTCCCTATTTATACAAACGGTGAAATCAATAACATTATGGTCACTGCTCCCAAGCGGCGCAATCACTTTTACATCTCTCACCAAGTCTTGGGCATTACTTAGGACCAAATCCAGGATCGCCCCACCCCTGGTAGGTTCTGAGACCATCTGCTCCATAGCACAGTCATTGAGAGCATCAAGAAACTCAATCTCTTTCTCTCGACCAGAACACATATTGACCCAATCAATCTGCGGGTAGTTAAAATCACCTATTACAACACAGTTTTTACGTTTAGCCGCTATCTTTAAGCCTTCCATCATATTATAATCGTCCTCTATCTTTTGATTTGGTGGGCAATAACAAACTCCCATAGTTAAATTTCCTTTTGGGCCCTCTATTTCAACCCAAAGCATTTCTAAAAGTGAATCTAATTCTCTGATCTCAGCCTTACTGGACCGTATATCCTCTCTGACATACAGAGCCACCCCACCTCCAACCCTTCCCTCCCTATCCTTCCGATATAGCTTATATCCAGGAATCACCGTGTCCCACTGATTCTCCTCATTCCACCAAGTTTCTGAAATTCCCACAATGTCTATGTTTTCTCCCAGCACTAAACATTCCAATTCACCAATTTTACTTTGAACACTTCTAGCATTTGCATACAAACATCTATAATTTCCCAGGCGAGCTAGGCCCGCCACCTTCCTCCTGCCGCCTCGAGACACTGGCAGACAGTCCATATTGTTTGTCACCTTCACAGTGGACAACTCCGGTCCGTTACCCGGTAGAAAAATAGCAGCTAACCCTTCATCTCTTTGAGACGAGTCCTCCCGAACCAGAGACATTTCATCTCCTGTCGGCTTTCCCCCAAGATTTAGTTTAAAAACTGCTCTGCCACCTTTTTGATTTTAAGCGCCAGCAGCCTGGTTCCATCCGGGGACAAGTGGAGACCGTCTCTTTTGTACAGCTCCCGCTTGTTCCAGAAAGCATCCCAGTGCCTAACAAACTTAAACCCTTCCTCCTTACACCATCGTCTCATCCACACATTGAGACTTCTAATTTGTGCCTGTCTCTCCTGCCCTGCACGTGGAACAGGTAGCACTTCCGAGAAGGCTACCTTGGAGGTCCTGGCCTTAAGTCTCCCGCCTAGCAGCCTAAATTTTTCCTCCAGGACCTCACGACTGCATTTCCCCACATCGTTGGTGGCAACATGCACCACGACCACAGGCTCCTCCCCAGCACTGTCTATCAGTCTATCTACTACACGCGTAATGTCCGCTACCTTCGCACCAGGCAGGCAAGTCACCATACGGTCAGTACGCGGTTTCGCCACCCGGCTGTCTACTTGCCTAATGATCGAATCACCAACTACCAATACCCCCCCTCTCCCCCTGCTCAGGGATGGTTCCTTGGCGCGAAAGGATTCCCGCTCACCGACCGAAGAAGAGGTCCCTTCTGAGGGCGCATTCCCCTTATCCTCAGCACGGTGCCCTGTTCCCTCTTGACCCTCACGCTCTCTGGCAGCAACGGGGCTGCTACGTTCAGAGCGGGGCTCATCTAATACGCCTTGATCTTGGCTCCACCCCTAATGTCTCAAGGCTCCACCCCCAAAGTCCCCAGTTATTTCTTGAATTGGACTTGGCAACCCTAACATTCACTTATGGTGGGAAAGTCATGTGTCATGTAGTTGTACACTGACTAAGGATAAACATGATTCAATATTAACATTAGCACCCATGCATTTTCTGGCAAGCTTCCCTGTACAATGAGTTTTTTTTAAGTAACCTCGAAACATCAGGAACAGGTCCTAGGTTTGCTGTGAGCAACACACCCAGAGACTGTTAAGCACAGACTATTCATTAGCAATTGTATTTTTTTGTGTCCATAGCAATGAAAACATTCACAACCCTATACAGAAATGTGCTACTCCACAAATGAGCGGATCAACCTGCTATCTTGCTCTAAGCCAGGGGTGTCAAACTCATTTGTTGTGAGGACTGGATTTGACATAAATGAGACCTTGTCAGGCCAGGCCATGTGTGTCATAAAATTTAATGCCAAGTAGTAGAGATATAAACTTTATAAAGGACACAGACAAACAAAAGATTTTTTTTTTAAAAAAAACTTAAAATAAAATGTGCTAAAAAGATTAGCACTCGCAATATTTTGTTTATTTAACAGTCTTTGATAGCTGACACTTCTTGGTCTGAATTATTGCATCAAAAGCTGGAGACAATGTCTGTGCTGTAGCAGTCCTGAGTATGCTGTTCAGGTGTGTATCTGTAAGTTGCAAACCTATGTTTGATTCATTGACATTCATTACAGAAATCTCATGGTCAATGCTTTGAGTCTAAGGCCCAGAGGAAAACATGAAATAGCTGGGCATTGAGAGCTTCTGAACATGTTGATTCATGTGCTGGTCCTGAACATGTGAAGGCACCATGACATAGATTGAGGACTATGTGTTTGTCTACAAAACTATAGTCTTCTCCAGAGAAATAACTACAACTCCTATGATGCAGCACAAGAATTCAGAGACAACAAGTATAGTGGTCCGTATCAGTCTACTTAAATGGGAAGCCTAGGTTAAAATCCCCAGTCTACAAAGGAAATGTGCTAGTTGAAGTTGGTCTGGACACACACTCTGTGTAATCCACCTCACTGGCTTGTTGTTATTCCTCATCTAAATAGTTCACATTGCTTTCCTACTTTCTCAGAGGCAAAACCCAGTTGCACCCAGGAGAGCCCTGGCATAACAAGCCAACTAAACTCTCTCTCACAAACACCTTATAGGAGACCTCCGAAGGCCTGATCCATCTCCGAAGCCACATGTTAGGCACTCCTGCTCTAAGCAATAATTGATCTATTGGATGGCTCTTTTAAGAAATGAAGATTAAAAACCATCACATGATACTATTGATAGTTTCTGCAAAATTCTATCCAAATGCATGTGAGATAGGAATACAAAAGAAACTTTTCTAAAGAAAGCTAGCTGGGATTAATAAAACACTGAGGAGCAAATTGATAGGTAGTGGCAGAAGTCCTTGTCAGTAACCTGGTAGGTGGAAGAAAGAGAAAAACAGGTTGCTTACCTGTAACTGATGATCTTCGAGTGGTCACCTGTGCAGTCACACACTTGGGTTCGATGCCCTGCACGAATCCAAAGCAGTGTCAGCGTCTCTTTTCTTTGGTGGCCCTCCCCTCCAGGTACGGCTGGAAGTGGTCACTGTGCATGACTGGATTTGGAGGGGAGGACTGCCCTCCCACTCAGTTTCTTCCAGCCACCACTGGCCAGTGCATCTGGATTAATTTGATGAGTGGGCCAGCAGTGGGGAAGGCTGGGTGGGTCACGTGTGACTGCACAGGTGACCACTCAAAGATCATCAGTTACAGGTAAGCAACCTGTTTATCTTCTTCGTGGTCCCTGTGCAGTCCCACATTTAGGTGAATAGCGAGCTATAGTATTGGATGGTGGGTGCTAGCCATAGTGACAGAGGGCTGTAAGAGATAGATGTTAGCACAGGGCCTTATTTTGGATGTGCTTACCTGGTGTCCCAGTCATGGTATCTTTGCAGGATGGACTGGAGGACGGAGCGGCTCAAGGATGCATCCTTCCATGCCCGGACATCCAGAGAGTAGTGTCTCGTGAACATCTACTGGGATGATCATGTGGCAGCCGTGCAGACATCTTCCACTGGAATTCCGCGGAGGAACGTTGAGGAGGTGGTGATTGCCCTCGTGGAGGTAAGGGTTTTTTTGCTAATTGGTAGTACAGTCCTATCGTGCTGGTCACCTATTTCGCGAACCTCTGGCTCGAAAGGTGCTCGCCCTTTCGCAGTTTGCCATAGGCCACGAAGAGTCTCTTGTCCCATCTGAAGGGATGGGTTCTGTCAAGGTAGAAGGCTAGGGCGCGGCATACATCTAGGGCGTGTAGTGCCCCTTGTAGTTGGTTGGACGGTTCCTGAAAGAAGGTGGGTAAGACCATCGGTTGGGGGAGGTGGAATGCGGATACCACCTTGGGGAAGGAGGGGTTTGGCCGGAGGACCACTTTGTCTTTGTGGAAGATCGTATATGGTGCGTCGCAACGGAAGGTGCAGATTTCGCTGGCCCTCCTTGCTGATGTTATTGCCACTAAGAAGGCAGTCTTCCAGGATAGTAAGTGAAGTGATGAGGAGGCTAGGGGCTCAAATGGTTTCCCCATGAGCTGAGTGAGCACGAGTGATAGGCTCCAGGTGGGGAAAAATGGCTTCAAGGGGGACTTCAGATGCATCATGCCCTTCAAGAAGCCCCTGGACACTGGATGAGAGAAGACTGTCCGGGCGTCTACCATCAAGTGGAACGCTGATATTGCCTACAGGTGCACCTTGATGGAAGGCACGCTGAGGCCAGAGTTGGACAGTTTGAGAAGGTAAGATAGAATCATGGGCAGTGGGGCAGACTGTGGTTCGCAGCCTTGCTGCCGCGTGAAGGTAGAGAAACGCTTCCATTTAGCGGAGTACGACTTCCGGGTAGATGGTTTCCTGGAGCTCAATAGTACATGCTGGCCCCCTCCAGGAATTCCAAGGTAGTATTCTCCAGGCCATTAGGCAGAGGAGTGTTGGGTTGTGGTGTAGTACCGCACCGTTCTGCTGTGTTAGTATGTCGGGTGCCGGTGGCAAGCGCTAGTAAGTGTTGTCGGAAAGGTGTAGTAAGCTCGGAAAACATGGTTGGCATGGCCATCAGGGGATCACCAGGGTACAATCCGTGTTGTCTGTCATGATTTTCTGGACTGTATGGGTGCTTAGGGGGATAGGCGGGAAGATGTAAAACACGGTTCCCATCCATGCATGGAGAAAAGCGTCCCCCTTCATCCGGACTCCTCGGCTGAAGAAGAGGAGGCACTTTGTGTTGTGTGGCCTCACAAAAGCATCCACAATGGGTGGACCCCACTGTGAGAAGATGGGTTGTATATAAGAGTCGTTGAGTTCCTATTCATGGTTGTTCAGTGTGGTTCTGCTGATGGCGTCCGTGTGAGCATTCTGCGCGCCCAGGACATGCACAGCTGAGAGGTGAATGGCATTCGCAGTGCACCATGCCCATAGCGTCTGCGCCCTGTGGCATAGTTTGCTGGATACAGTTCCACCTTGTTGTTTATGTAGTAGAACGTGGCCATGTTGTCTGAGAGGATGAGGATGTGGCGACCCTGGAGGTGGAGTTAGAAGGATCTGAGGGTGCAGTGGACTGCTAGCATTTCTAGGCAGTTGATGTGTAAGGCACCTTCGGCAGGTGACCCACATGCCCTGGGCTGGCAGGTTTTCGTCGTGTGCTCCCCACCTGTGGAGGGATGCATCGATAGTCACGGTGGCCGACAGGGGTGTCTGCTGGAAGGGCATCCCCAAATTCAAGCTGTTGTAGTTGGTCCACCAGTGGAGTAAGGAGATTACCATGGTTGGGACTTGCAGCTGCGTAGATTGATGTTGTCTTTGCAGCTGAAAATTGCACATGAACCACAGTTGCAAGGGTCTCATGTGGAGGCGTGCATAGGGTATTACGGAGGTCGTGGCTGCCATATGTCCCAGTAGGCGCTGTATTGTGTGAGCTAACTGGTCTGGGGATTCCATAAGCACCCAGATTGGTGTTTTTAGTGTCTGTGCGCAGTCCTGTGGGAGATATGCGCAATAGTTCATCACGTCCAGGTTTGCCCTGATGAAACGTAGGTTTTGTGTCAGCTGCAGGTGGGATTTCTTTAGTTTCACTGCCAGGCCCAATCTGGAGAGGAGTAGTCACGTGCCAGCGATGTCCTTGGTCAGCTGTGATGGCGTGGAGGCAACTAGCAGCCAGTCGTCTATGTACGGGAATACTTGAATGGACTGTTGGTGTAGTGCCACTGCCACCACTGCCATGCATTTTGTGAAAACCCTTGGTGCTGCCGAGAGCCCAAAGGGTAGGACATGGTATTAAAAATGATCGTATTCCACTGTGAACCGCAGGTGTGGTCTGATGGAAATGTGGAAGTAGGCGTCCTGGAGGTCCAGGGATGCTAGCCAAGATTCCCGGGGTAGCAGTTGCATGATTGTCTGTAGGGTGATCATCTGGAACTTCCTGGGTTTTATGTAACGGTTCAGTTCCCGCAAGTCCATGACTGGCTGTTTCCCCCTGTCTCGTTATGGGACGATGAAGTATCTGGAGCAGAATCCTTGTCCCCTTTGGGGGGGAGGTATGCGTTCTATCACCCCTTTTGATAACAATGTATACATCTCCACTCTGAGTGCTTGTGAGGGGTGTGTGGATATGAAGTGGTGTTTGCGAGGTATGTTTGTGTATTCGATCGTATATCCCAATTTGATGATGGTGAGGATCCAGGCATCTGATGTTATGGACTCCCATTGGGGTCGGGAGATCGAGAGTCTGGTTCCTGGGTTGGTTGGTGTGGGGTCCGGGGTGGTACAGAGAAGTTTCAGGTTGGTGACTGGGTCAAAGAGATTGTTTGTTCTGGGGGGACCATTTAGTTGGCTGTTGCTTGGTCCTGGTGAAGAAGGAGGATCTGGTCTGGTGGAAGGTCTCTGCTTCCAGTTGTCCATGGGTCATGGAGGGTATGGTTTGGGATGGTGTAATGGTGTCCATTGTCATGGTTTGTATTGTTTTGTCTGTCCAGGGGCATTCACGCCCAGGTGTTTGGCCTTCCTGCCATCGTCCACGGAAGATAGCACCTGATTGGTGGTGGAGTGGAAGAGGGCCTCTCCATCAAAGCGTAGGTCCTCGACTTTTTGTTTGAGGTCTGGTTGGAGTGTCATGGCTTGGAGTCAAGCACGGAGTTGCAGGGCGATGGAGGATGCCATTGCTCTGGATGAGCAGGAAACGGTGTTCTCAGGGAGTTGATCTGCTGTTTTGATAGCCTGGATATCTCATTTACGAGGGCGACTGCTTGGGGTTGCATCTGCTCCGGGAGCTGGGAGAGTATAGGTGCAAACTTCGCTCCCAGGGTGAAGGTATAGGCTGCAAAGTAGGCCAAATAGTTGTGGAAATGCGATAGTGTGGATATGGTGGCGTAAAGTTTGTGACCTAGGGAGTCTAGCTTTCTGCCCTCTCTGTCAGGGAGTGCCTGATGCCGTGTAGTCTTGGTCTTTGAGGCGGACTGTACTATGACTGAGTTAGGTGCCGGATGGGTGGTGAGGAAGTTTGTGTCTGCTGGTTGGATCTTGTAAAGGGCCTCCAATCTGCGGGACATTGACAGGATTGAGGCCGGCTTGTCCCATGCTTCCTCGAGGGTTGCAAGATGTACTGGTAGCATCGGCAGGGAGGATGTAGGGGGCAAATCTGATTGTACCAGCTGGTAGACCAGGTCTGTGATCTGTGGTGCGTCTGTGTACATTGGGATATTCATCGCCTCTGCCATCTGAGTTATGAGTTCCAGGTAGGCCTTGGTGCCTTCCGATAGGGATAAGGTGCCTGATGGCGTAATGTCTGGGGAGCGGTCGGTTTGGGTCTCATCTGGCTCAGAATCAGATGATGAGGAGACTGAAGGAGTCTGGTCAGGCAATTTATCCGTTTGGTCCGAAAGTAGATCATCTGGCATGTAAAGTGGGGGTTCATCCCTGAGCGTTTCCTGGAGACCTTTGGTGCTCCCAGTGCGGCCGACGGTGGCTGCAGCTGTTGGGGAAGTGTCCTCTGTGGTACAACTTGGTGGGTGATGGCGGCACTTCCTACAACGGCTGTGGCTTGAGCAATTGTTTTGGCATTGAAGGGATCCGTGTCTGGGATGACGATAACCGCTGCTGTGTCTGGATCTGTAGTGAGGTCGGTCGGGGTTGCCGTCAGGGGCTGCGTTGTCGTTGATGGGTATGCTGATTGCAGCACTCTCGGTGCCGGCGCTGTTGATATTGAGGGCTGCACCTTAGGCATCATGGAGGTCGGCGTTGACAGTTGGGTAATGGTCAGTATCGATATCGAGGTTGATATCGAAGCTGTGGTCGGCATCGACATGGAAGCTATGGTCGTCGGCATCGACATCGAAGTCGTGCTCAATGTAGTCGCTGCTGATGGAACTGTCAGTTTCGAGGTCGGCTGTTGGGCTTGCCGAGGCTGGCCTATAGTTGTTTCGGTGGCAGTAGAAGCCTGGGAACGAGATTTTTCCTTTTTCCCTGTTTTGTGCTTCTTTTTTTGGAGGGATCTGTTCCATTGCCAAATCTCCCCGCTCTTTATGGTGGGGAGGCGGCAAATGCCAGGATTCTAGGTGGGGCACGAGGGCAACCCCGAGGAGGTGGCTTTGAAGCTGAGCCGCCTGGTTTTTTAGTGTCTGCTTACCGAAGTTGCGGCAATGTGTGCAGCGTTCGACGTTGTGGCCTTCTCTCAGGCAGATTAGGCACAGAGAGTGACCGTCCGCTGATTTTTGTCCGGCACTTCGAGCACCTTTTAGAGAAGGTGGTGGTCCCTTTCCTGTCCGCCAGAATTAGAGGGTGGGGGAGGGGGAAAACACTCAAGAGAAAAAAAGTTGAAACTTCTTTTTTTTTGTAGGATGACAAAGAAGGAGGAACGATGAAGATGGAGACGAAGAAGAACGATGAGAGGGGGAGGAGAAGGAAGAATTGAAGCTTGAAATGCTGAGCGAGGTACACGAGGTCCATACAGGGTGGCGGTGAAAAAGAAACTGAGTGGGAGGGCGGTCCTCCCCTCCGGATCCGGTCATGCGCAGTGACCACTTCCAGCCGGACCTGGAGAGGAGGGCCACCAAAGAAAAGAGACACCGACACTGCTTTGAAAAATCACCGAGGTCGGATTCATGCAGGGCATCGAACCCAAGTGTGGGACTGCACAGGGACCACGAAGAAGATTACAGACCTCCTCACTAATTTCACATACAATTTCTGGGTTTCTTTCTGTCAACTGCTCAGCTTCACATTATGCACAATGAAAAGCAGGCACCTGTGGCTCTCATTTGGTAAGTACATTAATGGTGCCAGAGACCAAATGGTCAAAAGCCCCAAGGCAGTTGCACAAAAGTAACCATCCTGTTCATTTTAAAAAGATTTATAAAGTTTATGATAGGTTCAATCAATTAAGAGTTTATCAAACAGCCAAGAGGTTACTCTAGAACCATACAGCAAGAAAACAAGAGAGACTAGTTAAACTGTCTAACACATTCAGAGCATGCATTAGATGGCACAAACCTTAAGTTACAAAGTCACAGGCTGGAGCTCGCAAATTCTCTATGCTGCTCCCAATTGTAATTCAAGAAGAACATAATTTAGGCCTTCAGTCCATCCTTCCTTTGGGCCTTAGCTGAATTATAGTCTTTGGCGCAGTGTCATCAGGTGATGGTAACATCCAATCAGCACACACTCTCTGAAGAAGCCTCTAGAAAATTACCTCATCACCCCTGGCTCTCCTCCCCACATTATATGGGTAGCAGGATCTCATGAGAAGCTAATCTTGACCTTGACGATGACAACAACTGTACAGGCCAAAAGACTACTTAGAACACCTTCAGGATGAACGAGGCTGTAACTATTCACATTAACCCTTGAGAGGAGGCATGGGGGGCTTTGCCTCACAAATGGCAACCAGTTCCCAGGTTAGGAGGGCAAATTTTCATTTCATAAATGTTAAGGTAAAGATAGTCCCCTGTGCAAGCACTGAGTTGTTACCAAGCCATAGAGCGATGTCACATCACAATGTTTTCTTGGCTGACTTTTTTTTTTTATGGGGCCATTGCCTTTCCCAGTCATCTACACTTTCCCCCCCAGCATACTCATTTTACCAACCTCAGAAGGATGGAAGGCTGAGTCAACCTTGAGCTAGCTACCTGAATCCAGCTTCCGTCAGGATCAAACTTAGGTTGTAAGCAGAGCTTGAACTGCAGTACTGCAGTTTACCACTCTGCACCTTGGGGCTCCTTGGTATATTACCTACCTACATAAGAAACTAAGAAGAGTCCTACTGGATCTGACCAGTGGTCTATCAAGTCCAGCATCCTTTCTAACACAATGGCCATCCAGTTGTCCCGGAGGGACATTAAATACAGTACAGAAGCCAATTTCTTCCTGATGTTGCTTTCTGGCACTGACATCTGGAGGTTTACGGCCTCTGGACACAAGTTTCCCTTTTGGTTAGTAAAGCTAGTAGCCGCTGATGGATGTATCCTCCATGAATCTGCCTAATGCTCTTTTAAAGTCCCAGACTATTTAGCCTTTCTTCACAGGAAAGATGTTCCAACTCCTTAATGATCTTGCTTGCACTCTTCTGCCCTTTTCCCAACTCTGCAATATCCTTAGAGATGCAATGACTAGAACTGCACATAGTACTTCAAATAAGACTTCGCCATAGATCAGTACAGGGGCTTTACAATTTTGGTAGTTTTATTTTCAGTCTCTTTTCTTATAACTCCCAGCATGGAGTTTGCCTTTTCCACCACCGCTACATATTACTGCTCTACATAGACAGGGGACTATAGCTGTAATCAACAGCTCCCTATTGTCCTCAGATCACCTACAGGAAGGTACCTAAACTTGGCACAGACTGCAACTAGAAATTGCAATCTGGAGCTTTCTTCTTTGCTGTATCATGCTTAGATACTCTGCTAGCTGCATGACCATACAAAGAATGGGGATAGAGCTCAATCAGTATACAGGACGGTGGCTCAGTGGTAGAGCATCTGCTTGGGAAGCAGAAGGTCCCAGGTTCAATCCCCGGCATCTCCAAAAAAGGGTCCAGGCAAATACGGTGTGAAAAACCTCAGCTTGAGACCCTGGAGAGCCGCTGCCAGTCTGAGAAGACAATACTGACTTTGATGGACCAAAGGTCTGATTCAGTATAAGGCAGCTTCATATGTTCATATGTTCATCCTTCTGACAGGACAAGTTTCTCAACTACTAGTCACTATGGCTTTGATGGTTCCCTCTTGCACCACTATCGGGAGGTCAGCTGGTCTGAAGGTGCATATACAAAATCAGGTCAATAATGTATGTTTTGCAGTGCAGCCTTAGAACAGGGCTGGAAGAGTCCAATGCAGCAGTGGTCAGAATAGAACTACAGGAGTTCTTTGAACACCTACTTAGGTTAGTAAGTGCAAAGTGGTGCACAATAAAACACCTGCACCCCTTTTAGACAGATGTGGACAGAGAAGCTGAATTAGTGGAGGCCAGAAGGAAAGATCTTGGACCTAGCTCAATGAAAATGGTAATTTACGTCACTGAAAAATTACAGGCCTGTCCTGTTATGAGTTTGCACTTTGCAGTGAATCACAAAAACTCCATTACACAAAGATAAACCAAGCACCCCAGTTTTAGGGAGGAGTGGGGAGGATCAGTATTCAAACCGGTGCTTTTGGTTTTGAGAGATTTCTGGGTTATGTTTCCCCATGGCAGCCAAGCTATACATGACAGTGGCCATGGATCCGTCTAGTGGCTGCTGCCATCTTAAAGGCAGTTTTTAAAAAATTGCTGCAAGGCCCCATTCCAGATTGGGCATGCAATGCAAAAAGTGACAAACCTTTTTCCTGTGCAGAAACAGCTCCCTCATGGCCGCTTTAAGCTCACTTTTTCAGATAAACCTGAGAAGGGGAGGTGGGGATTTTGTTCTTCGATATTGCACACGTCGATATGTTCAAGGGGCTGAATGATTAGCTGAATTAGTACAGCTTAACCTAAAAACACTCAGTGCCTCTAGCTGGTTATAGGGCCTACTGAAGATGTATCTCTAGTGTACAAGAAAGGTGGGCCATGTACGGACTCCAAGGAACATACAAATGGTAACAGTCTGCCTGCTGGGAATTATTGAAGACTGAAAATAAAATGACCGATACTGTAAAAAAAATAGCTTTACAGAAATATATAGTGTGGCCATATTTGGAATACTGTGTATAGTTTTGGTTGCTGTACATAAAAAAATATTGCCTAGCTGGAAGATTGCAGAATAGGGCAAACAAAAATGATGTTAAGAGTACCTTTCATATGAGGAAAGGCTGAAAAGTCTGGAGCGTAGGGGTAACAACCAATGAAAGATGAAGATAGAAGATATTGGATTTATATCCCGCCCTCCACTTCGAAGAGTCTCAGAGCGGCTCACAATCTCCTTTCCCTTCCTCCTCCACAACAGACACCCTGTGAGGTAGATGAAGATATTGGATTTATATCCCGCCCTCCACTCCGAAGAGTCTCAGAGCGGCTCACAATCTCCTTTCCCTTCCTCCCCCACAACAGACACCCTGTGAGGTAGATGAAGATATTGGATTTATATCCCGCCCTCCACTCTGAAGAGTCTCAGAGCGGCTCACAATCTCCTTTCCCTTTCTCCGCCACAACAGACACCCTGTGAGGTAGATGAAGATATTGGATTTATATCCCGCCCTCCACTCCGAAGAGTCTCAGAGCGGCTCACAATCTCCTTTCCCTTCCTCCCCCACAACAGACACCCTGTGAGGTAGATGAAGATATTGGATTTATATCCCGCCCTCCACTCTGAAGAGTCTCAGAGCGGCTCACAATCTCCTTTCCCTTTCTCCCCCACAACAGACACCCTGTGAGGTAGATGAAGATATTGGATTTATATCCCGCCCTCCACTCTGAAGAGTCTCAGAGCAGCTCACAATCTCCTTTCCCTTCCTCCCCCACAACAGACATCCTGTGAGGTAGATGAAGATATTGGATTTATATCCCGCCCTCCACTCCAAAGAGTCTCAGAGTGGCTCACAATCTCCTTTACCTTCCTCCCCCACAACAGACACCCTGTGAGGTGGGTGGGGCTGGAGAGGGCTCTCACAGCAGCTGCCCTTTCAAGGACAACCTCTGCCAGAGCTATGGCTGACCCATGGCCATGCCAACAGGTGCAAGTGGAGGAGTGGGGAATCAAACCCGGTTCTCCCAGATAAGAAACCGCACACTTAACCACTACACCAAACTGCAATGGAGCAGATGGGCAATAGATTCAAGATTGACAAAAGGCAGTACTTCTTTACTGAATGAGTAATTCATTTGTGGAATTCAGGGTCTACTAGCATAGATGGCTTTAAAGGGATCAGGCATATTCTTGGAGGACAGGTCCATCAATGGCTAAAAGCCATGGTGAGTAAAGGGAATCTTGAAGATGGTAGTGGAAAGAACTGTTAAGTCACTGCTGACTTAGAGGGACCCTGTAGGGTTTTCAAGGCAAGAGACAAACAGGTCATTTGCCATTGCCTGACTCTATGTCTTCCTTGATGGTGTCCCATCCAAATACTAACAAAAGCTGACTCTGCTTAGCTTCTGAGATCAGGCTAGCCTGAGCCATCTAGGTCAGGGCCAGTAAACCTCTGAATACAAGTGCTAGGAGATAACACCAAGGGAAGACCTTGGCCCCTACGCCCTCCAGTGCAAATGGCTGATCACTCCTTTAAGCCCAATGCTTGAAACTGTTCTCACCATTTTTGGTACGGCGACCCAGGAGTCCACATTTAGTTGGCATGCTCAACCACTTTTTTAAAAAAACCAGCATGTGAACAAATAAAACTGCAAGAGCCCAGGATCCACTTTCACAGACTTTGCTTTTGGATAAGGACCTACCTCATAGGCTTTGAAGAACCGGACTAGCTTGTCCATAAATCTGGCAACTGCCTTCATGTAAACTACTCTTTTCACTGGAGTTTCTTCAAATCTTGCTATATGAGGAATCTTAATCTGCTGCTGCAAATATGAGAAAGATTTTCTTTCTTTCTGGGCAAGCGAAAGATTACAGCTACTTGGAAGCAGTCTACAGCTGGCAAGGCCAGCAAATCCAGAACTCAGCAGAAATTTCCCTAGCGTTTGGCCTTCTCTTCTTGGTACAAGCTGCATCACTTGTTTACAAGGGAAGGAGCAAATTGGCAGGCTGTGGTGGGAGCAGCAGGAAGGACAATAGATCTGAATGGCAGGCTGGGGCATAGGGAAGGGGCAGAAGATTTTGGCATCGCTATGCTGAAGAACATACCATGCGTATTATCATTGCCTCATTTGGAAGAGAATACGTCTTCTCTGGGGCCATTTGCCTGCCTTTGATTTTCAAGACTGCATTAGTAAATAGGAGCCCAGTCTGATCAGATGCTTGATACTTCTAATAACACTATTTTCTTCCTGAGGAGGACTCACCTACAGCCAAGGAAAGAGAAACAAAGTCTCATTGTGCTTCTGAATTATAACCTGGAGCTAAGGTGATGACACACTTGATGAAAGCCCTTCTTTTTCCCACTAACATATCCAAGCCAGCAACGGAATAGATTCGATAATGCCCCTTTTCAGTCATTAGATTTCACCATGTTTTGGGGGAGAAGACACTAAGTGTGACCCTCATGCTATGCACAATAGTCTTAGGGTTCTCGTGTGTATGTACCAAGGCTGAAAAATGGTGTCTGCGCATGTGCGATATGCACAGGTGTAGTGTGTTCTCCCCATGAGGGATGAAACATAACCAAAAAAGGACTAATGTGTCACATTTATGGAGTACTTTGCGTTCCAAAGCTGTTTCTTTGGCTGCTGACACAAGCAGCTGTTGGAAACAGGGGCAGTGACATCAGAAGGAAGGCTAGTCTCAAAGCTGTAGCCAGCACTGTTCAGCAGTTTCGGGAGATTCAAGTCTGTAACACACGTCTTACATTTCTCTCCACTGAGCTCTCTCTATTCATGAACATATGAAGCTGCCTTATACTGAATCAGACCTTTGGTCCATCGAAGTCAGTATTGTCTACTCAGACTGGCAGCGGCTCTCCAGGGTCTCCAGCTGAGGTTTTTCACATCTACTTGCCCGGACCCTTTTAGTTGGAGATGCCGGGGATTGAACCTGGGACCTTCTGCTTCCCAAGCAGATGCTCTGCCACTGAGCCACCGTCCCTCCTACATATGAAGCTGCCTTATACTGAATCAGACCCTCAGTCCATCAAAGTCAGTATTGTCTACTCAGACTGGCAGCGGCTCTCCATGGTCTCAAGCTGAGGTTTTTCATGCCTACTTGCCTGGACCCTTTTAGTTGGAGATGCCGGGGATTGAACCTGGGACCTTCTGCTTCCCAAGCAGATGCTCTGCCACTGAGCCACCGTCCCTCCTACATATGAAGCTGCCTTATACTGAATCAGACCCTCAGTCCATCAAAGTCAGTATTGTCTACTCAGACTGGCAGCGGCTCTCCATGGTCTCAAGCTGAGGTTTTTCATGCCTACTTGCCTGGACCCTTTTAGTTGGAGATGCCGGGGATTGAACCTGGGACCTTCTGCTTCCCAAGCAGATGCTCTGCTACTGAGCCACCATCCCTCCTACATATGAAGCTGCCTTCTACTGAATCAGACCCTTGGTCCATCAAAGTCAGTATTGTCTACTCAGACTGGCAGCGGCTCTCCAGGGTCTCAAGCTGAGGTTTTTCATGCCTATTTGCCTGGACCCTTTTTTTGGAGATGCCAGGGATTGAACCTGGGACCTTCTGCTTCCCAAGCAGATGCTCTGCCACTGAGCCACTGTTCCTCCCCTCCCTTTCGTTCTCTTCTCCCAAAATGAATTGAGAGGAAAGGGATAGCAATGGTCCAGCCTGGGTGACTAATGGTGCAATCCCTAAACAGATTCTAAGTCCACTGAAGTCAATGGGTTTAGAAGGGTGCCACTGTCTCTTTAGAAGGCCTTTACTGGGTAGTCCTGTCCTGCTTTCTTGCGGCCAGCGATCACGAGAAGCATCATCCTCTTAGCCACAAGTGGCACTGGAAAAGATGTGCCTCCCAGACCCACGTTATTAACTCCTGCAACGCCGCAAATGCATAGGGCCTCAGCTGTGGCACAGTGCCTTGAGCTCCTACAGAGGATTGGATCCATTGCAAGGATCGTGTGTGGTCTACAAAAGGCCCCCAAATCTTCTTGGCTTGCGCCACTCCTGGCAGTCCTTTCCAACTCTATGAAAGTTAACTCCTGGAGTCATAGGATGTACATACAGTTATAACCATATGGGTCAGGAGTGTGCAGCTGGGGTGGTGGTGACATTTCTCTTTCTTACCTCTTCTGCCAGTGGGTCTCTCGGTGTTGGAAACAGCTCTTCTCTTCCCCTCAACAGCCCAGAAGATCAGCTGCTGTCAAATTTTTCTGCTGATTGATCACAGGGTTCAGTTCATAATTATGTCAGTCCTGTAAGGTACTACGAGATCTGCTTTTGCCAGCAGACTTGCAAGATACTGTGAGATCAAGAGTGCCCAAAGCCAACCACTTTGCTCTGTGCCCCACTTCCCATAGTCTAGGTGGTCACAAGACCAGCAAGATACTGCAAGATCAAGAGTGCCCAAAGCCAACCACTTTGCTCTGTGCCCCTTTCCATAGTCTAGGTGGTCACAAGACCTGCAAGATACTGTGAGATCAAGAGTGCCCAAACCAACCACTTTGCTCTGTGCCCCACTTTCCATAGTCTAGGTGGTCACAAGACCTGCAAGATACTGCGAGATCAAGAGTGCCCAAAGCCAACCACTTTGCTCTGTGCCCCTTTCCATAGTCTAGGTGGTCACAAGACCTGCGAGATACTGTGAGATCAAGAGTGCCCAAACCAACCACTTTGCTCTGTGCCCCACTTTCCATAGTCTAGGTGGTCACAAGATCTGCAAGATACTGCGAGATCAAGAGTGCCCAAAGCCAACCACTTTGCTCTGTGCCCCTTCCCATAGTCTAGGTGGTCACAAGACCTGCAAGATACTGTGAGATCAAGAGTGCCCAAACCAACCACTTTGCTCTGTGCCCCACTTTCCATAGTCTAGGTGGTCACAAGACCTGCAAGATACTGCGAGATCAAGAGTGCCCAAAGCCAACCACTTTGCTCTGTGCCCCTTTCCATAGTCTAGGTGGTCACAAGACCTGCAAGATACTGTGAGATCAAGAGTGCCCAAACCAACCACTTTGCTCTGTGCCTCACTTTCCACAGTCTAGGTGGTCGCAAGAAACAGAGTGCTTTTAGTACACCCCTTAACACCCCCCCCCCCTACAAAAGCACACCTGGTACCAAACTTACAAGCTTTCAGGTGCCAGGAAAAGAAGTTTCCTAGAGATCCAACATCCCTCTCCACTATTTTAATGATTGCTTTTTTCCTGATTGGCAAGAGAAAGATGAGACAGCTTGGCCAATCTGCATGACTGTTAGTACCCCGAGAATCAAATTTTCCTAGGTTGGACGGTACTACTGGGAGGAAGGGAACTTGGCCAAGATCTGCCTCTATTACCGCCTTCTGCACATGGATCCTGCATGGTTTAGGCTACTTGTCATATTTACTGCTGACCATGTAGGCCACATTATGTTGGGCGTTAGGTTTCGCCTACAAAATAAAATGGAACCTCCAAACGACACCATCTTTTAAGCATTTTATAAATATTTGGTGAGTCAGCACTTCTTCCAGTGACCAAGCAAGAACAGGTTGACTCTCACAAGCAAATGAACATATGAAGCTGCCTTATACTGAATCAGACCTTTGGTCCATCAAAGTCAGTATTGTCTTCTCAGACTGGCAGCGGCTCTCCAGGGTCTCAAGCTGAGGTTTTTCACACCTATTTGCCTGGACCCTTTTTTTGGAGATGCCGGGGATTGAACCTGGGACCTTCTGCTTCCCAAGCAGATGCTCTACCACTGAGCCACCGTCCCTCCCCTAAAATCTCAGTTGCAGGAAAGGATGCTGCATAGTAATAAATCATTTGAAAATGTAAAATAAACAAATATAGAAACTCACACTGCACAGTTCTAATCAGGGGAAACATTTTGAAAACCAGCTCAGCATTTTCTCATACAAGTAGTTTAGGCACAAAAATACTGATCACATTCTCTCTGTCTTCTCACACCCAAGAGCTCAAGGCAGCTTACATTACATGGTTCTGCGATGGAGTGGGATTTGCACCTAGGGCTCCGGGAATGTTGTCCGACACCCTAGCTAGTACATGATGCTGGATCTCAATATTAAATATTAAGCACACTGTTTGGTACTCTTTTCTTGAGAGGAGGGGAATGCCACTGGGAATACTAGACCAAATAGCATGATTCTGGGTGCAGGTGTGATTAAAGCATGTACTGAAATATTTTTCCTAGAGAACATCCTTTGAATTGCAGTTCCATTTTACCTTGTTTTAGCTCAGGCATGAAGCAGCAGCAGAGGAAACGGGAAACATTTGCGCTTCCCATGAGATTCACGTTACTGTTCAAAACATCCCATTCAGGAGAAGGCATATAACACAGTCGCTACATCAGGAACACTGAGCTTCTCTTCTGTATGTGGAAGTGACAGAACCACAAAGAGAGGAAATACAAAATGCACAAAATCCTTGCTCTTAGTTCTGAAGTCTGATTTCTTCATATTTGATTGCATGCAAGCCATTAAGCCACGCATGCCTTAGCAGCTTCAAACACGGAGGACAATAACTCCAGATGATGCAATCTGCTCCACAGTTTGTGCTGTTCCAAGATTAGTGCTCATCTCCTGCTTCATTAATGAATCAGTCAGTGAAGCGCCAGTTGGCTCCTGATACCTCATACGTCTTATAAGGCAAATCACTCTATACTCCATCTTGATAACTGCCCTAACATCTCATTCAGTGGCATTTCCTTTGACAAAAATGAAATTGTAATGCTGGGTTTATTCACGCACACTCATCTAGTGCATACAGCACTAATACGTTTTACTGATTTTGAACCTGCACAGCCTCAAGTAATTGTGGAAACATTTCTGGGTTTGCCCCCCTTCACCTTGGTATGTCTCACATTTATTTGGCGTGTTTATGAGCGGCACCATATATACTGCATTTTAAGATAGCAAACCTGAATCCGCACCCCAAAATAAGTGCCTAACTCAAGGAAAACTATGAGCAGGAAGATGAAACAAACAAAAACACGATGTCACTGCAGTATTGTCAATCCGGAGAGCAAACAGCGATCCACTCACATACTTCGAGCCAGGATGGGTAATACAGATGAAGGAAATCCCCCCCCCCCACACACACACACATTTCGCTCCCTTAAAAAAAAAAAGCCACTTCTAGCAAACTCTGAATAACAGAAAGAGTTTGAGCCAAGTGCGGAATATTTATTTTCAATGCGAACCACTGAGAAATTATGAACACCATCACTGAAACTGTGCTATTATAAGAGCACTGATGTGTATGCTTATTCCTACTCTATTAAAAAGTTTTATTTTTTTTTTCTTGAAAGGTGAACTCACTTCCTTCAGCATTCCAGAAATAAGGGCTGAAGCAAGTCAAAATTTCTGTTCCAGCTCTGTGAGTCATGTGTGCTTCTACCATCTTTAATTGGCAACAGCTGGCGTCATTAATCTTTTTAGGAACAAACAGATACACAACATCCACAGCTCTTCCATGGAAGGAGCTGATGTGGCTATTCCCTTAGTGTTTCTTCCGATTAACCAACATTTTCCCTTTCGAAGAATGATTCCCAAGTGACTTCGTATTTTTTGTTGGGAAATCATGCCCTGACCACTAAGAAAACACCGACAGGCGTAACACGAAAAGGAGGTCTGCAAATTCATTCCAAAGGTCACTGGAACAGGGAAGTGTTAGCTTCCTCAACCATTTCCACAGGCTGCTGCAAAAAACCTGTGACTGCCGGCTTCTAGCTGGAATGATAAGTCTCTGCTGCAATATGCCTCCAGCCCAAAACTGAAGGGGCGGGGATTGAATTGGCCTAAGAAATTGGCAGCCAGTCCAGGCTAACTTAATCTCGTGAGATCACAGGCAATGGCAACACACCTCTCAACATCTCTCGTCTTGGAAACCCCAGCGGAGGCGCTCGATGCTAAAAAAAAAAAAAAGGATGTATAAAACAAGATGACCAGTGTTCTATCCCCAGCCCTTTAGCGTCCTTGCCCTTACAAAATATTTGGAACATTGTTGCATCTGAACTAAGTGGGGCTCTGGTTCACAAACGTTTAAGCCGGAATAGTACCATACGGAACCCAACGCTACAGTGGCTTCCAATAATATACCGAGTCCAGTACAAGGTGCTGGTCATCACCTTTAAAGCCCTATATGGCCTGGGACCTGCCTACCTGAGGGACCGTCTCTCCCCACACGTTCCCCAGAGAGTACTGAGGTCTGGCACTCAAAATCTGCTCACCATCCCCGGGCCCAAGGAAGTGCGTCTCAAGGCAACTAGAGACAGGGCCTTTTCCACAATGGCCCCTATGTGGTGGAACCAGCTACCGGAAGAGGTGAGGGCCCTGCGGGACCTTGCTCAGTTCCGCAGGGCCTGTAAGACAACCCTCTTCCAGTTAGCCTATGCCTGATTAGATAATGTAGCTACCAGATTTCTGTGATTATACTGTACAGTTTTAATGTTATAATTCTAAGGTTTTTAGGTTTTAATTGTCTGATTTTAAATGTAATAACTTGCTCTGATTTTATTGCTTTATTGTGGTTGTAAGCCGCCCTGAGCCACTTGTGGGAAGGGCGGGATAGAAGTCACCAAATAAATAAATAAGTGTACCCGGGCTAGAATTTAAGTGGTGCGTAAGACCAGCACGAAGCCCTAGAGTTCACTTCCAGCAGCCTCGTTGCGTCGCTTGGCAGAACTCATCAGGGATTCTCCCTCTCCCTGTGCCTTTAGCTCAGTGCTGACAGGAATTATAGCTGGATGAAACACACACCCGCACTTCGGCAAAGTTGGAAGGACAAGATTCAGCACCTCACACCCACCCCTTCCCAAAGCAATTAGAATAAACCCATGAATGTGGAACAGCTGGGCACCAACTGCAGGGGAAGTGCAATGCAATCTCTCCACCCCCAAGAATTGTTCCTCGCTGTTGACCAGTTTCCCAGCGACCGCAAGGGGATACCGTGCTCCGTTTCTCTAAGTTGCTCAGTTGCTGACAGCCACCCCTCCCCCCCCCCAAGATAAAATGGCAAGACCGCCCAGGAGCCCACGAATGCCTTCATCCTGTCATGTATTTTCTGCAACTGAACTCGTCGCCCCATCCTTGCCCACCCGCAATGAAGTGGAAGAAGCGAAAGCTACAGCAGGCATTTTTAATGCTAGTGAAAGCCAGAAGCCTACTTTGAAGTATGAGCTAGGCAGCTTGCTCATGTAATCTTGGCAGCCGTTCGCCACTCACAAAGAAACTTTGCAGGGTCCCCCAGCGCGGTGGCAATTTAATGGAAAAATGGAGACTAATTTAATGCAATGCTAAAAAACCTGTTCCCATTACAACTGCCAGAGCCACAGTTTAAACAAGGCAAGTTAACCAGGTGATATTCTTACGATTCACACGTCGAATAATCAAACGGAGTAGGTAAAGAATACACATCCTAACTAAGCTGGTCAGATAGCACCACAGAAGTGGAGAGGACTAAACCGCTCTATCGATTCATATTGCCTCCAGCGAGTAGGTAAACAAGGTTCCCCATTTCATTTTTCCTACGGTGAATGGAAATTAAAAATATTACTGCTTTCTTATACAAAACTGAGATGCTGCAGCCTTCTGTCAAAGTGCAATGACAATAGATGCAACTTCTTCTTCCAGTCAGTACATATATTTAAGAAAAAAATACATAAAAAATCAGGTTATCTGCAATAGCTATAAACACACAGCGTTAGGAATTTTAGACCCACCAGCTGTACATCAATTTCAATCTGAACATTTGATCCCACCTTTTGATTCTAATGAGAACTGAACAGTTTTAGCAATGTGTTTCCCCAGTCCTTAGAAAGCTTAATAGTTCTTTTGTATTTAAATCTGAACAGAGTTCTATTCATTCATGTAAGACGCTTCAACATAGG
Source organism: Heteronotia binoei (assembly GCF_032191835.1). NCBI lineage: Eukaryota > Metazoa > Chordata > Lepidosauria > Squamata > Gekkonidae > Heteronotia > Heteronotia binoei. The sequence goes on from NC_083227.1 coordinate 151,939,788, forward strand.
ATGAAACAGGAATCCCTTGAAGAAGAGGATGACTTCCTCTACTGCTGCTCGACAAGGCTGAAGATAGGTTGAACCAGTGGAAATCCTTTAGAGAGCACTGTTTTGAAAACAAAGTATCTGAAGTGTAGCTGAATTATTTATCCTCCTGGAAGAGTCAACTTCAGTTACCAGGAGGAAGCACAGCTTCAAAATGGTTAAAGATACAGCTTTGAGTGAAATGTGGTTTGAAGCATAATCTGCTAGGGGAGCAAAGATTCTTAATTTAAAAAGGCAGCCATCGAAGGGAAAGTTCAATGTTGAATATTTACACTCTCTATAAGCAAATATTTAAATAAAAGATTTAACCCAGAAGCCCCAAGGACAGCGATGTTTGTGTAATACAGCTTTTTGATGAAGACTGTCACCACAATTCCAACAGACCCGATTAACCCAATCAATAATTCTATCAGTCCTGCTTCTGTGGGCAGATCAGGGTTTCTCAATACAATCGCCAATCTAAATTGACCTTTTGCTACTGCAGCACACTGTGCCCCATAAATGACTGAGACAATTCAGGAAATTAATCTGCTATTTCACTCTATAAAGCACTGGACTTACTGGACATGAATGCAGACAAAAAAATTCCATTTGACAGAGCAAAGTGAGGGCGTAGAGAATTAACAAAGTAGCCAATTCAGAAAATGGAAGAGAATGGAAGCAGATGGCATGACATAGTTATGGGGGAAGGGCAACTAATTCTTCCATTAACACCTCCCCCCCCCCCCAATATATATTCTAAAGACTGATGCCAAAACTCCTTAATACCACATTTGATTGCATTCCATCGAATATAGCTATTGCTGTATTGCATTGCTTATATACAAAGCAAGTTTAATAAAATGCAGTGGAACCAGTCTCAAAGTGGGTAAATTTAAGGACTCTGCATTTTGTAATGAATGGGGGGGGGGTTTCCATTATATTAGCTGTTTAGCAAGCTGCGTCTGCTTGGCCCAAGAAGCATTAAGAACGAACTTGGATGTCGATATCCTAAAGACCTTCATAAAATCCCACTAAGAGAAGAGAATCCTGGTTCCACCGTGAGCAACACGACAGTTCTCGCCACCACCTAGAAAGGACATTTAGATAACTGTATAGTTATCAAGGAAATTGTAATGGAATTATTTTGTGGCCATGGTCATTTTAATATCAAGTGCTACTATCAGAGTAGGTTTATTGGACGACAGCAGCCAAGAAACTCTAGTTTTAGTGCTTCATTGGTGCTACTTGAGAATGCAGGTATCTTGAACACTTGTTTTTCTTTCTTCTACACGCAATTAGAAGTGAATTTAAATTACAATCAGAAACTCAGTCTACTTTGCAATGTTTGATATCCACCACTTGCTGGCCTTTGCAACAAACCACTGCTCTCGTTATTGCAATCAGAAGAACCACCATTTATTTTCTGTAGGAAGATTTATTTGTTCAGCTTGCTTTTTAAAAAGCAACAAGCTTAATAAAAATGTTTCTTTTCGTTAAAATTCTTTGTGTTTCGCTGAAATGCACCAACTGGACAATTTAGGATTATAAAAGTGTAGATGGCAATCACCATCTTTGCATTTCCACGTATCTCACAGAGAAAATGCTTCTTATATTCCTATGCATTTTCACAGTCCGAGATACTTGCTGTATTTACCCCCAAAAGATGATCAGGAATGCAAGACAATCCCCCTAAAAGATTATAAACTGAAAAGTTTAATTATTGTATATAAACTATAACCTGAAAGTGAATTTAAACACCCTCCTTCTTCCTTGATAGCACACGTCAAGGGGAGGGACTAACTCCTCCTTTCAGGTAAATACAGTATTAAGTGACTAAAAATCCTATGCCATTATTCTCTAATCTCATTGATTTCAATGGGTTTGGCCTGAAGTAACTTGACATAGGATTGCATTGGAAGATTTCTCCCACTGAGTGGCAAGTGTAGTTAGCAGCTCAATTTGAAGGTTTATCTACAGTGCAAATCACCAGTAAACAATAATAATTTCACACTGTTTGTGAGCAGTGTTCCTTCTAAGCTGTGTTAGTGAGAGCTAGCTCACAATTTTTTAGCGGCCAGATCACACATTTTTGTCTCAGCTCAGGAAAAATGGCCCTAGAGCTAACTAATTTATGCAATAGCTGACAACTTTAATGCCAGTAGCTCACAAAGTAGAATTTTTGCTCACAAGACTCCACAGCTTAGAGGGAACATTGTTTGTGAGTACATGTGTTCTGGTTTAGTGCAGTACAAAACAAAATAAAATAAAGAAACACAAGGAGTTATTCCCTCCCCCAACCAGTCCCTACAATTTGAAAGTTTGTCTGACCAATACTTCATAATCATACTGTTGAAAAAATCAAGAAGGTTTACTAATGAGACATGCATTTCCCGCCTAGATAGTGTGCTCAATCTTTGTCATAAGTTATTTTACATGTGAAGATGGAACATACTTGCAGTCAAGTATGAACTTTGCTCATGAAAATAAAAATGAAAAGGCTTTTAAAAAGAAATGTTATGTGCAATGATAACAATATTTTTCCAGTCCATTTTTCCATGTTCTACAAATATAGTCCATATCAGCAATTTTTATCGTTCAAGGACCATGGCACTTCTGTTCAGTTAACAAGGAAAGAAAACCCAACACAAAAGTAGACAGAAAGACTGAAAGTCACGAAATATACTTGCTTCGTTTTGAAGAATGAAAGGAACCTAACCGAGCTAATTCAAACACACCATCACCTATTTATTTTTTTATTGGTACATTCTCATCTCAAGCTCCCAACTGCAGGTATCCACATTCAGTAATTGATATGATTATCCACTTAGTGGAAGACAGCTAATCAAGAGTTTCAATACCCCCCACAGTAAAATATGCATTGCAACTAAAACCTCTGTTGTATGCATAGAAGATGTCTTAAAAGTCAGAAACACCATGTACACAATAGGCATCTGGCAGCATTTTCAGACAACTTTTTAAATTTATTCTGAACATGCTATAAAGGAATAAATTACACTGTTAGATGAATCACCAGCAGTTAAGAATGTCTTTCGGCTGGACTAGAGTGAGGAGGACAGCCTAAGGCCGTAACCAATGTGAATGTTGCACACTGCCCAAGAATAAGAGCCAATCCAGTCATACCCACTTCACAAGAAAAAAATGCCTCCTTTTAAAAACCCTCCACACACTCCCATTTTAAATCCGCAAAGCTAATTTCTGCAAATCAGTCCTGCTAGTGCAAGACAAGGGCAAGGCTTGTGAGCGGCTGTGATGGGTCTGAAAAGATGCCTTTATTTTTTATTCAGTCTCTCATTACAGAGGGCTGGGTGTTAATGCAACAGATTATAAAAATGCAAGAGTGCCCCTTCCCCGTCAAGAAAAAAAAAATACAAAATTTATTTAAAAACAAAAGTGAGGAAGAATTATACTAGATCTAAAATGATTAAGAAATAGGACTTTTGCTTTAACAAATGGCCTTGTAGTTGCCTATTTTTAAAAAAGGTCGGTGTCTAATTTAGATTGCAAATCGTCAAGGCAAATTAAAAAAAAATCTCATTTCCTTACAGAAACAGTTTAGTTTTTTTTTAATGAACTTGTAAACAAAAAAAGCTCCCGTTTCAAAATAAAAACAAAATCCCAGATCGTATAGATGTTTACAGTGATTACATTTATCTAAGCAACTTACATACAGTTTCAGTTGTAAGATGTTAACTAAATTTGTGACAAATATGCTGTTTCTTCTTTTATACCAAGAACATTATAGAGTTAATGCAGAGTCCTAAAGATAATCTAGTAGTCGCTAAGTTTCTCTTAAGTCTTCACTTTAGATGCTGTTACTTCTAGCACAGGTAAGCAGGCAGAGTCTTTCATATGCTTAAAAACTGGAATCTTTGGTTACTACCATGTCAGCTGGCTCTTTATGTCACACAGACATGAGCAATTTTTAAGAATGTTTTAAGTGTACAACTTTCAAACCAGGGAGGAATACCCAGAAAGTGCACAATTGTGAGCATTTACAATTATCACAACTGTTGCTGAAGACTGTTCATGCCATTCTTCCAAAACGATAAAGGTCTTGTAAGGAGTGTCGTTCAAAGTAAAAAGGTTACAAAAATTGGCATTTGCACAATTCTTTTCGACCACCGGTGTGTCAACCATTCAGTTAACTTTTCCACTTGAAAAAATGTAATAGAAAACTGGACACCATATTTCACTATCTCAGTAATATTCACAATTACAGCTGCTACAACTCAAGGAGCAGCATCAATAGCGCTGCCCAGAACCAGTTTATATTGAAATTAAGTTCTTTACATCAAGTAGATGGTTTCCCACAACCTCTGGCGTGTTTATGAACTAAAATTCCTAGGATTCGGGGAGTGATACATCCTGCTCCATTCTGCTCTGCTTCATCTGTTCTCTTCTTCATGCTCAAAAACCTGGAAAGCAAACAAAGCAATTTGGTATTTGTAAATGGAAAAACTGCCACTTAAGTGGGAGGTTTTACATAGTTATAGCCTTCAGTTAAGAAAGCGCTGTTTCATTCAAAAACCATTAAACTTATTTCCAAGCATGGTAATGGCTAAAGTTTATAATTTCACAGTAACCTGACCCAAAGTTTAAAAGTCCATTTCTCAGCTCAAAGAAAAGCATGCAAGAACTCAACTTCCCTTAAGGCAAAATAAACTGCAACCAGCTTTAGTTATACATTATTAATCTTGATTAAAGAAAGTGACGTATGTAATATTCATGCTAAGGTTGCCAAGTAATTAAAATGAGTTGATTACCTTATCGTCAACTACATTTAAAATTTCATACTGCATACTTTAAAAGCTTTTTCAAACAAAATGACCACATATTAGAAATTGTGACCTTTCCTTCTTACACTGTATTACTGATGTATACCACAAAACAGTCTCAAAGCATATGTTCTGTTCCCCAGCTATAAAAACTGAGTTCAATCAAAATCTTTAGCTTAATTACATTTTCCAGGCCGAATTCATGCATGGTAAGACAATATATATAATTCGGACAGTGGCAGTCTGTGACTTTGCTGACTACATAAAGAAAACGCTAAATGAGATAGGATTATTCCCTCTGCACTCGAAATGAACAGTATGTAGGTTTTTCCACGCATCACCTCTAGTCACGAAAATGCAGGTCTAGAAAGGGACCCAAGGCATGACACTGCATCACGGGGTCAAGAAACGTGTGCCAAAGTAGTCATAACTACAACGATTACAATGAAACTACGGTGGCCCACAGCAGGTCAAAAGTTTGTTTTTTTAAATCAGGTCACTGCTGAATCATGTATACTGTTATCCAGCAGCGTCTACTCTGGAAAAATATGTATAATTTAGTCTAGTCACAGCAACTGAACTGTGTCAGTAAAATGCTTGAGCTGGAGAAAGTTTGCTACGTTACTGAATTCAACTATCTTTTCATCTGTAATAGAATATTGAAGTCAATAATAAATCAATGCACTTGTACAATATTCATCTGCTGGTTCGGTAACTTCCATTGTATGTGTCAATGCTATCAGAGAACTGGTTAAAGACTGCTGATGAATGTACAGAAGCATGACCCTTTCTCTAACGAAGTCCTTGAAAGAAAACTAACTGCAAAGCACTACGGTTTTGAAACAGATGAATTAGAACAGCGTTGTTCAGCTGTTCTATAACGTCTTATCTTAAACCCAGCATAAAGGTTTACTTTTATCAAATTTGAACTCAATGCCAATAACTAAATCCATGTAAATGCCTTGCGAAACTCCCATAAGGAATTTCCTCAGTATTCAGATAATTTTTAGCAAGTACAAAAAAAAAAAATTAATTTCAGAAATGCTCACTGGTTTGCAAACAACCATTATATTCATTTCCAGTGCCTCCTAAACTGCTGCTTGTCCCGTTGTTCTACATTCTAACTTTTGAGAGGAAAGGCTCAGAAATAAAAACATTAGCGAGATGCAATTTCAGGGACATAGAGATAAGCTTGTCTGATGAAACCCTGTCCACAGCACAGGAACAAGACTGGTGGTATGCAACCGTTAGGAATGGTTGAGAGAATCAAGGATGCTGAACAATGAAAACAAGCTCGGGACTAAAGGCTGAAGCCCAAGAAGCCAAGCTGAATAATGAGCCTAAGAATGGGCTGAGACGCAGAATCCCAACACATTGGTATGTGATAGAAAGATGCCAGGAGGAGGGAGAAAATGGAAGTTTGGGGGAAATGTCACATGGGGTCCAGGCCCAGCCTACGACTGTGTGCTATGAGGGGCTGAAACTGGGAAGGTTTTACTTCATATTAGTTTGAAACAATTTAACGTATCTTTGGATACACATCTCTAATAAAACATCTGCACTGGACTTGAGGCTTTTTTGGTGCAGCATTCCAATTTAGAATGCTGGGTGAGAATTTCTTACACTCAAGAGATAATGAAATTTCATTAAATTGTTCACCAGCAAGCCTCACATTGTTACTTATGCAATTTTTCTACTTCCAGGTTCTTAGCTGCTGGAAATAGTACAGTTTGCCGTGTTCTGGAGTGCTTTTTGAAACAGAATATCCTGATAGTTCTGTTGTGTCCACCTGCCGCACACAACCAACATAAAAACCAAACCAAAACATAGTCTGAAGTGTGCATTTTGTTGGTTCAGTTTTTATATGATAGCATCTTGTTTTATAGACAGAAGAACAAGTACCTGAACAGATCAAAACCCATTTATCTGACGACCAGTGAAGGCCATGATCTGGGGGAAAGTCCCCTGCGGAACCATTCACTTTCAAAAAGCACCTGGCAGGTGCCAGGACATTTATTTCAGATCCAAAGATCTGCGTGTGAGCAGAATTATTCCGCCCCCCTCCCCCGAATAGAGAATTATTTTCACTCACTCAATAGGTTGAGTGGAGCTGACAAATCCCCATCTCTAAAATCCCTGGAGCAACAACTTAATGGAAACCAATTAACTCATTCACACATGTGGGCAGAAAACTGGATCTGATCTGTTTCAGTGTAAGTGCCTTGAAAGCCGAAAAAACCCTTAGGTTTCTTTCACCCCTTCAAGAAGTGTAATTCAAATTATTTGCCATTATAAGTTATTGCATTAGGCAGAACTAAGTAAACTGTTTTGCTATGTAGAAACTAAATGAATTCATTCAGATGTATCACCTCTACCCTTTCTACTTTCTTTCATGGCCACTAATCAGAAAGTGTTCAGGAACCAAATTAATCTGTTCACTGCTAATCTACATTATAGTCATGGGTTACTTGGTTCTGGTTTGCTTAGCTATTAAACTGCGGAGTTCTCAACGTACATACATTCAAACATTGCTATGCTATTGTCAAAAGGTTTTGAAATGAAAAAAAAAAAACCTGAGAAAATTCAGATTTGCGCTAACAATCAGCTCAGAGGGGAGCAGAGAAAAGAATGTCTGAGAAGAATTAATCTTTGTTTTTCTTTGTGATGCACAAACAGATACAACTTAGAAGTGCTTGTAGTAAAAGTTGACTGCTTGCAGTGATAACTTATAGTACTAATTAACAGGCCTGAGAACTAGGGATCAGCGATGACACAAGAAAAGAATGTATATATCCTAAGCAACACAGGCAGAACAATTCTCTTGAAAGCAGGCTGGATGACTTCCATTTACACCTCCATTATTTTGGGTACGTTTCTACTATCCTCTTAAAACATTCTGGAAGAACACCCCAAAATCATAGCTATGGTTTTATTTGAATCATTTACAGCCTGTCTTTCTCAAAGACTCAGGGCAGATTTCTTTTTTGTACTATCCACTATTAGTGTTAAACAGCATTGCTCATGACTAATTAAGCTATATGGAAAACAAAAGTCTACTTTAAATGCACAAACATATTTGGAAATTGTTTGATTGATGAAATTACCTTAAATGTGTTGATTATACGTAAGACAAAACTTGAATTCTGCGCTAATCTGAAACCAAAAATAATAATTAAGGCAAAAGCTATTCTGGACAATAGCAACTATACCACTAACATTTGGAGAAAAGCATTTACTCCACTGTAAAACTGTGAAAGAATGACTATCCTTGTTGAACGTAGTTGGCAGGATATCTATATCCATATATATAAAAGTAAAGGTTGTCCCCTGTGCAAACACCAGTCATTTTCGACTCTGGGGTGACGTTGCTTTCACAACACTTTCATGGCAGACTTTTTACGGGGTAGTTTGCCATTGCCTTCCCTAATCCATATATATATATATATATATATACACACACACATACACACACACACATATATATATATATATATATATATATATATATATATATACACACACACATACACATATTGATATATATCTTGGGCATAGAATGAGAGTCAGTGCCACTGGCAGTTCTGCAAAGACTTGCAATGACTTGGAATTACACAGCTAGAGACCTAAAATTACTGGCTTCATGCATATCGACATGCAGTGCAGTTTACTTCTTTACTTCAGAAAAGGCACATGCCCGGTGGTGTTTAAGCCAAAGTGTGCAGGCAAAACAACACCCCTCCCCCAAAGTGGCTGCTTTGGAGTTCAGGTGAAGATTTCAAGCTTTAAAAACTTGAAACTTAACATTGCTCCTATATCATCCATAGGCTCACTGGATTTGTATTTTCAAAACGAAAGCACAGGCAGTTACTATATTTATGTACCGTTTTTCTATGTAAAGATTCTTAGTGGTCTACATTAAAATAAGTCGAACAAAACAGATTTTAAAATGTGGAAGGGATCACAAGTATTATTTATCATGTTTGACAGTCTCACATGTCCTGAATGCTGTGGAATTTTCATGCTAAAGTTTTACAAGTTAAATATTGCCCTTTGGGACAGATCTTGAAGTACCAAGCAGAAACTGGTGAAAAATATTTTAATGCACAGCCTTATGTTTAAGATATTTTTATAAAGTTGTTTTCTAGAAAGATATGGCAAACTAGATGAAATGGTACATCCATGTGGATTTATAGATGTGTGCACTGAATCCTGTGGAAATGACATGTGATAAAGACACAAACCAGCCTAGAAACACAGATCTGAAAAGCACTTTGGTGGAGAAAGGTTTAGGAGTTAAATTTCCCTTGCCTACACCACGTTTGTCAAAAGTAGCCCACAGAAATGACGCGTGTGAAACATAAACAGGCAGGCATATAGGCACTTAACGCCCACCAGTCTAATTTGGCTCTAAGACTTTCAATAACAAAGTTACGGGCAATATGGAAACCGAGGGGAGAAACAATTGTGCAGTGAACAGTAAATTGCACCAAGTTTATACAAAAGGCAAGGTTTCCCATATTTATTCATTTAAAATACTTATATCCTGCGCCCTATTCCTCAGACTCATTTATTACATTTATCAGCATTGCTTACAGATGGACATATGAATCATTTAGGAATAAGGATTAAATGAAATTAGAACATATGAAAGCTCAATCCAATGTGTTACCTCTCACAGTCGTTTCACAAATGCAAATTGTCTGGCAAAGCAGTTATCAAGTTATTAACTTACACATAGTACCTCACCCTTCATTACTCCCCCCCCCCCCCCACATCTCTTCAGAGTCTTAAGTTCCTTTAATTTATTCCTATGGCATGTCAGTTGTGGACTGTAATAAAAAACTGAACTTTCTATGATATTTTACATTCACACAGTGTGAATCTAGAACTGAACCTGTGCCCCTATACTTCAGCTAAGGATCCCAAAATGACTCAAGCAAGCTAATAAACTTTTAGGCTGCTCAAACAGGGCATACGTTCTCCCCTTCCAGGCTTGTAAGATCTATTTTAAACATAGGATATTGCTTTAGTTAACTCCTAACAGGTTTTAAGAGTATCACATATCTAGGATGTTCACTAGCCCTTCCAAATCACACAGAATGTGTCATCACACAGGACCTAAAAGGGGTTAACATAAACATTGTAGCTAAGATCCTGTATCTTGGATACTAGTGTCTCCACAGACAAAAAGACCTTTTGTTTGGAAAACTAGGCTTGCTATGTTTCCATGACCCTCTTTGTCAAACGCAATTTAGATTGTTAAGCAATGTATTAAACCAGCCTCTCCCCCTCCACTTGTATCCAAACAGTAGAATAACAGAAGTCTACGCCCTGCTCTAAACTAGATACAGTTGTTATCTAGATGGGACAGTTCTAGCTGTGCACTGGCATTTTTGAAAGCATTATACCCCAGCTAAAACTACAGATAGTAGTTCATAGAACCATAGAGTTGGAAGCAGGCCTGTAGCCACAGGGGGGGGGGGGGGCTGTGGGGGCACTGCCCCCCGACTTCCAGCCAGCCCCCCCCCGACTCCCAGGGGCCCTCCAGGGTGCAGCCTGGTATTTTTTCTTTTTGCCATGGCTGAGTCAGCAAAGTGTCATCAGTTTCAGCCAGTACTGGAAGAGCTGAGCAGGGCACAGTGCACCGCAGCAGCAAAAGCAGTAGGTGGGGAAGAGGAAGGTGGAAGAATGGGAGGTGGAGAGAACCATGTGGAATGGGCCGGGGCAGGAAGGGGACAGATGGAACTGCTGTGGCTGCAAAGCGCTGGGGGTGGGAGACAGGGAGGGGGAAGGAGAAATCCCTGCTTGCATGCAAGCTGCAGTCCCTTCTTGAGCCCAAAATTTTAGGGTTTTTTGCCTTGACTTGACCACTTTCAGAACCTCTGGCTTTTGCCCCTACCCCAAAAAGCTTCTGAGAAGTGGCAAGCCCCGCAGTGAATGGGAAAGTGTGCCCCGACTTTTTAAAAAGTCCGACTTTAAAAATCCTGGTTGGAAGGGACCTCCAGAGTCATCTAGTCCAACCCCGATTAGTTCTTTACTAGTTGTAATAAAATGGGATGAAAATGCTAGCCAGAACAGGAGTGTCTTATTTTCTCAGATACTGACGTGGACCGGGGATTTCCAATCTAGGTTTCATGTAATTTTCACATTTGGGTTGTAAAATAGGTACGTGAGGCAGAAACCACAGGGCCACCGAAACCACAACTACTACATCTGATGAAGTTCTGCATAACTGAGTCAAGGACCACCGATAATTGTGGCAATTCAGTCGCAATTTCTATCCAAATAGAAGCTTCCACTAAAGCCTTTACTTAACCAAGGAGTAATTATTATGTCTGAACCACAAGGCTCAACTCCTGCACATAATTCATTCAGTAAAACACACAGCACAGAGTGTCCCCTTACTTATTTTTTAGCCCATCCTTCCTGCAAAGCAGGCTCGGGGTGGGTTACATGATCATAAACAATAAAATCATAATAAAATTCGCATTTAAACTACACTAAAAACTGTAACACTTAATCTATAAAAATGATAATATCCAGACTCATTTGATTGGGTTTCATGGAATCCATTAAATTAAAATTTCTCCAGCTGGTTCTTAAGTTAACTCTTCATAGTTAATACAACTTTCAGAGATGGAACAAGCTAATGGTAACACAGTGGAATGGTGTATACATGGCATATGTCAGTGTAACAGGAGGGGCCCAATACAGTTTGACGACCACTGCTTCACCACAAAGCCTGGTGGAAGAGCTCCATGTTACAGGCCCTGTGGGACTGTAAAAGATTCTGCAGAGCCAGCCCTGTAGCCAGTAATTTCTGGGTGGGGGGGCCTAGGGCATAAAATTTTGGGTGGGGGGCCATGGAGGCTTGGCTGCTTTTTCCAGAGGCCAGTTGCCCAGCCCCAGCTCTCACGCTCTTGAGGGTGAAAAGAGCCCGGAGAGAGCAGCAGTGGAGAAAATGAGGCCGCGGGGAGAGCAGGGAAGAACCCAGAGCGGAAGTGGGGAAAATGGGGCTGCGAGGACAGCAAGGGAGGCAGGGAAGAGCCCAGAGAGAGCGGCAGTGGGGAAAATGGGGCCGCGGGGAGAGCGGGGGAGGCAGGGAAGAGCCCAGGGAGAGCAGCAGTGGGGGAAATGGGGCTGCGGGGAGAGCGGGGGAGGCAGGAAAGAGCGCGGGGAGAGTGGCAGTGGAAAAAATGGGGCTGCGGGGAGAGCAGGGGAGACAGGGAAGAGCCCGGGGAGAGCGGCAGTGGGGAAAACGGGGCTGCGGGGAAAGCGGAGGAAACAGGGAAGAGCTTGGAGAGAGCAGAGGGGAAAATGGGGCTGTGGGGAGACCGGGGGGGGAGCAGGGAAGAGCCCGGGGACAGCGGCAGTGAGGAGAGTGGGGGAGGCAGTGAAGAGCCTGGGGAGAGCAGCAGTGGTGAAAACAGGGCTGCGGTGAGACCAGGGGAGGTAGGAATGGGATGGGAAGAGCCTGGGGAGAGCGGCTGTGCGAAAATGGGGGAATGCCTTTTTATCCACCAGTTCCTGCCAGCTGACACAGGAGCCCCGTGGCGCAGTGTTAAAGCTGGAGTACTGCAGTCCTAAGCTCTGCTCATGACCTGAATTCAATCCCCTGGGGAAGCTGGGTTTTCAGGTAGCCGACTTGAGGTTGACTCAGCCTTCCATCCTTCCAAGGTCGGTAAAATGAGGACCCAGTTTGCTGGGTGGAAAGTGTAGATGACTGGGGAAAGCAATGGCAAATCACCCCATAAAAAGTTTGCCTTGAAAACGCTGTGAAAGCAACGTCACCCCAGAGTCGGAAACAACTGGTGCTTGCACGGGGGACCTTTCCTTCCTTTTCCTGCCGGCTGCAGCAGGGGGTGCGGACAGTGGGGTGGGTGCTCCAACTCCAACATAATTTGCAAGCGGGGCCCCAAGATTTCGACTGCCTAGGGGCCTCCGCAGGGTTTAGTCTGGCCTGTATCTGTTGACTTTACTGAAAGAATCCTTTCCAGGTTTTTGTTGCAGCCGTTTCTGTGCTTCAATGTATTTGAATGAAGCCCATGCAAGAAGATGGACGATCTTCTCTCCCATTATATCCTATGGACCATCCAGGCTCTGCAATAGCTTCCTATGGACAATCTTGTCATTCGTTTTAGTGCATCCCCTCAACACGCTGCGCTTGCATGGAGGGAGGCATGTCTTGTCAGCAGCAACAGTCTTTGTTTGTAGGCAGATCACAGAAGCCAGCCAGCCTTTGATTGGAGGAAGTCTTGCTGGAGCTGCTTGTTGACTGGATAGCCTCCCTCCCTTCCCGCTTGCTTTGCAAACAGGAAGAAAGTGCTGCTGAATCAGAGCAGCAGCAACGCTGTTGGGCAAAATTTGTTCAGCACGACGCTACGAGGCAGAAGAAATGCACGGTGGTGAGGACTGAATGGAGGGGCCACATGGTTGGAGGGGGGCGGTTGAAAGGTGGGGCCGTGCCCCTCCTGGGCCCCACCGTGGCTACGGCTATGTGCAGGGCCCCGGTCTCCAGTGAGAATTCATTCCACCAGGTTGGGGTCAGGGTCAAAAACGCCCTGGCCAAGGCTAGACAGATGTCTTTTGGGCCAGGGACTGCCAGAAGCACAGAGCTCAACAGGGCACACACAGGGAGAAGCAGTCTCATAGGTATACTGGTTTCTGGCCACTCAAAGCCTTATTCTGTCAGATGAGATTAAGTATCGAAAGAAGATAGCCTCACATGTATGTACATACAGGTTTGCAAATGTTTTAGCTGTTAAAAGTCTAATTTTTCCACAATATTAAAATCAGGGTGGGTTTGATTTAAATCAAATCAATTTAAATCATGGTTTTCTACATCAAGACTCTTTCTTGTTGGCATAATCTTATTTAAAACCAAAGGAAGGTTTCATGTTTAGAATAACCTTTCGGAGAAGTTTTACAGTTATATAAAACAAGTACTGGTTTGGTAATACACTGTACAACCTGATATAATGTAGCTCAATATAAAATGAGATTTTTATGACAGTTAAGAGCTTGGACCCCATTATAAACCACTCTGCTGAGCCACAATATATCCAGCTGAGAGCAGACTGCTTTCTTTGGCAGCCTGCTCCCTGCGGCTCAGCTGCAGAACTCCCCCAGCATTCTCATGCAGAGACAAGACTGAGGTGGGGAAGTCCACGAACTGGAAGCAGCTTCTCCCAACCAGCAGTGACCACTTCAGTCAAGCCCAGTGGAGAACTCATCACCACTTGATCTTCCCCTCACCTGCTTCTCCCTTCACTCTCCAAGCAGCAGAAGCGGCATCCCACAGTGCCTCCAGGGCTCCCTTAGAGGCCTGTCACATCCCTTTTTCTTGCTACTGTTCAGAGTGTGTCTAAGCAGCTTCAGAACTGTGTCTGGGCAGGTATACCACAGTGCCTCCCAAGCCCAGCTCCGAAGCGTGCCAAATGGGGATAGGAAGGAGTTCCAGACACGCACTCAGTGGCTTTCAGCCTGGTGCACCCCCTGGCCCTTGACACAAACAGGGCTGCTCAGCTGATACCAATCTCAATAGAACGTGGACTCTGGTAAAACACAGTATAAAACTGTGGACCCTGACTTCCACAGTATATCATTAGATATACATAGACAATGTTTTAGGGCTGGCTCATCTGCCTGCAGCATGCGCCAGGTTTTCTCACTTCACCTGCACCTCCCCAGTCTCCCTCCCAATGGAAAGTCAGGGGGGCTGGGCTGAATGGGAAGTCGGGGGGGGGGAGAAGGGCCCCATCATAGCTACCAGTCTGTGTAGATCCTGTTTAATGGGAGAAAGCAATGGTGGAGCATTGTAGGAGATGTAGGTAATACATCTGCTCTACGAGTCTTTCAGTCAGGTTTCAAGCTGAGCTATGGGAGATAGCACCGGCTATTTCAATGTGGACATGTAATGAGCTTCTGTGTTTCAGAATCTATCAGCAGCCTTTCACCTGCCATTCTACTGAGACATTCTAAGGTAGAAGTAGATACCAAGGGATGTGCCCTGAGATAGTTTCAAATCTTTCATTATAGAGTAGACTCAGAGGTTTCTGCCAGACACCAGCTGTCAGCAGTGAGGAACTTGCCCTGTGACTTTCTACAATTTTCTCTCTCATATTGCTTGATTTTTATGAAAACCTCTGAGAATACTGAAAACGTTTTTTAAAAACCCCCTCTGGGAACCAGTGTTCCCTTTAAGCTGAGTTAGCTCACGGATTTTTAGCCTCCAGGTCACACATTTTTGTCTTAGCTCAGAAAGGATGACCCCAGAGCACAATAATTCATGCAGTAGCTCACAACTTGTTGCCAGTAGCTCACAAAGAAGAATTTCTGCTCACAAGACTGCAGCTTAGAGGGAACATTGCCGGGAATAATCATTTGTAGTTTTGGAGATGGGCTTCAATGTGCTTTGTCTAAGCCATTGAAGCCCTTGCAGCTTTTCTGGGTGACTGACTGGCTGTTATAGCTAAAAAGCTAGAAGTGAACAGACAGAGACAGGATTGTAACAAGACAGGCTGGTAGCCAGGGCTTTTTTTTTTGTGTGAGATGAAGTGCAGCTCCACTAAGGATAACCAGGGCTTCTGCCCTCCTCCCAGAGCTGCGGTGGCACCTTCCTGAAGCCCAGCTCACCGGCCAGCTGTGCCGTGGCGGCAGCTTCCTGGAGCCCAGCTCACACATTTTTGTCTTCGCTCAAGAAAAATGGCCCCAGAACAAGCTAATTTATGCAGCAGCTCACAACTTTAATGCCAGTAGCTCACAAAGTAGACTTTTTGCTCGCAAGCCGCCACTGTTTAGAAGTACTGCTTATGACTGACCCTTCTCAGTATGCTTTGCAAAGACATCTTAGCTCAACTGAGAAAAGAATGTTATTGGCTGTGGCTTCCGCTTATAGACTGGACTAACATTTTGCAAAATGCATAAAACTGAACTGTTTGGGAGGGCATTCTAAATAAAAGCAATAAAGATGCTATATGGAATTCTGCATATGGGCACTTTTTATAAAAGCAATAGGGTTATGCAGCAGTACTCCTGGAAAATATGAATTAGGCTTCGGCATACATTTGTCTACATCAATGATGAATATTTGATAGCTGGATGTTTGGTTCTAATTTTCTTCACCAACTGTTAACTGAAATGGCTCGTAGCACAGAGCATCCTTTCCCAAATACATTTCCTTCTACTCCTGAAGTACTTATCTTTAAGCCTGAGCTTATATGCGATCTCTCAGAAGTTCTAGATAAGCACGCAACCTAAAAGTGCATTAAATAAGCGTCACAACAACAGTGTATGATCCAGGGCCCACATCACCTTCTAGATTTATAAATCTTGATAACTTCAGGAATTGATGACACAGCAGAAGTTATCAGTCTGGGTTTTTTTTTTTTTCATTTACAAAAAACAAACAAAAACTTTCCTTCATTTCCTTTTTTGTATACTTCACTGTTTGTTTTGAAGTGCAGTGGAGTCTGGTCCAAGTTACTCAACCATACCAGGGTTTTATTCTAACTGCCACAGAAGGTGGATGATACTTTTTAAAACCAATCGTGCTTTATGAACCATCCATGGTCTTCCTCGATGAAGGAAAGCCTGTTTGATATATGCAATTTATTTACCATTTCTGGATCAAGCAGTTGAGAGAGCAGCGGCTGAACAACTCCAGGCTTTCCTGGAGGATGTATTCCAGTTCAGTTTCCGCCCCTGCCATGGGACAGAGACAGTACTAGTTGCCTTCACATATGACCTCTGGAGACACCTGATCAGGGTGGTGTTACTTCTAGATTTGACAGCAGCATTCAACATTTATGATCTTCTGACCCACTGCATCACTGAGTTTGGGACTCCACCCTGGAAAGGCTTTCCTCCTTTCTCCAAAAATGGGGACAGAAAGTGGCACTTGGGTGAGGGATTATTCCTGCATTACCCATTGGAATGCGGAGTGCTGCAGGGAGTGATTCTCTTCCCAAAGTTATTTAACATCTATATGTTCCCCCTCGCCCAGCTGGCCCAGGGGTTTGGGCTGCGCTGTCACCAGTACGTGGATGACACCCAGCTCCATCTGTTGATGGACAACTGCTCAGACTCTGCTCCAGAAAATTGAAGGCAGTGGCTGGATGGCCACAGCAGAGCTGGCTGAAATGTAATCCAATGAAAACACAGGTCCTGTACTTGAGTCTGGGGTGGGGGGGAAAACTGAGTTGGGAATCAGGCTGCCTACCTTGGATAACACACTGCTTGTGCCAGCCCAGCAGGTGAGGATTCTGGGGGTGCTCCTGAATGCGTCACTCTCCATGGAGAGCCAGTTTGGTGTAGTGGTTAAGTGTGCGGACTCTTATCTGGGAAAACCGGGTTTGATTCCCCACTCCTCCACTTGCACCTGCTAGCATGGCCTTGGGTCAGCCATAGCTCTGGCAGAGGTTGTCCTTGAAAGGGCAGCTGCCATGAGAGCCCTCTCCAGCCCCACCCACCTCACAGGGTGTCTGTTGTGGGGGAGGAAGGTAAAGGAGATTGTGAGCCGCTCTGAGACTCTTCAGAGTGGAGGGTGGGATATAAATCCAGTATCTTCATCTACCTCACAGGGTGTCTGTTGTGGGGGGGGGGGAGGAAGGTAAAGGAGATTGTGAGCCGCTCTGAGACTCTTCGGAGTGGAGGGCGGGATATAAATCCAATATCTTTATCTATGTCACCACAGTTGCCAGGTCTGCCTTTTATACCTCTCCCCCCAGGAACTGGCTATAGTGACCCATGCAATGATCACTTCCAGGCTTGATTATTGTAATCTGCTCTACATGAGCTTGCCCTTGAGGTTGATCCGGAAACTACACCTGGTGCAAAACGTGCCAGCATGCCTGCTGACTGTGTTGTCTGTGCGGGCACGCATTTAGCCAGTGCTATGCTAACTGCACTAGCTACCAATTGAGTACTGGATCCACTTCAAGGTGCTGGCATTGACCTTCAAAGCATTGCGCAGTCTGGGGCCAACATACTTGAGGGACTGCCTCTCCCCATATGTCTCCCAGAGAGCCCTGTGCTCTGCCAAGCAAGATCTGCTGGCTGTCCCTGGCCCAAGGGACATCTGCTCGGCTTCAACCAGGATCAGGGCTTTTTCTGCTCCAGCCCTGGCAGAACATGCTCCTATGAGAGATCAGGGCCCTGCTGGACATTTTATCATTCCAATGGAGGTGTTCTGCCAGGCTTTTGATGGAGGTGGCGGGCATCCAATAAGTTTGCCTCCCGTGCTGAAAACAACACTTCCATGTGGCCTGTATTAAACAAACATCCAAGTCCAGCGGCACCAGTTTGAGATTGTGCACACAACAGATGGTGCAATCATATATGAACATATGCATGAACATATGCAGCTGCCTTATACTGAATCAGACCCTTGGTCCATCAAAGTCAGTATTGTCTTCTCAGACTGGCAGCGGCTCTCCAGGGTCTCAAGCTGAGCTTTTTCACACCTATTTGCCTGGACCCTTTTTTGGAGATACCAGGGATAGAACCTGGGACCTTCTGCTTCCTAAGCAGATGCTCTACCACTGAGCCACCGTCCCTCCCCCCAAAAAGATTTAAATCATTTTTAAATCTTTATTTTATTAGATTTGTATCCTGCCCTCACCGTAGCAGGATTAGGGTGACTAATAACCAATGATGTAACGTGTTTTTTGTTATTTATTAACAACTTATGTTTGCCTAATGGCCCACTTGAGCTCATTCACAGGGAAGGAGGAACATAAATTTCCCCATATGAGCCCCAGAGAGCACTGAGGTCAGCGGGAAAGAACAAGCTGGCTATCCCCGGACCAAAGGAGGCAAAACTGCAGAACACCCGCGCACGGGCCTTCTCCATCGCAGTTCCATGCCTATGGAACCAGCTCCCGGAAGAGGTGTGGGCCTTGCGGAGCCTTGACCAATTCCGCAGGGCCTGCAAGACCATCCTTTTCAGGATGGCCTTTGCGGATCGCTGATTGAATGATTGATGGATTCGCCTCAGTGACTTTCGCCATCATGCCAACTGACAGAATAGCACCAGAAATGCCTATTGTTAATTTATTGTCAATTTTAAACTAGAATGACTTTAAGACTAATGTTGATTTTAAAGTTTGTATAATTGTTGTATGGACATGTTGTTAGCCGCCCTGAGCCTGCCTAGGTGAGGAGGGCGGGATATAAATAAAATCTATTATTATTATTATAAATAAATAGTCAGATATTTAGTTGGGGATACCAGCAGATTACTATGGAGCAGTAGACACTTCAAACAGAGCATTGTAGCCTTTTATATGTATCCTGAATCAAGAAGATAGAAAAAAAAATCATTTCCTGTAATTCAGGCAACTATTTAAAGAAACTGTAAAGTGAACATCCCATAAAGTTTGCTAGATTCTGTTAAAAGAACTGTTATTTCTACTGAACTGTGGTTCTCAAAAAAAAAAAGTGTGCTGCCAGTAAGGGAGGCCTCCGTCCCTTAGGCAGGAATACCTGCCACTGTTAAAATTCTTATACTGAACAGGTGGTCTGCTATAAATTACAGAGCAACTATAAACCTTTGTTATAGGGAAAATAATATGGTACAGGTGTTACCAACTTGTTCTTGCCAACATGTCAAAGAATTTCCAAATATTTAACCTTAAAATTCATAATGGCCTAACAGGTGACTTCTTGAACAACACCCCCCCCCCTTCAGTTAGATAAAAATACCTATATACTAACAACAACGTCCGGCTGCCATCTGTGAATATATAAATCCAAAAGCATAAAGTATATAGGGGATTTAAATCCCCCTCAAATACAATTGTGCGGTCTGCACATGCGCAGACGACACGCTTAAGGAGCCACTCCAGCTTAGCGGTGGACGCTGTCAGCTGCTCTGGGTCCACAGAAGAGGATGCTGGCTGCTATGGGCCTGGCTGGGGAAGACACTGGCATTTAAGGCACAGGGAGAGGAGCTGTGCCCCTCTTACTCGTAAATATACTAATCACGCCCATTTATGTGTAAACTAAATGCTCATTAATTTTGTAGGTGGATTTGTAGCTCCTGGACGGAGTTCGTTATTTTCACAAGAGGATAAGTTGCAATCCATGTTGTTTCTCGAGCAAGATGAACGCAATAAAAACTGAGCAAAACTTGCAAAGCTCATGTCATTAGTAGGGATGTGCAAAAAAAAAAAATTCGGAATTACACGGATTCGGAAGTGCACAGGGAAAAAAATTTCGGATTCCCCATGCACTACTGAATACCGTATTCGGAATAGCCGCATATACGGTAGATGCACGGCTATTACCGAATATACGGCCCTATTATACCCTATGGGCCATTGAAATCAATGGCAAATAGGGTATATTTGAAGCCGCCTGGAGGGGGGGGGGTTGAGGGAGAGCCCCCAAATTTGCAGGGGACCTGAAGGGGACTCTCCCCTCCAACCCCCCCAAGTCCCAAAAAGATTGGGCCAGGGGATCCCATTCCAGGGGCACCCAAAGAGGGTGCCCCTATTCCATCATTATACCCTATGGGCCATTAAAATCAATGGCAAATAGGATATAATTGAAGCCGCCTGGAGGGGAGGGGGTTTGAGGGAGAGCCCCCAAATTTGCAGGAGACCTGAAGGGGACTCTCCCCTCCAACCCCCCCAAGTCCCAAAAAAATTGGACCATGGGGTCCAATTCCTGGGGCACCCAAAGCCAAACCTAACTTCACACCAGAGAATCTCTATAGGCCCCAAATGCACTACATCCCTCTATCTAATCTATGAACCCTGGGCCTGCAGGCCTGGCACCAACATAAACCCAGTTGCCAACCTCACTGCCACACAAAACACAATCTGCTCAAGGTCTGCTCTGCAGACCTGCTTGCAGCAAACCCAGATGCCAGCTCTCCAGCCCTGCCCCAAACAACACGGGGAGAGCTTGTCAACCACAAAAAGCCTGCTGGTTCTGGGTCTCTCACCCAGGTGCCAGCTTCCCTGCCACAGAACACACAATCTACAGATGCCAGCTCTCCAGCCCTGCCCCAAATAACACGGGGAGAGCTTGTCAACCACAAAAAGCCTGCTGGTTCTGGGTCTCTCACCCAGGTGCCAGCTTCCCTGCCACAGAACACACAATCTACAGATGCCAGCTCTCCAGCCCTGCCCCAAATAACAAGGGGAGAGCTGGCAAACCACAAAAAGCCCGCTGGTTCTGGGTCTCTCACCCAGGTGCCAGCTTCCCTGCCACAGAACACACAACCTACTCTATAAAAACAAGAAAGTGACCCAGCCCACACACACCCTCACCAACCCCCACACCAACCAGAGGCAATTTAAAAAACCAAAACAAAACCAGCAGAATCACAAAAGGCCAAGTGTTAAAAAAAAGTGGCCTTTTCACCAACAAGAAAAGGGGGACAAAAGTGGCCTTTTAAACAATGGAAATTAGGCCAAACAGCACCCGCCCCAAGAACCCAAAGAAAAGAGTAATAGCAGCAGCACAACACAGCACAGCAGCAACAAATCAAACACTGAATACTTTTAAAACAGTAAAAAATTAACTTTTAACAATACAGGAACTTTGCCACCCCCTCCCCCCCAAAAAACCCTTCACCCTAACCCCAAGAAATTAAAGCCACCCAAATCAGGAGAAGTAAAAGGACACTGCACTTTTAAAAGTCCTCTCACTAAATTAAGATATGGGCAGATTGGCAAACCCCCCCACCCCAGGCCCCCTCCCCAAGCAGAAACCCCAAATAAGCTACCCCACCACCACCCAAATCTGGATAAGTAAAGGGACTCTAAGTCTTTAAAAAAAGTCCTTTTACCAACAATAAATAAAAACAAGAACCCAAAAAGTGTTTTACCTTGTCTTCCAGGGAAGTCTGAGTGAGAGAGCTGCAGCAGCTTAAGCAATCTCTTACACACAGCATGGAGGAGTCAGCCAGGAAGTGAAGACTCCTTAGAAAGCCCTTCAAAGCATGCATTTCCAATGTATTTTACAAATGCATGCTTTGGATTGGCTGTTGGGGCTCCTCTTCCCCCTCCCCCCTCCCTGATCCCAGGGATGTTAAGGCAGAGGCGGGAAGGTGCCAAAGGAGCTCCTTTGAAGCTCCAGAAGCTAATTGCCGCCTTTTGTTTTGAATTGACAGCTGTTTGCTTATGAATAGCTATTCGTAACTACACAACGAGCCTATTCGGCTGCCGTGTAATGGGCGCTTATGGAAGTCGGCTGCAGGCTATTCCGTATGCGGCCGAATCAACACTGGTTCGGCTGTAAATATGGCTCGGCCGAGCCGAATGCACATCCCTAGTCATTAGAGCAAAAGATAGCTTGATGGTCTCAGTAGGTGAACTTGGTAGAACAAAAGGGTTTGTCTCCTGGGCATATGGCTGGACACCAATATTTGTGCTGCTTCCTCATCCCACAATTCAGCTGGGAGTTCTCGTTCTTTTCACCGTTTTTGCCACTTTGGTTCAGGAAACAGGCCAATTTCAGCAGGTAGAGTATATTTGATTTGTCAATATTCAAGAAGTCAATCAATCAGAGTTTTCTGCATGGAAGTCCATTCTTGCCAACTGTTGTAATCTCAGCACACATCCACAACTCAGGGACAGGTGTGGGTTTCATTTTTTAGAGGAGGCACACTTTGACATAATTTATTTTGAAATTTGTCAGGTTTTGCAGCTCTATCAGAAAATGAATTATTGCCTAGTTATCTACCAAAGCATTTTAGTGATGTGAGAATTCTCTTGCTCTGCTATACTAGAAGGAATATCAATAACCACTGCCATACGCATATTTAAATGGTTTTATGTGACAAAAACCCCCAACATATATTCTGGATATGTAACATTTTAACAAAAAATGGTATGCATTTTTTAAATTACCCAACAGTCATATTTCTTAAAATCACATTTGTTTTTGTTAGCTGTAAGTCTTTCTTTTTAAACAGCCACTAAATTGACCACATAAGCACGGTCAACACAAGCAACGTAACAGTACTGTTTTCTGCAGCTAGCACAGTTATCTTCACTTTCATTTTTTCTGTTTGTTCACAATTTGGAAAAGAATGAGCTTTCCTTTCTTTTTTTTTTCTTCCAGGTCCCAAGTTTTTCTCAGTTCGGAAGGAATGAGTCCAAAGGAAAAAAAAAAATATTCTTTCTATGGCAGAATAAGAAACTATTGCTCTTAAAAGCGGAATTGCTACTTCAACTGTTTCTGAATCAAGTGCTTAAGTAACTTCCAGCAGTTCACTGGTGTGACTTTCTTCAGAGCAACAGAAGTATTTATTTATTATTCAAATTTATTCTGCCCTCCCCACAAATGAGCTCAGGGCAGGTCGCAACTTTAAGTCTAAAGTTTATAGAGGGATGATTGCTTGGCCAACTCTTCTTTGGCAGTTAAGGTTTGACCCTGATATCAGTTACTGAGAATATTTGCAAGAAAATGAACAGGAAATGGAACATGCACTTAAAAAAAATACACTTCTGACTGATTTCTCTCATTGTGTTTTTCTTTTCAAGATCTTGCTCAGTTCCTTCCAAATTCCATCAACAATGGAACAGCCTTCCTCTGTTTGTCCAAGGTTACAGAAAAAAGACTCCTGGCTACTCATTGTATGTTCAATATTTCTCCTAAACCCAGCTGAGAACTCCTGCTGTGGCAGACTAGGCCATTTCTTGATATAGTATTAAGAACAATCCATTACTGACTTCTCTTGTACATCTTGTAGATGTTAGCTTGGCTCCACAAGCTAACAAGTGGTTGTTGAGGAACTATTTCGCAATTTCAGCATCAGCCTCTTCATTTCTGAAGCACTGCAGTCCTTAGCGAAGAGGTGTGGTAAGTGAGCATTACAATCATGGGTTCTGAGTTTGGGACTCATCTTGGATGACTGTGATGAAGCTGCGCGCTATGCATTTGAATAGTTCCAGTTAGTTTTTTACTGCTATACTGCTGTTAGTGCATTTCCCGAAATTCTGATTTCTGCAAGGATGACATTGCCTTCTGCTATCACACAAGGACATGTGACAAAATCACTGTGGACACTGCTCCCATCAAGAGTCCAGTTAAAAATTACGTCAATTCTTCTGCATGTTGCTCAAATTCCCTCATGCACTTTATTCAGCAATTCGCCTGCAGTATCTTTTCTGTTAGGTGAACTGTACCCTGATCACAATGATTGAACCATGGACAATTTGCTGTATAAGCAAATTGAGTGGTTTTTTTTCATTAACTGTCTCCTTTTGTAATCTGCTGATCCTTTTCACAAACCTATCTGTGGTTGTTTCCAGATGGGATTTTCCTTTTCTTTGCTACGCATGATATACATGGACTATATAAAGTACATGCTGTGACTTCAACACTATCATTGGCAGGTAACTTCAAAACTACAGAAAATGATGGTGATCTTGAAGGTAGATAGTCTTCAGAATTCTGGATGGATTCCCCTAAACAGTCATTGCAAGTAATTATTACCATCCTAATCATTTAA
The DNA here is from genome assembly GCF_032191835.1 of Heteronotia binoei. Lineage (NCBI taxonomy): Eukaryota > Metazoa > Chordata > Lepidosauria > Squamata > Gekkonidae > Heteronotia > Heteronotia binoei. Next base: position 151,964,070 of record NC_083227.1, read on the forward strand.
TATTATTCAATGTATTCACTGACAATACTTAAAAGGGGATAATTTGCCAATTTCAGCAGGCTATCACAGCGGCACCAAGAATTAAACAGACCAGAAGGCAAGCAGTCTTTAAGAAAATATGAAACGGAAAAGCTTACCAACCTGAAGATCCTGCATGTTCAGACATATTCCATTTGTGATCTTCAAGCTCAAAACATCTTCTTACCGAGAACACTTCTCATGATGCTGCTTCATTTCAGCTGCCTTGCATTTCTTTCATATTGTTCATATTTTTTCACACAAGCCCGTCTTACCCACAGGTCAAGGAACTTCATTACAATATTCCCAAACTGGATGTCTTCTATGGTCTGCTGCCAGAATAGGTTTTCCCTTTTACTGTGAGAATGAAGGGCTATACTCAGAAAGACTTCAAGGTTTCCGGAATATGCTGCTCCAACAGTTTCACAGGCAGTAGAAGTGAACTTGCCTTTTACATTTATTTCCAGACTTTGTCTCCTTGTTTGGATTTAACAGTAACAATGACTGCCCTCTTCCAAGGTTCTACTCTTTTTTATGTGCTTTGATTAAATTATTTTGTCATTTTAAAGTCGTTTTTAACGTTTGCGTGTTATGTGGGCTGCCTTGGGGACCTTGATTGTGTGAAAAGGCAGTATAAAAATGTTTCAAAAAAAAAAATTCAATCACTAGCAATCTTCTATTCACTGAATTCCTGAATTGCACTTCTAGAAAGTGCAAAGACTGACTGACTGCGCACACAAGTTTGTGGAGGGACAAAGAGGGGTGAAGTCTATTATTTCTTACCTGTACAATATTTATTTCAAAACATTTTTGCTGCTAATGGAAGATTTGTCTCACTTACCGTGAATCTTCCTTCTCGGCGGCCCAGAGGTGGGGTAGTCTCTACTTCTGGGAGAAGCCCCTCCCTCCTGACAGACAGGGTGGCTGAGCTTTGTGCAATTCCTAGTGTGGCTTCTCTCTCTGAGCCCAGTCTGGTCCGGAAGCAGTAATCGATATTTATACAACAGAACAAACCTCAAAAGAACTTCCAAGTAGAGAAAAAACAACTGACACACCAGTGCTAAAAACATGTAACACTGATACCATGCCCAGAAGACTTTGCCAGGGAGTGGAATGACAGCCAGAGGTGAGGATGCCATATATCTCTCCAGCATGCTCTCCCTGCTCTGGAAGCCATGAATAGAGTTCTACCCTTGGATGGGAAGAGACTGCCCCACCTCTGGACCACTGAGAAGGAAGATGCATAGTGAGATAAGCCTTCACTTCTCCAGTGGTTCGGGGTGGGACAACCTCTATATCTGGGACATACAGAAAGTGTACCCAGGGAGGGAAGACTCAGCTCCTGCACCAAGAGGTCCTAATGCAGGACCCTGGTACCAGAGGCAGCTTCAGCCAAGACTAATTTATCAGTTCTGTAGAGCCTGGTGAAGGGATGTATGGACCTCCAAATGGCAGCGATACATATTAATTCTAATGAAGGGATGTCCTATAGGCTGCAGAGACAGGGAATGGGTCCAAGGGAAGCCTTCCTGAAAGATAACAAACATAGCCATCAGTCTTACAAAAGGCTTTTGTCCTCTCAAGATAGAAGTTTAGTGTCCTCTTAACATCCAAACGGTGGTACTCCTTGTCCAGGGGGTGTTTTAAGATTATGGCAAAAGGAAGGAAGAACTAATTTCCTCTGACCTATGAAAGGCTGAATTCACCTTTGAAATCAAGGCTGGAATAGTTATTTATTTATTTTGATAATTTTATATTCTGCCCTTTCCCAGATGGGCTCAGGGCGGAATACATCCAGTTAAAACCAGTCAAATACAATTAAAACAGCAACATGACACCATACTGTATAACAAAGGCGGGCGGGCTCATAGTGCGTCTGGAGTATAATCAGTGGCCCAGATATAGTAGTTCAGATGACAGATCATTGTGGGGGAGGATAGCCGATGGTATAGGCAATAAGGAAAAGGATGCCCGCCTCAACCAAACGCCTGGTGGAACAGCTCCATTTTACAGGCCCTGTGGAAAGGTAACAAATCCGGTAGGGCCCGTATCTTCAAAGGGAGCTGATTCCACCAGTCGAGGCAAGACAGACATCCTTTGGGCCCGGCATGACCAGGAGATGTTGGTTGGCAGATCGCAGCAACCTTCGGGGCTCATATGGGGAGAGGCAGTCCCGCAGGTATGTCAGTCCCAGGCCACGTAAGGCTTTGAATGTCAATAATAAAACCCTGAAGTGGATCTGGTACTCAAATGTGCACAGCATTGGTCGACTGCTTGCCCGTACAGGAAATCCAGTTAGGAGCATGCTGCCACATTTTGCACCAGTTGGGAGTTTCCAGATCAGTCTCAAGGGCAAGTCTGCGTAAAGCGAGTTACAGTAGTCCAACCTGGAAGTGACCATTGCATGGATCACTGCAGCTAGGTCCTGGGATGTCAGATACGGCACCAGCTGTTTGGCCTGCTGAAGATGGAAGAAGGCAGATCACGCAACTGTTATGACCTGGGCCTCCATGGAAAGGCACTGCTCCAACATCACAGAATACACACAGATTTTTATCCACTGTTAGGCCTTTGAGTTCTGACACTCTCCTTGCTGATGTAATACCAAACAGAACAACAGTTTTAAAGCTGAGCTCCTTGAAAGAACAACTGGCTATGGGCAGAAAAGGAGGGCTGGACAAAGCCTTGAGAACTGTATTTAGGCTCCATGTAAGGAAGTAATGCACCTAAGTGGATTAATCAAGGAAGTACCCCTTAGAAACCTCCTGACATGGAGGTGATGAGACAATAACCTCCCTTTCATGGCTCGCCTATTAGCAAAAATAGCAGTCACTTGCCTTTTCAATATGCTAGGGCTAAGACCTTTATTAAAACCCTCTTGCAAAAAGGAATATCTCCCACTTTGGCTGTAAGGGGCTCTATCCCATGGCTAGAACACCATGGCTAGAAAGCCTGAACTGTTATAGACCCTATTGGTGGAACCCTTTCTATTACAGTGGTAATAACCTTATCAGTGTAGCCTATTTATTTGAGCTATGACTGCTCAACCTGGCTGTTAGTAACTCAGGCTGAAGATGAAAGATATCTCCTGTTGAAGAAGGTCCTTCCTGAAAACACCAATGTTCCTTTATTGACAGCTTTACAAGGTCCTTGGAACCACGACTTCCTTGGCCAAAAAGGAGCAATCAATGCTATTTCCGCCTTGAGATCTATGATTCTCTGAATCATTCTTTGGATTAGCTGTATGGGAGGAAACACATAAAGTAGATGATTCAGCCAGCCACATCTTAAGGCATCTACCCCTATGGCCTGTGGAGAGCTTGTCCTTGAGACAAACCAGGACAATTGGAAGTTTTGCTCCTTCATGCACAAGTCCACTTCCACCTTGCTGACTGTGTGACAGGGTGGATTTGATTTAAAGCACTAGGTCAGTAAGACTAAATTTAAATCACGGGTTCACACAGACTCATTCTTGCTGGTATAATCTTAATATTTACAACCAGATGAAGGTTTCATGTTTAGAAAAACTTTTCAGATTAATTTTAGTCATATCAAAAATTACTGATTTGGTTACACCAGAAACACATCATAGAAAGATTATGAAATTATTGCAAGGTGAATGATCTCTAAAACAAGGGTGGATTTGATTTAAATCACTAGTCAGTAAGACTTGATTTAAATCATAGTTTTCTACATAAAGACTCATTTTTTGCTGGTATAACCTTAATATTAACAACTAGGTGAAAATTTCATTTTTAGAACAACTGTTCATATTAGTTTTATAGTTATATAAAATATTGATTTTTAATACTATCAGAAACACATTATAGACAGGTAATTATGAAATTATTGTGAGGTGAATTATCTCCAGTTTAATAGATTAATCATTCATATTTGGACAACTTTTCTACTGTACTTTAATGATGTACTTTAATCATTACCTTAATAATAATAATTTAAATTGTTTTATTCAACTAAAACAATAACATTATAGCATATGTTTGCTTAAACATCCATGTTTGTTAACTGATATGGTTAAACAATATATATATATATATATATATATAAACTTAAACAGTTAGCCCAGCCTACACATGAAAAACTTAAATGCTGTTCTCTTTAGCACACTCATCATCTTCATCTTCTTCTTTGTTCATAATCTGGAAAAGAAAAACAAGCTTTCCTGCTTTGTCGGGTCCCAAACGATTTCTCAATTTAGAATGAATGAGTCCAAAGGAAGAGAATATTCTTTCTACGCCTGCAGAAGCAGCTACTGCTGTTAAAAGTGAAGTCATTATTTGAATACTCTCCAAATCCAAGTGCTTAAGTGACTTCTGCCAGTTCACTGCTGTGACTTTAAAACATCTTCAGCAAACATATATTTCTTTACTGGTTCCCTCTTAGCTCTGAAGCTTATTAAAGTTGGCATTACAGATGGATGATTGCTGGATACCCATGTCATAGCTAACTCCTCTTTCTCAGCACTTAAGTTTTGATCCTGGTAACGGATATTGACAATGTTTGCCAGAAAATGAACTGGAGACAGTGCTTGTCCCATTTGTTTCTTTAATGCTTGTAATTTAATTCTGTCAGTGTGTAGTTCTGTTTTTAAGTGCTCACTCAGTTCCTTCCAAATTTCAACAGCATCAGCAATAAAACAGCTATTTTATTTTGTTTAAAACTTCAGAAATGGGTTGCAGGATGCTCAGCATATGGTCAACATTTCTCTTAAGCCCAATGTTGAGGATTTTGGCCGTGACAGTGCCATCTATTTTATCTCGATTTTGTTCACAAATTGTCATCAGAACAGGCCAGTTCTTGATATACTGCTCAAAACAGTCCACCGCAGAGTTCCATCTAACATCTTGTGGGAGCCTTAGCTTGGTTCCACCCATTCTTTTCAGAGCTGCTGCAGCAAAATGATTGCTACGGAAGTATTTAGCAATACCAACAACATTAGTCTTTATTTCTGGAACACTGAAGTCTTTGGCTAGGAGGCACAGCAAATGAGCACTGCAACCATATGTTATTAGCTTTGTATTGCCTTCCTGCTCTTCTAAATTTCTTCTCATCTTGGATACTTTTGCAGCATTGTCTGTGACCAAACTGCGTATAGACATTTGAATTTTTGTTCACGTTATTATAGCTTTTGCTGCCACTTCTTGTAAGTATTCTGCTTTGTGTGCAGTTCCTGACGTATCAATTGTTTGTGCAAGAAAGACTTTCCCTTCTTCTGTTGTTATACAAGCACATACAACTGGATCATTGTGGACATTACTCCACCCATCAAGACTTAGGTTAACAATTTTACCCTCCAGAGCTGTTGCACATTGCTCCATTTCTCTATCATACACTTTATCCAGCAGTTTCCCTGCGACATCTGCTCTGCTGGATGGACTGTATCCTGGTCTCAGTGATTGAACCATATTAATGAAGTGTGGGTTCTCAGACAGACAGAAAGAAGAGTTTGTAATGGAAGCTGTAAAGAAGAGTTTGTAATGGAAGCTGTAAAAGGTAAGAAGGACTTCTTTAAGCGGTGGAAAGCTAGTCCAAGTGAGATTAATAAAAGGGAACACAGGCCGTGGCAAATCAAATGCAAGACTGTGATCAGGCAGGCAAAAAGGGACTATGAGGAGCATATTACAAAAAACATAAAGACCAACAATAAAAATTTCTTCAAATATATTAGAAGCAGGGAACCAGCCAGAGAGGCAGTGGGGCCCTTGGATGACCAAGGGGTAAAAGGATTACTGAAGGAGGATAGGGAAATGGCTGAGAAGCTGAATGCATTTTTTTGCCTCTGTCTTCACTGTGGAAGATGAGAAGTGTTTGCCCCCTCCAGAAACACTAATTTTGGAAGGGGTGTTGAAAGACCTGAATCAGATTGAGGTGACAAGAGAGGAGGTCCTACAACTGATGGACTTTATTCTGTTGTACTTTATTGGAAAGAAAACATAATCATTACATTAATGATTTAAATATTTTTATCTAACTAAAACAATAATATCATAGCATATATACTTAGTATTTGCTTAAACCTTCATGTTTGCTAACTGATGTGGTTAAACAAAATAGCTTCCCCCCCCCCCCCCCCAAAATATCAGTCTGGTCCACACACGAAAAACCTAAAAATATTGTCCACTGTAGCTCACTCATTTTCATCTTAATGTTCATTTATAATCTGAAAAAGAAAAACAGGCTTTCCTGCTTTATCGGGTCCCAAATGATTTCTCAATTTAGAACGAATGAGTCCAAAAGAAGAGAATATTCTTTCTACCCCAGGAAAGTGGCTACTGCTGTTAAAAGTGAAATAATTACTTCAACAGTCTCTAAATTCAAGTGCTTAAGTGTCTTCCACCAGTTTACTGGTGTGACTTTCTTTAAAACATCAGCAGCAAACACTTCTTGAAGAGTTCCTCCTTTGCTTTGAAGTTTACTATAGATGGCATTACAGATGGATTGCGGGATACCCATGTCACAGCTAACTCCTCTTCCTCAGCACTTAAGGGCTAACCCTGGTACCTGATATTGACAATATTTGCAAGAAAATGAGCTGGAGACAGTGCTTGTTCCATCCATTTTTTAAATTCTTGAAATTTGTCAGTGCGTAGTTCTGTTTTTAAGTGCTCACTCTGTTTCTTCCAAATTTCAACAGCATAAATCCCAATGTTGAGCACTGTCATTAGGATAGGATAGTTCTTGATATACTGCTCAAAATAGTCCACTACAGAGCTCCATCACAATCAACTTGTGAGCTCCTGTATAGAAGATTAGATTCTACTGTCTCTTATGACAGGAAAACTCTGTTCTAAATCATGTTCATGACTACCCCTAGGTGCAGGACCCTTTGAGATGAGGATGTTGCTTTTCTCCCAGTTGATGAACCCATGATTCTGGAGGCATGATATGGTCTGATGTACATACTCCATCCCTTGTGGGAGAGATGGAGACCTGATCAAAATGTCATCCAAATATGGGAGTAAGGACAATTCCTGGGTTCTCAGATTCACTATCAGAGATACCAAGACTCTTAATGCCAGTTTGAAGCCAAAAATGGAAAAGCCCAGTGTTGAAACTGAAGATCATTATATGAAAAGTGCAGGAACCTCTAATAGATCTACTGAAGCCAGAAACTCTTCCTTTTGGATGGAGACATTATGGACTTAAGAGTTTCTATTCTGAACTTCCTCTTTTTTATCCTCCTGTTGAGCCAACTTAGGTCTAAAATGGTCCTCACATCTCCATTTTTTTTGGGGGGGGGGGGGGGCACTATAAAAAACACTAAACCCCTAAGGATTTTTGAGTCTCTAGTACGGGCTCTACTGCCTTGATATCCAATAAATGTTGAATGACCTTGAAAATACAAAAGTGTGTTTGTGGACAGTGAATTCTTGCTACTTGATCTAAAACCCACTTGTCACCTATGGTGATTTCCCATTGTACTGGCAAAATACTGAAGATCTTTGGTCTTAGCTATCTTTGGTAAGTCTGTCTCTCAGATAGTCATGCTGAACAGCTCTTTTTTGGGCCCTTTGGACTCTGACCTTGTGTCCTGGAGGAAGAGGAACAATTTCCACCTAAGTGTCTGGGTTGCCATCTCCCTTTGAACAGTCAAAGTGTATGAAAATTTGGGGCACGCGTGAATTCATGAAAGGAGAAGAAGCGTTTCTTCATCTTACTCTTTCCTTATGGGACAGCAGTGACTTCTCCTTAGCTTTATCTTACACCAGATATCTATCCATGCCTTCTCCAAATAGATGAACTCCTCTGAAGGGAATGCTCACCACTGTGGCCTGGGATGAAGGATTCACTTCCCAGGTATGAAGTCAAGTATTTCTTCTGGCTGTTACATTACAAGCCACAGTCCTGGCCAACAGCTGAACTGCATCCAGCAAGGTGTCCGTATAGAAGGCTGTGGCCAGAACAATTTTCTTTAAATCATCCCTCGGCTCCTTAGGGATGTTGCTATCTCCTGCCGAAAAATCTGAAGACCAGGAATATATTGCCCTAGCAAAAAGAAAGCTTGCTGTGGATGCTCTGAAAATGCTGATGAAGCCTCAAAGTTTTTATGTTAGGCCTCCTCAATCCTCCTATCACAAGGATCCCTCAGTATAGATCTATAGTAAAATGGAACTGGAACTCAGCTACAGGATCATCCACCAGAGGAAGTCTGCATTATTCTGGCATATTTGGCCCCAATATGTAAAACTTGGAAATGATGGGGAGATCTGACTCGGGGCTGGCTGGTGAATCCCACTCAGACTGGACCACCTTATCAAACAGAGCTGGGAAACGAATCCATGGGAGTGGGTGGGGGGGGGGGGGGGAAGAGACCCGCTTTTGGGAAGGCTCTGGCTGAGCCAGCAGGCTTGCTGATGTCAGGCATTTCCACCTCTTTGATGTTAACTGGAATTTTCAGAATTCATAGCACTTCTGGAAGAATCTTATAGAAAACTTCCTGTGGGAAGAGACAAGTTTGCATGGTGGTCAAAACAGGCTCTTCCTCATCAGATAGCTTACCATCTTTGTTGGGTGAATAAGAGTCAAAGCAATCGGACCCCTCATATTCATGTCCCAATAAGGAGCTGGTTTCTCTGCTATGTCTAGAAAGGCAATCTAATCTCCTTCTTTTGGGTTAGGAGAGAGAATGGGAGCTTCTATTTATGCCCCCTGCTGCTCAATACAGTGCTAGAAGAAGAGTGTCAGCTGAATCTGCTAGGAGACATAAAGGAGTCCCTAATATTAGGAATAGTATGAGAAATGGCTTCTCTTATTTTCTTCTGCACTTTCCCTCAGAATTAGCTCAAAAGATCAGCCGGAGTGTCATCCCCTGAAAGGTTCAAAGTCTATGTCCAGCTCAGGTCCTGGTTGGGAGCCAGAAACATGGGTTTGGGAAGGGGATGCTGGAAATTCTACCAGAAAAGAAAAAAACAAAGTCTAATTTGGAATCCCAGTGTTCTAAACAGTGTGCAGCCAATGATGACTGCCTGCCTCAAAGGCAGGGCTGAAGACTGGGTTTAGAGAGAGAAGCCTCTCCCACACCAGGAATCGCACAAAGATTGGTGACCCTGCCTGTCAAGAGAGAGGAACGTCTCCCATAAGTAGAGAATGCCCCACCCCATCTCACCGGAGAACAAGCATATCATCTCTGGAGATACAACTCTACAATTTGAGAACCATAAAACCAAATATCTCTGATGGTGTCTTCCAGACTGAACACTGGGTCCCAATGGATAGTCAGAAAAATTAACCTAAACAGAGGTTTCTTTGGAACCCCAGAATGCATTCCTTCACGAACTCCTGGAACGCATTTACAAAAAAACCTCATCTCAAATTCTATATTAAGTCAAAATGATTTGTAACATTTACCATTCCTATTTCATGATATCATTGCTGTAACATAAATTAATTAAAATTGCTTTAGATAAAACACTCTTGAAAACAAGAAAAATTTCTTTTTATCTGCCCTGCCTAATCATGAATGGAAAACCTGATTCACCCGCCTTTGTTAAAAGGTTGTTTTGTAGACTCAAAAATTCAGAATTTTTCTGGTTATCTAGGACATATATACTACAGAGGACCACAGAAAAGAAAAGAAACTGACAAATAGGTACACCCAATGGGAGAACTCTTTGTAGAACATCTGTCATTTACATTTTCTTGACTGGTACTTCAATAAGCACATTTTCTAAATATACTGGATTGCGACTGTGACACTGTCAATTAAAATTCTTGTGATGAAGATTACCAAAATGTCAACATCACCCAGGAGCCACATCTTTGAATTTTGATGCTTCTCACATGCAGACTTCATGCTTTACCATTTCCTAACAGGAGTCATTTTGCTGGCCCAGAAGTGTTGTAGAAAATGTCACTGTTCACTAGATTGGATCTTTGTAAAATGTATAGGACTTTAACTACCTTTTGATGGTCTGCGGTTAGAAAGTTTTCTATTGCAAATGTGTTGTGTACCTTTATAATTAGTGTATTACTTTAAATACTATACGAGTGATTACACAAGTTGTATATGGTTATGTAGGACAGGCACTCCACAGTCATATTTTTACATCAAATGCCAGAACATGACTCCTGGGCTGCCATCTTGCTGCACCATCGCCCTTAGCTATGCCCCAGCCTCTGTTTACTCCCCAGTTACCACAACTGTAGCATCTATACTCTCCCATCCCTAATCTCAATTCACTGGTTGCCAAGCTTCCACGAGTTCATCATCATCATACTGCACAACTCCTGATTTCTCTATGCACCATGAAATGAACAAAGGTGTAATTCCCAGTGGATAAAGAACCAAACTAACAAATGGGAATTCAGCTATGGTCCCAAAGGTGAAAAATGTAACACAGAAACTCATTTGGTTCTTTGAACAGAAAGAAACAGCCATAAACACATCACATCGATTCATGGATTCAACTTCAAGAGGCAACTATGGGTATTAACAAGTTCCGTTAAATTCAGATTCCATAATGTAACAATCACTGAAATTAAATACTCCATTTAAACATAAATCCAATTCATTCACCTTGCAGGAGAACCCATTCACAGATCTATAACTGAAGATGGAAAATTGACTCTGTCTGTGCTAAGGAATAAAAGTTCTACCAGGCAATGGGTTTTGGTAGAATTCTAAATAAGAGCAGGCCTAATTTTCCATATTCACTTTGGATAGCAGAAGCAAAGAAACCCATACCAAAGCCTCCATAACCTGGCCCTGACAAGTCGACAGAAGACTTTCCCCTTAAAGTGTTAGGTCTAGGATTTTGGATCAGACTGTTTGTCATGTTCCCAACACCAAGCCAGTTTATTTTGAAGAGGGGTTAATGCGGGAGCAAAAGATGCAGTGGTTAAAATGACCCAACATCCCCAAAAGAAACAATATGAAAAAACAAGGACACTTGGTTTAAAGTTAGTAGTCAAATTTTCCAAGGACGTCCGTTTGCTTTTTTTTTAAATACTGAACAGCCAAATGTAGGTTTTTAATGACCTCCTCGATCTAACACTTAAGTTCACAACATTATCCAAATTAGTGTTTAATATTTTTGGACTGTAACGTCACTTGGTTCTTGGCTACTAACCTTTCATGTTACTCTTGGATTTGTCAGTTTGCTTGCCTGTGGGGGTTTGGGCTTGCTGCCCCTGCCCACTGGAAGAGGCTGCCTGTTGTGCTGCTTTCTGCTTTAACATTGTCCAGTCAAACGTGTAGTCGTATTGGTGATTCAAAGTCCTGGGAAAGGGAAAACAAAGTGAAATATTCACCGGATCGCTACGCTTGCCTGGTTGTCATATACCACACGTCTTTTTTTTTTTTTTTAACTGAAGAATGAAAGCTAAACGTTTAAATGATTTGTGAAACACTCTGAAGATGATGTAGTGCTATGGATTAATATTTAAAACCTTCTTGGAACAAGCCTGAAAACCGTTTGGCAGCCATTTACAATTGCAAAAAAAGCACTGGGCATGATTCAAAGAGCCTGGTATGCCAGGGGAACAAGATTCCACATAAACATGGGTGGGATCACCAACTCCTTTCTTCCTCTCCACACCAGCTGCATCCCTGTATAATACAGCTTTTAAGGAGCTGTAAATGTTACCACCAGATGGGGACCTTGGGATGTCAACCATTTTCTACTGCCTTAATCCACATATGAATGAGCAAATGTCCGTCTAGTAGTTAAAGTTCGATAAGCACATTTCCTAAATATGCTGGATTGCGAATGTGATACTGTCAATTAAAATTTTTGTGATGAAGATTACCAAAATGTCAGCATAATCCAGGAACCACTACAGTCAACCCAGCTGCCTGTATCAATACCAAATGCTTCATATTCAAGCCACTGTAGTATATTGTCAAGATAGAACAGAGGTACATGCCCATTCTTCTTCCTATACTCCTATCCCAGCCTTCCATGCTTCAGATCTGAGGATACTTTCGCTTATGCAACCAAAGTGATCCTAGAGTGCAGATCAACTTAACTCCGTTTTACTGTAACCATGTATTTCAAAATGTTGCTTGGCTTTCCCTTCTTGGAAACCAAGCCTTTTGAAATGGACTACGAGACGATGATTTTGTTTTTCCTCTCTTCTAACACATTTTGTGAGCATTCCTTTTGTAAAAAAATCTGATCTGAATTCCCCTCCGGAAATC